>NC_090062.1:7225038-7556529 GCF_038355195.1 Osmerus mordax | reverse complement strand
TTCAGGACCGCACATTAGAAGTTACAAGACTTGAAATATAACTGTTGCTGAGTTCACACTGTCCTAAAAATCCATGATGAAAAAAAGCTTTAGTTGTACAAATGTTTTGGTAATACTCCCAGTAAAATTATAGATTGACGATATTGATTATTTCAACAATAATGATGAGTCAAATATAGGTTAGGGCCATGAGATATTCAATTGTTTTAACAAAATCTGAAAAATGAATTTTATTTATTAACTTACTACGGTAAGATTGCACAGAAAGATACCACATAAAGATGTAATTTACCTTAACCATCACCATCGAGGAGCCCCTTTGAAATATGGAGAAGTAAAATTGTTGCAGAAGATGGGAATTACCTTATATTATATCCAAGTACATTAGTTCTGTTACAACTGGTTTATCCAACAGGTGGGTTTACAGAGTCAAACAAACAGTTTAAACCGTAATAGGATGGCAATTATTAGTAACTGATCTAATTTGCAACTTTTTGTTAATAATTGCTTGAATAATGGTGAGGTGTTCATTTTCTTATAGGACTTTTGCAAACAAATGTATTTTTTGTGGATAAATGTGCTTAGCTAAAACCAATTCAACCTGAAAAGGCAAAGCAGATAAGGGTTATATGACAGGGGGTAGCAGGGACCTGGTGTGGGCGTGGGTCAAACTAGTGGCCAGCTGGGATTATCCAGAAGCCCACCATCTGCCACCATGAGCATAATTATCAAAATGAGAAAATCAATTGCTAGTAAATATCACAGGCATGTAAGCTCATTTCACCAAGTAAATTAAACATTAGTATGACTTAACTTAAAGACCATTTACTGCTGACAGAGGACTAGTGGGCTTATTGTGTGTTTGTGTGTGCGTTTATATGGGTGTGCGTGTCAAGATGAATACATTTTATACGTAATATCACTATATAAATATTTGACATTTGAAAATGTATTTTTATGTTATCAGGGTATGTGTCCAGTATATTCATTTAACAGAGTTTGGATGGATATATGGATGGAGCGTAACAATATCTTCAAGCAAAGACAACAAGTCTGTCTTGCGTCACACCAACTCAAAAACACTATCATGAATGCACTCACAGATGTCACACAGATGTCTTCGAATGAGTCACCCTAACAAAACCAAACACATTCCAGTAACAAAAGCTTACTGACAGTAATTCAACCAGATGCCCTACTTGGCACAAGTTTGTCAAATTCATCATATTTCTACCTAATCATCCATATCAAGATTAAAACATTATCTTTTCATATGAGCTATATTAGCTTGAAACAGTCCGTTTTGTAAACCCGCTTAGTGGTTAATCTGAGACAATGTTATTAAGTATAGACCAATAATGTGCTTACGGTAAGGGGAAAATCAACTTTATGTCCTAAAATATGGTCTAATCCATTTATAAATGGTACTTAATGGGTAAATGGATTTGCAGAAAACAATATGGCTGCCCTTAGATGCAATAGCAACGGCTTGTGTGATGTTGCATAAACCTGTTGCAAGCCAAGCCAGATCCAGGGATCTGGTCAGGTATTGTTCTCTTATCTATTGTGACGCTATGAAGAGGCGTTGGTGGAGGATTATGGAACAGTGGCACATGTCAGGGAGTGAGAGTGTGGTTAGGAGTGTGCCAGACAGACAGAGCCTTATGGGTCTTAGTCTATGACACATGGGACACACTTCAAATATGGGTGATACTAAGCGGCAAGATTTAAACTGGCTGGGCCATACACACGTGAAATGCTTCACTCGCAGATGGTGCAGCAACAGCTAATCGCCTTAAGAGATATGGATGGTAATTATTTGGGGACTGAGATTCTCTGATTCAAGTTTGTATGTTTATTGAGTTAGAGTAAATAAGCAAAAAGTTGACTTAGCAAAATAAAATAAAATTGTTGATTTACAATTATAATCTCACACAATTTGTTACAAAAAGACCATTCCGATACACAAATATCCATTTGATGGCATGATTCAATTCAGTAATGTGAAGTAGCTTCATCAAATAAAAACAAAACCCAATTAGCTTCCAGGTGAATTAAGACGATTCTCTGGACACAAATATATGATTTCTGGTTAGCTCATTCACCCGAAAGCTACCAGCAATGTTCGGGCATTCACACTATCACATTGACTGGCACTGTATGCTCAGGCTAGATGAAAGTCAGCCATGTCATATAATCAGGACTGGAACCTGAGCTGTGCCTCCACAAGCCACTGTGGCCCCACTCATTATCTTATCTCCCATTGTAACCCTCTGTAATTCCCCCTCTCATGATTGATGATGTCGCTGTCTGATTACACTGGGACAAAACCTCCTGAGATCACCTTTCCTGTCTGTGGGGTGGAGGAGTGTGTGTGTGTGTGTGTGTGTGTGTGTGTGTGTGTGTGTGTGTGTGTGTGTGTGTGTGTGTGTGTGTGTGTGTGTGTGTGTGTGTGTGTGGAGAGGAGGGGTTAGCGGCTGAGATGAGGGGCCATTTTAGTTACTCTCTTGCCACATGCTGAGCTACGTTCATCTGATCATACACTCATGGCCTGTCACCCGACCAAAGCAAAATGTTGTTATTTTTTTCAGACTTCAATGAGTTTTCCAGTGTGTACATTTTCCTGTAAAGCAAATGTCTAAGGAAACTCCTTTTCCATACAACCCATGATGCACAAACTGATATTGATAAATTCCAATGGAAAGCCAGACACAAAACTACCACTGCGATTAAAGACATAAACACTGGTGGAACCATGGTATAAATCATTCAAAATGAGTGTCTATTGGCTGAGATCAGGTCACTGCCTTGCCTTGTATAAATCAGATTGGTAACCTGTGCTCTTTATAAGCCAGACAGAGAGTCCCATCTCTCTATGCCCCTGGTGGGGACAGATGCCTCATTATCCATGCCACTGGGGACAAAGCCAGACCAGCACCCGATGCCCCCACAGCGGCGTCTAGTTTCCCAGGTGACGACACACGCCAACCCCAGGCCGCTGTCGAACCGGCTCATCTCTGACCTCTGCGAACACAGGCCACTCACCAAATAACATTAAAGATTCAGAGGGCCCAAAGATCCCCATCAGGTGTGTTAACAACAGCATTGTCCCTGTTACCCCCCTGCTCAAGATCCAGTCTAGAAAGGCACCTGTGTACCCCCCCCCCCCCCCCCTCGACACACATAATGCCAAGACCCCCTCAAAGATACAATGACCAACCGACCAAGCTTTATGTGTGTGCGTGTGTGTGAGAGTATTCAGTATGTACCCCAGGGAGCTTGTACTGAAATTAAGTTGCATTTGCAGTTACATAGGCCTACCAAAATTGAGTATTGCAGTCACTTCCATTGGTTAACTACAGGCACTATTTTTAAGTAACAATTTGTTACATACATGTGCACTCAAAGAGGAGAAGATTAAGACAACTATGAACAGAAGAATGCAAAAGAAGGATGAGTTGACAATAAGAAAATGCAGAAACTTTTTTCTTCTTTTTTTCTTTAACACACAGCGACATATATTAAGAAGAATACAATTTTATTTTTTACCTTTCTTGCACACAAAGCTCTACAGTAAAGTCAAAAGTAAAACTAACAATCATAACAAATAATTAACAGTAATAATAAGAACAGACTCAATTAAATTAACATTATTAAACCTGATTAACCTATTGAAAAAGTAGGTTTTAAGCACATTCTTAAATTGGCCTAGCGAAGAAGCATTTCTGATAGAAACAGGTAGTGAGTACCACAGTCTTACTTCTAAATAAACCTATTATAATATAGACCAATAGTCATTGAACAGACTGGTTGATTGTACAGCTCTCCCTCATCACTTTACAATTAGGTGGCTAGCTACGTGGTGTCATCTAGTGGTGAGAAAAAGCTCTCCTGTGTCATGCTCTTATGCAGGGCAAAAATACGCTGGAAAGATTTTTTGTGAATGGCACAAGTGACATTAAACAACACTCACTCATATTTCCAAAGTAGCCTATATGCCAAATGTGTCCTTTTAGACGGTATACCTTAAATGGGCGCATTTTTATTGAGACATTTATTTTGTAACGCATTACACTTCAAATATTCATGTGATACTAAATCACACCATCATTAAAACAGTATAAGAAGTATATTGAGGTTGAATATGAATAAACAATTTAAACTTCACAAAAGTTTTTCATATGTAGTGACGTAAGTTGGCCGTCAGTTACTGACGCCGCGTCTCTTTGTTGGTGTAGCAGCAGCTGCGCTCATGTTGTTGTACTCCGGCTACGGAAATATTTTCCCCTCTCGAAATATATCGTCTCCTGTTACGGCGAAGTCCACACATATATTAACGTTTTCAGTTCATATATTACTTTGCTATAATACGAAGTTGGCAGAGTAATGGACTCAGACGAGGGTTATAACTATGAATTCGACGACGAGGAGGAGGAATGCAGCGAAGACAGCAACGAAGAGGATCCCGACGACGACACCCTGGAAGTGGAGTTGGTTGACCCTGTTGTGGCCGGTGGTGAACGAGATGAATGTGGGGAGACTGGTGGCAGTGGCTTAGGCCCCGGCCAAGACGAAGAGGACTATCGATTCGAAGTACTGACTGCTGAACAGATCCTTCAGCATATGGTGGAGTGTATCAGGGAGGTCAACGAGGTCATCCAGGTGAGTGTTTGGAGGCATACTGATCTAAGGAAAGGCCGTGGATGTTGTATATCGATAGGCCGCAGGTTATTAAACATAAACACAGCGATGTCGGCTTGCTAGTTGTGGTAATATAGGTGATTGAATGTTAGGTACGTATGTTGGATAACTACCTTGTGTATAACCCACATTCACTGATACATGTGTCAACTAAGCGATTTACTGGCAAATATACTTGTCGGGTAAATTAGCCTACGTTAGCCTAGCTTGTTAAGCGTAGGCGAGCTTGTTAGCTAGCTAGTTGTTGGCTAGCAAGCTATCTAGGTCAGGAACTTTTGTACAGTAATTGACATTTGGTACAGTTGGATAGTCAGCTTGGTAGTTTACTGTCATGTTATGTGAATTATATATCTAGAAATCCAATTGAGAATCAACGTGAAGTTTGCTTATATTAAGCTAACTAGACTAGGTTGTATGAGACTGATACGGTTGGCCAAGTTGGCAAGCTCTTGAAAGCTAGTTATCTAGATAACTATCTCGTCTGAAAGCTTAAATTCGCTAGCTAGCTGGTTAGCAAGCCGACATGCTATAGCACAACTAGCTGAGAAGACAGAAGATCCATCAACCTAGTGATCTCGATAGTCATGTCATTACACTTAATATCGTGTAACTGGACAATTAGGGATGAAAGTAGGTCAGCATGTTTATGGTTCAAATCGTTTATTATTAGTTGAAGAGAATGTTGATTTTCATAAATATTAGTAAAAACTTTCTTTGGGGATTAGTGCTACAGTAGCTAGCAAGCGGGAGTAGCTAGCTACAAATTCCACCTGAGTCACAGCCATCTGACATGTAAACTAATTTCTGTGGTTGCAAGCTATCAAGGCCTTAAACAACATGGCCGAATTCAGAATCTTTGCTACTTCTGCCAGCCATTAAGTTTGACTTCAATGAAATTAGAAGGCTTATTTACGTGTATTGGTTGTCGTGGTTAACTTGCCTCCATTAAATGGAAGTAATGTATTCTATCAAGTATCTCCGACATGTGGTGTTATTGCTACAACCTGTCTTTAACAAAGTAGCTTTTGGTTTGTGGCATAGACTAGTTATATATAAATGTTTGTTTTTTTTCTCCCAACTTCTACTGTTCTGTAGAACCCTGCTACAATAACAAGAATACTTCTTAGTCATTTCAACTGGGACAAAGAGAAACTGATGGAAAGGTTAGTTTGTGAATGTATTATTAATCAGCCATTTTCTGTACTGAATTGACACTAAAGCTTAATATAATACAATTGGTTGCCATGGCCAGAAACGTATCTTAAATTTTTTGTTCAATTAGGTTATTGATGGTTACATTTCTTTACTCTTGCTATGGGACCCATGAAATGGGTTTCATTTAGGTTACAACTTGAGTACTATAAAGTATCATACCTTTGCAAAAATGTTTAATACTTTCTTGTCATCCAGGTATTTTGACGGGAACCTCGACAAGTTGTTCTCAGAATGCCATGTCATCAATCCCAGTAAGAAATCAAGGACACGATTGATGAACACAAGGTCTTCAGCTCAGGATATGCCCTGTCAAATCTGCTATCTGAACTACCCTAACTCGGTTAGTACCAGGAACACATTTTTGTCAGTTCGTTATAGACACTAGTTTGATTCACTTTGCAATCACAGCCAGTAGCCCTCCTTACTATGTACTTTTTGAAAAACAAAGTCTTACCCACAACGGTTTGCTTAAATGTATAGTCTCTTACAGCATGTTTTGCCAAAATACTGTTGTCATGCTACTTAAGTTGGCGTACGATAGCGATGTAAAAGTCGTTCCCCCCCGAATCGTGTTTTAAGAATTTGTTTCCATTTATAGTACTTCACTGGCCTGGAGTGTGGACACAAGTTCTGTATGCAGTGTTGGGGGGACTACTTGACTACTAAAATCATTGAGGAGGGAATGGGACAGGTAGGAGCCACACAGAGTGCTGTTATCCCCTCACACAGTTGATGTTTTGATGATTTATCTGTATGAAAGTAGTGTGAAGAATCCTATAGCTGTAAAAAAGTAAAAGTGTGCTGATTCCAGCATTCAAATTATTGAGCCACAATTTAGTAATCTCTTAGTTATCAAAGGATATGGTTTCAATGCGTTTGTTAGTTTCTTTGCATTCTGTGCATAGTATGGATTTTCCAGTGGCTCCCAGATCAGTTGTTTATTTACATTTACCTAACAGTTGTATAAAACCAGATTCTCTACTTATTTATCTGTTAAATTTCATTTTTTTCTCCTTTTAAAGACAATCTCCTGTCCTGCTCACAGCTGTGATATATTGGTGGATGACAACACAGTCATGTAAGTAATCAGTTGCAAATAGTTACTTTTCTTTTCAAGTGAACAGCAGGAGCATACACACCCCACAATACCAATTTAGTGGGAAATTATGTAATTCTATCCATCAAGTCATGATAAAATCTCCCTCATCTACAATTAATTTATTTTCACAGGCGACTGATAACAGAGTCCAAGGTTAAGTTGAAGTACCAACACTTGATTACCAATAGTTTTGTAGAGGTAAGTCTAATAGAGCATTCACATATGCAGCGGCGTGGGTTCCATGCTGTGCAGTGCTGTGTTGGTATCAATTTAATGCTCTGTGGGGATGTTGACAAAGTGAAACTGTGCAGCTAGTTATGTTCATTAGGTATTGGTCTACTTGTTTCCGTGGTCTGTTTTATAATAAACAGATAAACTACATTCAGTTTAAATCTCGGTAATCATACCCCAAAAAATTATATTGCATTGGGACTATTATAACAGGAAGTAAATGGACATCGTGCCTCAACATCACTGAGAAGTGAAACATTTCTCATATTTTTTTCACCCCCTTTTCATTGCTCAAATCCGATGCTCCTCGTCTCCTCTCCCAATCTGGAATTACTAACGTATTAACGTATTGCAACACACCATTCTATGCCACTCTAATACAGTATATGTGAATGCTCCATAAGGATCTGGAAAGCTTGACATATACACAGACTAAAAATGATTGATTAAATGAATCTTCTGAATCAATGCTCCTTTCTGTTTTCTTGTCTCAGTGCAATCGACTGTTAAAATGGTGTCCAGCACCTGACTGCCATCATGTTGTCAAAGTCCAGTACCCAGATGCCAAGCCTGTGAGATGCAAATGTGGACGGCAGTTCTGGTAAGGGATAACTAGTCATAGTCAACACATCATAGTGTTTTGGCGGATGGTTAAAAAAAAAAAAAATTCTCAAGCATTTTCTCCATGATTAGTTACATCTTTCATTTTGGAATGTTAAGTCAGAAAGGATCAGTGTATTGACCTGATTTTATTCTTATTTACACACCATTGCAGCTTCAATTGTGGTGAGAACTGGCACGATCCTGTCAAATGTAAGGTATGTTATATATACAGAACCTGCACATGGCCGTGGCAGATACTCCAAAGAAAGAGTTCCTTAAATATTCTTACGTATGTCCTACATGATTTTAAACTTTCTGTAAATTTTTTCTCCATATTATTTAGTGGTTGAGAAAATGGATCAAAAAATGTGACGATGACAGTGAAACGTCCAACTGGATCGCAGCAAATACAAAGGTATTTAAAGGGATACTTCACTCAAAATGCAAATTGACCTCACTTTATGTACACAAAGCAAGATTATTCAATCTTGAGAGTCAGAGACCAATATATGGCATAGTTTTCTCAGTGTTCTCACCCACCCCTTTCTTAATTGTTGAATGGAAAACAGTGATGGTGCACTGACAAATGATGGCATACTCCAGCATAAATATGTAGTTGGATTATGCCATTGCAGATCATGGCACTTTTATTGTCATTTTTTCAATGTTAAGTTGTGGGTACGCAAACTAGGCCATACAATATGTCATACCTGACTCTGACATGAAATGAGGTGAATGTGTATTTTGAGTGGGCTATTCCTTTAACCATCTTAAAACGTATTTGGTCCACTGCAATGTGTGACCGGACAAGTCAACTTTCAACTTTGGCCGTCAGGAGTGCCCCAAATGCCATGTGACCATTGAGAAGGATGGAGGGTGCAATCACATGGTGTGTCGAAACCAGAACTGCAAAGCAGAGTTCTGTTGGGTGTGCTTGGGACCCTGGGAGCCGCATGGATCTGCTTGGTGGGTGCATTTCCATCTCAACTAGAAATTTACAAGTTTCACCTATTCTGGTGACCCTTTAATTTGCTTTGCTTGTTGTCCACTCCCTAATTAAGTTTGTCACTGCCATCAAAGAGTTTTTATCTTTTTGTCAAGTCCTACATTTCCACTCCTTAAGTCATCTTCTTTTATATATATTTTTATTATATATAACTTAGCGCTAGATCACACAGTAGTTGTGGGTAAAATACAAACTGAGCACACGGTCTGTCCTACTTTGTCTGGGTTAGTTATATTTTCTATGCTAGCATTCAAAGGAAGCTCAATGTCTCAAGCTCAATTTGCAGCAGACAACCCCGGGCATGAGTTTACATTTACATTTAGTCATTTAGCAGACGCTCTTATCCAGAGCGACTTACAGTAAGTACAGGGACATTCCCCCCGAGGCAAGTAGGGTGAAGTGCCTTGCCCAAGGACACAACGTCAGTTGCATGACCGGGAATCGAACTGGTAACCTTCGGATTACTAGCCCAATTCCCTCACCGCTCAGCCACCTGACTCCCAGACTTAAATCTCCAGATAGTGATAGTGGGCAGTGCAATTATGGGATGTGTTGCCAGTGAATTTTATATATTGTTGAACAATTGGGCAGGATGAAGGACAGAGGCTGAAAAGTTATGTTCGCTCAAGCATTTGTATTTCCTCCAACTGTGCCAGACACATTTAGACTCGTATTACACCAACACAAATATACTTTTCAGGAAGCCTGCCTAACCAAAACAAATGGGGAGTCTAACAGTCTATCTCAGTTTTCATGTTATCACTTGCATGCATGGCCAGTGTGAGCTACTCTCAAGTCAAAAATGGTCTTAAAAGGAAACATGCAGAGTAGTCACCATCTGTCCTGTCCCCTGAGACACGACTACTTGAAAAGTGTGTGTGTATATCTTTTTTTACACACAGACACACGCATAACTCCTCAAAAAAGTTCTGAAACTTTATTTCGGTCGATTATTCCTCCCCTTCAATAATACCAATTGGTATTGTATTTTATATAGCTGGAAAGCCTGATTAGTCACCTTTACAACGAGGTACAACTTGTAAGGATCGTGCATTCGTGGAATGAGCAACACAGCTAACCGTGTGGGTAGCTGCCCAATATTTGTTTTTGCCATAATCCCCTGGAATATTCTTCTTTTGGTATTCACTCTCGTTTTGAGCTTCAAGTGGGATCAGCTTGGGCGTGCTGTACGTGCCAGAGTGACCAACGCAAACATGTTGGCTGAATTGCGACAAATCCTGGTTGAGGAATGGGATGCCATCCCACAGGATGGCATCCCATTCTGACCAGCATGGTGACCAGCATGAGGAGGAGGTGCCAAGCTGTTGTGGCTGCGTATGGATCTTCCACACGCTACTGAGGTCCCTGACAGTGTAAAATGAATAAAGTGTAAAAATGGCCAATATGTGTTTGGTTTTTTCCCTTATTACTGTGGGAGAGTTCATCCAATCCACCAAGCAACTCGAAACGAGAGTGAATATCAAACAAAAGAATATTTCAGGGGATTTTGGCAAAGAATTTTGGGCCGCTACCCAGACGGTTAGCTGTCTTGCTCATTCCACGAATACACGATCCTTACAAGTTGAACCTCATTGTAAAGGTAACTAATCAGGCTTTCCAACAATATAAAATACAATTTGATTGAAGAGTCAATTTAGATTTATACTTTCAGAATGAGAAAGAAGTTGTAAGAATGTAGCCTGCATATAGTTGCAGGCTACATTAAGACATATTGACTCAAACCAACCTCAGATTCACATTCTGCTTTACAATGAAAAAGAATGATCAGTTCAAATGAACTATAACTCATAGATAAAGCCAGATACTAAGGCCATTCCAAATTATTATGTCACACTTATTATCTTCATCATTCAGCAGGTGCAGGAAGCTATTTTGAACCTTGTGCCATACAAAGATATTTCTACGTATTTAATCACAGCCGTTGCAATTTTTCTCACACTCGGCTAATTAATTGCTGTGTTTTGTAGGTACAACTGCAACCGCTACAATGAGGATGATGCCAAGGCAGCGAGGGATGCCCAAGAGGTAATATGAACCATAGTCTTAATGAACCTCATTCTGGCACAGTACCACCACAGACAAACATAGTGGCCTCATAAACCTACGTCTTCTTTTTGTCATTCATTTATTTCATTCGTTTTGTTTGTAGTAGTGATCTTCAGGTTCCTTTATTTTACATACATTCTCCGTTGGAAGTATTTACTATCAACATTTTGTGGTTTGGATTTTTTATATGAATACCTAGTGGTATTCATAAAGATTAAATAGTCCCTATCCTTTTAAATGTTTAGTAAATGCAGATGATACATCTGTTATTTGTATGTAGAACATTCTTCTTTCTGTAGCCTACACAAGTCCAAAGTAATGAGCCTCAAAACTAGCACTCTTTAAGACCCTTTGCCTTTCACACCTAATGCCTTGTCAGTGTAGAGCACGCTTGCGTTAGGCGTGTCTCCCTAGTCTGCCAGGCCCAGCTACTAGTTCTGATTAAGAGCCAGGTGTTGTGCTCCGTCCTTCTCCAGCGTTCCCGAGCTGCCCTGCAGAGGTACCTGTTCTACTGCAACCGCTACATGAACCACATGCAGAGCCTGCGCTTTGAGCACAAGCTGTACGCCCAGGTGAAGCAGAAGATGGAGGAGATGCAGCAGCACAACATGTCCTGGATTGAGGTGCAGTTCCTGAAGAAGGCCGTGGACGTGCTGTGCCAGTGCCGCTCCACGCTCATGTTCACTTACGTGTTCGCTTTCTACCTCAAGAAGAACAACCAGTCCATTATCTTTGAGGTAGGAAAGAGTCAGTTTATTATGCACATCCCATACACTCTGCAATTGGCCTTAGCAGAAAATGTTCAAGATAGTGTTTTATAATTCTATATATATTTTTAGAACAATCAAGCAGACTTGGAGAATGCCACCGAGGTGTTGTCTGGGTATCTGGAGCGGGACATTTCCCAGGATTCACTGCAGGACATAAAACAGAAAGTACAAGACAAGTACAGGTGAGGGGGCATTTAGTCACGGGGACAGCTATCCCTAAAACTGTAATATACCTTGAGGTTTACTTGCTATTTTGTGCACATTAGGTCGTCATCTTTGTTGTAAATGTAACGTTTTAACCCAAACTTTCAAAGGCATGTTTGAAATGAACTGTTGAACTCCAGTGAACTACCTTGGCTTGTTTGCTAGGTTTTCATTGACCTTTGTTCACTACCTTAGATACTGTGAGAGTCGGAGACGAGTGCTGCTGCAGCATGTGCACGAGGGCTACGAGAAGGACCTCTGGGAGTACATTGAAGATTAAGGATAGACTTTTAAGAATCTACCAACTAGAGTGCTGATGCAAAGCGTTTGGGGCAGCACTGGTCTCAGCCATAGCTGTTGATTGTCCCAATATTGCGTTTCTTTTGTTTGTTTTTTCTTCTTGGATTTGTTTTATGGCAAGATTAAATAAATTATATCAAAATAAAAAGATAGACTATTTAAAAAAGAAAAAAAGGTTAATTGTACAACAGTATTGTTTGTAGAAAATTTGATCGTGAGGACGAAAAAAAGAAAAAAAACTCCCCCTCAATTGGTCAAGTTGTAACATCATCACTCCTTTTCAGGTCATTTTTATGTTTTTCATTTTTCTTCAAAATTCCCTTGTGTGGTTTTGTGTCCAGCTCAATGCTACATGTTCAAGCCATGTCTTGTTAGATCCTGTTTTGGGTTTTCGAATGTTGATTTGCTGATTGTAAGGTGCAAAACTATGGTTGTAAAGCAAAAAAAATAATAAGCATAGGGTGTGCAGTATAGAAAGATTTTTTCTTTTCCCCAAATGTAAATAATGCATATGCATGCGACAGCAAGTGTGGCACACATTTCTTTTTTTTCTACAACTTAGAAATATTTATTCTTTGCAAATATTCAGTATAGTTGCTGCGTAGAAGACATGTTCCTCTTGCTTCTTTTGAATCAATTCTTTGTTAGGGTTTTGGAAGCTGCATAGCTAGTGTACACAGGACGCTGGAAACGGTTATTTGATGTTTGCTGGAGTTTGGATGAGGTTGTAACAGGTTTAAAACTATTCTGACTACATGTATGGAAACTTTCATGAAAGGATTCCTGTAGGTATGACTAAACCAACCTTTTTCTAAAATCTTGTCCAATTTTGGTCCAGAAACAGGCAATGCAGATGTTGAACTTGTAACCCTGGGTTTGAAAAAAACAAAATCCCTTTGGAGGCATTTTGAAAGAAGAAAACTGGACTAGGAAAGGAGTCCTGTCTGTTTGATCCTTTTTGTTCACCTTTCTCTCTGTATTGTTTACTAGCCCTTCTGTTTTTCCCTAGACATTCTAATGTTACGATAACACACTACCAACTGTTTCATGAGAGCCAAATTGAGTGACATTCACTCATTGTTAAAAGAAAAAAGACAAAAAAAAACACTTTAACAGACTTGAGCTTTTACTCATATGGTTTTGTATGCACCTTGGTAATGAGGAAGATGATTATATCCTGAAAGCACTGTTCAACTTTGGAGTCTGCATTATCTAGGTCTAAAGAACTAGAAGCTGTGACAGAGCTACAGTCAATGCTTCCTTGTTTTCCTTTTCTTATTGTCGTGACGAGGAGTATTGCTTTCGATAGCACAATACAATTGGGCTATAATAACTGCTTTGTGGGCTTTAAGGAAAGTCTTGTCATACAGCTGCATATTAAATAAAGACAAACACGCATAGAGATCTGCTTAGATGTCTGCCGTAAAGCGCTGGCATTTAGGCTGTGATGAGAGTGGCGTTTACACTGGGTTGTACAAATAGGCTAAAAGCCAATTACCTTTGTAACACTTTCCAGTTTTTTTTATGAGCTTACGAGGTCCAAAACAAGACAGCCCTGGAGGTGTGGTGAGGCACAGCGCTTTTCTCTCAGTGTTTGTTGGCATTTAGGATGTTGATGCTGCTGGCAAAGAAAGAAATCTTCACCAAAGCGTGAGTCACCTGAAAAATGATATTTTTATCTCTGTTTCTGACACTTCTGGGAAATAGAAGTTCAGATACAGTTGCTTTCATGTATTGTAACCGTTCTTACAAAAAGAAGTCCTATTTAAGTAAATGTCATTAAAAAGGAACTGTGTAGGTCTTTTGTGTTCTGTTGATATTGTAGTTAAGTACCACCTCTCACTCTTAAAAGTACAATAAACAACCAATAATCAAGGCAATTATGTAAATAAACAACCAATAATCAAGTCATTTATGTAACCCACCTTTAGCCAAGATTTGTATTGTGTCAGCAGCAACACTATTAACATACAGTGAACATACGACTGAAACGCGCACGTAGGCAGTGAACGTGCTGGGGCTGGGCCAGTCAGAATGTGCCAGTCTTGGGAACGCCCAGAGAATGGAACGTCTCACTTCTGTTTCCTGCTTCCGTTTCGGTCGTCAGGATGGACTATGAGAATCTCCATCCTCACTTTAAAGTGCACTGCTTATGATATTTTTTTAAACACTGAAGCTATAAACCACAGCGATGCAGACACTCACACCACACGTGTACTGGGCACAACGTCATAGCGAAATTTACCTGCGCGTTGAACTCTGTGATGCCAAGGTAAGCGAGCCAGTAAGTGATGATGATGACCTGTCGAACCCTCAAACCTACAAAGTAAGACAGCTTATATTACTGCAGCCAGCTATCCAGTAAGCTAAAGATTCCGGCCACGATGGATTGATTGCGAAAGGGCTCTAACTAACTAGAAAAATGTATGGCTCTTTGAATGTCATCTTGTCATGAACTAGTGTTTAATCATGGTTCCAAAACATATTTGGGTGTAATTGCCATCAGCCCAGAGGGTTAGCTAACTTTGCTAGCTACAACGTAAGGCTTAGCTAACCAATTGATTGCTTGCCTATGATTGCTAAAGAAGTACATTTAAATGCATTGCATCCTGAAACATCCACGAGCTTGCTCGTTCTTCTCTCAGACCTGGTACGATTGAGTACCTCATTCTCTCTCATTCCGCATATGTTTGACTAACAGATTCCTTATGAAAGATTAATAGTGATGACTGACATGTCGTATAGCATTACCTCTCTTTCTAGCAAGTCACTGAATATATGCATGATGAATTAGTGATAGTGCTCGGGTAACACGGTATCTATAGATTCATGTTCATTATTGTTAATTGTGTGCTCCATCCACTCTTGAGTCACACATTCTTATCTTTCTAGGGTGGGTCATAGCTGTAGTTGCTCATTAATAAATTATCCTCCGTTTCAGAATATTGACATCAGTGTGCAAGAGAACACCCTTCAATTTAGAGGTTGGCAATTTATTGTATTCTATTTGAATTTTTCTTGTGTACATTTATTTTATGCAGCAAAAAATATTTTTAAATATATGAATTATTTCTCAGCACGGGGGCATGGAGCCAAAGGAGAAAATGAATATGAGTTCAGCCTGGATTTTCTAGGGCCTGTAAAACCAGAGGTACCTTGTTTGAATTTTTACATTAGACTACCAATCTTTTTCAGCAAAGAGCATGTGGAGAGTAAACTAAATGGCAATAGGGCACATGCATCAGGATGTGTGTGTCAGGAACAACTTTGTCAGAGCTCATAACATTCAGTCTGCTATCATCTCACACTGTCTCACTGTTTGTGTGTCCCTCCACAGGTGCGTCACAAGTCTACCCAGCGTCAGGTGAACATTTTGGTGAAGAAGCAGGAGCACTGCTGGTGGGATCGACTAACTCTGCAGGAGAGGAAGCCTCTCTTCCTCGTCCCAGACTTCGACCGCTGGCTGGACGAATCAGATGCAGAGATGGAGCTTCAGGCTAAGGTGAACCCCTATTTGGTTGTCCCTGTAATAAGTGGGTGGGAAAGAAAAATGATTTACTGGCTTACTTTTAAGAAAGACAAGAAAGACATAATGATCTGAGTTTTCTTTATTGATGTTTTCTTTTGGCAAAGTTGAGGATATTTGTCCATTTAAAACTTTCTTTCCCAGGAGGAAGAAAAAATAAACAAGGTCAGCATAGAATCAAGAGTTCGTAAAGATCGTGAGTACCCAGTTGCTTCTACTTCTGTTTGACACTAAAGGTGTCCTTTTTATATTTTGATATCATGGTCTTCATTATTTTAGAACTTTTAATTCAAATATTATATTGAGTCATACTGACAATACTATCCCGGACATTTACTGTACATTGTCTTTGCTTGAATCACTCATGTAATAGTCCAGTTGGTTTGCTTCCATTTTGTAATACATTTCCTGTTTTGACTCTCCAGCATACCTTGGTCTGAAGAAGGGCTATCTATTTATGTACAACCTGGTGCAGTTCCTTGGCTTCTCCTGGATCTTTGTCAACATGACTGTTCGCCTGTTCATACTCGGTCAAGGTCAGTATTCAAGGTCAAAGACAAGTAAAAAAAATACAGTTTTCTGTTCTTGGAGAAGATACAATATGCCTTTTGTTCTGACAAGGGAGTGCTCTCTATTTATAAATATGCTTATTTGAATATACAATAAAGCAACACTGACACTGCATTTGTATTGCAAATGACTGAGGACAATACTTCTTTCTCTTTTAGATTCCTTCTACGACACATTTCACACCACGGCTGATATGATGTACTTCTGTCAAATGATGGCTGTGGCTGAAGTCATTAACCCTGCACTGGGCCTGGTCAGGACAGGGGTCCTCCCAGCCATGATTCAGGTACAGGACAAAATCATTCATGGTGTCCCAGGCACATGTAAAGCCCAAATCAACATAAATTCGCATTCTGGATGAGAAGTGGCCCAAAGAGAGAGAATGTTTCCTGGCACAGAATTTCGGATCAGTGATATCTGTTTTATTAATCGACAGGTTGCAGGGAGGAACGTGATCTTGTTTGTCATTTTTGGAAGCCTAGAGGAAATGCAGAACAGGCCTGTTGTCTTTTTTGTGTTCTACTTGTGGAGCTCCATTGAGATCTTCAGGTATTTGTCTACTACAATTGGCTTTTGGACAATATTGCAGGTCTTAAATCTAACCACATAGCTACATGGTAATACCATGTGTTCCCCTCTTTGCTGTAGATACCCATTCTACATGCTGGCATGCATTGACACTGAATGGAAACTTCTAACCTGGCTGAGATACACTATCTGGATGCCACTTTACCCAATGGGGGTTGTGGCAGAGGGTAAGTTGGACAAAATCAATGCACCTATTTATAAGCAGCTTTTATTTTCTTGTATATAATCTTAAAGATGGGGGTTGCACAACACAATCTTTCCCAGCCTGCTTCCTAGAAAAATCCATGGTCACTGTTTCCTCATTCACCCAAACCACATTCAAACAATTTTTCAAAGGCTTTTATGAATACTTTATAATACATTTTATGAATCCCTCTGCACCGATATTTCTCCCTCTGTCTCTACATGTAGCCGTAGCTGTGATCCAGTCTCTGCCGATCTTCGACGAGACGCTCATATACAGCATTCCCCTCCCCAAAGCCCTGGGCCGGTCCTTCAGTTTCTCATATACACTGCGGCTCTACCTTCTCCTCATGTTTTTGGGTGAGTCATTGTTACAGAGAAATCCCACTGCCTCTCCAACTGCCACACACTCTGGCCGTCAGACAATGAAACACATGAAGGACAATGACATAGCACTCTGGAACAGAAGCAAACATTGAGGTTTGGTGTGGCCTCAATCTTTTGGCTAAAGGTGTTCCATTTGTATTAATAATTTATTTTGCCGTAAATTCCCGTTCCAGGATAATCCTGGCAAACAGAATAATCATGCAGATGAAAATGTGAGTTTTGAAATCATTCTCAGGTCTTTTCATCAACTTCCGTCACCTGTATAAGCTGAGGAGAAGACGATTCCGCTCCAGGAAGAGGAAAATGAACTGAAGACGAGGAACATGTCCTCATTCTACCTTCACCCCCCCCCCCACCCCCCACCCCCCCCCCCCCCCCCCACCCTTAAACCAGAATGGATCTCCTCGGTCTCACTGCTGGTTGCCTTCTCTCACCTCTTAAGCAAAATCACTCCCCTTCATTTAGTAAAGTTTATTTGAAATTATCCTGCCATGGAAGGATACACTGGCCTGTTACACCCAGTAAAAACACACAGATCAGGCAGTATTAGACCTAGTCTATCGAAGGGCAAAGTGGACACTGTATTGTCATGTTTGTAATAATAAAAAAAGTAACTGTTCTAATTGAGGCTTGATTTGGAGCACGCAAATCACGGTGAAGTTCATTCATATCATTGGTCATTAATATGACTTGTGTCAAGTAATTTACAAAGCCATATGGTTATTTACATTCATGAACACGTATGTACAGTGAATGACATTGGAGAAAATCTTGTGATACTGTGTTATGATACTGTACATGTAACTGGACAGTACACAATTTTTTTTCCCCCACTGGACAGTCACTACATAATTGTATACCTTTCTTTTTTGCTTAATATTTATTAATTGTTGGTAAAGACATTCTGTTTTTATCTCTTGAAGCACTATTGGTCACTGAAAGTATACATCTTCAGCAGAAAGGCTTTTCGACTGAATACTGTAGAAACTTCCCTTTTCCCAATGTCAGTAAATAGGTTCTCATAGCCATGTGATGTGAGATGTACTGTATTCATCTCTTTGCTCTTATTCTCTGTCACTGCTGAATGTTCATTTGCTTACTGACCGAAGACCCAGAACCTCTTGGAAAGTGGACAATTAAAAAAGGGATTATTGAGTTGTTATCTGGTTATGAACGGTTGACAGATCAGCACTGCATTGCTGTAATAAAGCTGCGTGGGGGGAGAAGTTACATTTGTGTATTTTATATACAAAATTCCCTAGAAAACATTTAATGTGTGCTATTAAAGCACATATCAAACTAGTCCAAGCTACAGAACTACCACCTTTGCAAGGGATGCTCTCACTGTTTTCCTTTAATTCTGTTATAAAATAAATCCTGTGTCACTAAAACTCATCATTCCCAAACCAAACCCCGCCTGCCAGACCTCTCAATTGCAATTATTCCTTGGTGACCGAAGCAGACGTGCTTGGATTTCATTTAGCGTCGCAAAGCCTACTTTATCATGACTAAATCAACTGCAATTCCTTGAATTAACAGCACAGTATATGTGTTAATGAGAATTTGAGAGCTGTACACCTAATCCTCTTACAAGACTACAGGTATTATGCTGAGCTACGTTGCAGAATTGACCCGCGGTGCGCCCTTGTAGCTGCCCAAAATCTAGTGTCAGCATCTCTCAATCCATTACGCACAGCTGGAGTGACCTCGGATACAGAGGACTGGGAAACAAGCCTGGGAAATAAGGTAGGCTGTGGTTATGTGTTATAAAAAATTACTACGTTGTTGTTTTCTTATAGCAGAGCCTAGATTAAGATTTTTCTGGAATGTATTTGACCTTGAATCGCCTCCTCAGCTGTCTTTACAATATTTAATCATCTTTTGCAACATCTCCATACGATTTTTTGGCACTTTAATTCACACGTGCACACTGGTTCGTGGATTGAATTTTAATCATGGCTGTTAGGATTTCGTTATCTAGATATCATCACGTTCTGTTTGGTTCTTTTGTCACTGTAAAGACTAAATAACATGCCAAATAATCGCGAGACACATTGTGTTGTTTTGTCTAATACACGTGGCTTTTATTTTCTGCTCCCATCGAGAAAACCGAAAGCTCCTGTTATGTAGCCATAGTAACAGGTGGCTGTATCTTTCCCCTTCTCTACCTTGCCGTTAAGCATATGGCTACTGAGGCTGCACACGAAGCTGCGTGGATAAAAATATAAAATAACATTCATTTATCTGTTCCCTTGTCCTAGGTTGATGCTGGGACATAATACTACACCCAGAAAAACACAATGCTAAAGTGTGTTCACCTCTCCCTGGGCTGTGTTATTTTGCCAAATGATAGTGCCAGGACCAAACAAAGTCAATCATGTGTCTGACATAATTTGCGCTTGGACTCGACAAGCGTTCCGGCAGTGACCATGCATCTGCCTCAAAGAAGGAGACTCCATCATAGTCGCATACTCTTCTTCCTCTCAGGTGTGTTGTTATGCTGCATCTACACACTAACTTTCAAGGCCAGGCTCTCAGAGCCATGGCTAGCCCTCCAGACAGCGAAGGACGCTGGGGGAAAGGAGGACGATGATAGCGTTTTAAAGATAGACACACGGGACCTTACTGTGTCTAATGTGACTGAGGTAGATGTTATGTCTGAGAGTACCCAGGCACCCCTAGTAATAACCGTCAACAGGACTGACCTCAAACACTGTATCTATGTGGACCACGAGCCTCCAGAGCTCACTTCAGCTCCAACTCCCACAACCCCTGCACCAACCACCATCCCTTCGAACCCCGAAGAACCCCCTCACAGAAAGGGAGAGTATCCAGAAGACATCTTTTCCGTGGAACAACGTAAAGAAGGCTGGGTGGTTCTACACATCCTAGGGATGATCTACATGTTTGTTTCCCTTGCCATCGTTTGCGATGAGTTCTTTGTGCCTGCGCTGGGCGTCATTACTGACAGGTTGAAGATCTCTGACGATGTCGCTGGGGCAACATTTATGGCCGCTGGTGGCTCGGCCCCTGAGCTTTTCACCTCTCTAATAGGGGTCTTCATCTCCCATAGCAATGTTGGCATCGGCACCATTGTTGGCTCAGCTGTCTTCAACATCCTGTTTGTGATTGGCATGTGTGCCGTCTTCTCCAGGGAGATGTTGTATCTCACCTGGTGGCCCCTGTTCAGGGATGTGTCCTTTTACATTGTGGATCTCCTAATGCTAATAGTCTTTTTTCTGGACAACACCATTATGTGGTGGGAAAGCATGATGCTAGTTGGTGGGTATGTGTCCTACGTGAGCTTCATGAAGTTCAACGTTCAGATTGAACATGCTGTCAAGACACAGCTCAACAAGCACATGAGCAGCGTCAAAGCCCTGGAAGAGCCAGAGAAGGTTAGTAAATGTCGAGAAGAAATTGACATTACAAAAACACCAACTTGCTAAAAGAGCCTCAAGTAATAACACCCATTGACAGGAAAAATATAGGTGCTCTCAGATACAACAATAGCAACATACAGACAAATCACAGAACAAGTTCAATATCAATGTGGTACACCTTTGTGGCAAACTTTAATGCGTAGCTATGCAACTTGAGACAAAATGTTCCCTCAAATGCAAACAGAAACTGTAGCCACTGTATGCATGCACTGAACCGTTGACAATGATTTGCCCCTATGTTTATTCATCTGGGCCCTTGAGCAGGTCATGGAGAGGCAGTGTTTGTGTGGCAGCCTTTGATGAGGCTGAGCTGAATGGATCCCAGGTGTCAGTGGGTGTGTGACGGTGATGAGATGTAAAGTAATGTGAATGTCATGTCTGAAGCACTCATGGAAACATGGAGAAGCTTGCTCAACTGCCTTTTGCTAAATAGCCTCAATAGTCCTATAAGTTTCTGCTCCATTTATGTTCATGTGAATTGATTTTCTTTCAAAAAAAAGAAGGAGCAATAATTAAATTAGGATCGATCCGTGAAGAGTTGATTTGAGGTTATGGTCTTCAACTATGACAGCAATGACATATTGACACCCACTGAAGCATCTGCACAGGGCACACCATTGTTAAACCCTTGGTTCTGATGTAATGCTAGAATAGAATATAGCCTCTATAATGGCCCTCACAGAACCTATAAAGCTACCATAACGCTCATTAATTTCCATCCACACACTCCAGAAAACACTCCTGCAATCAAAATGTAATGAGTGTAGGAAGAACGTGACTCTGCACCAAATGGGTGTCTTGGGTCAAGGAGCTCGGCATTTTGCTTGGAGAATAAGTACCCTTCAAGTCCATTCTACAGGCTATCTTTCAGTCTCTTACGTCTTACTAAAACATAGCATCTAAAGCGAGATTAAGAAAGAGATTTCTGAGTTTTGATTTGATTGCCACTGTGATTTAAACAGGATCTGTTTGCCTTTTGTAACTTAATGGTTTGCAGGTGATGTATTGGTTATCATCAAATCAGTAAACTACACACAAAGACAGTTTCATGGGGAGCTAGTATTTTGGGTGTGGTGTCAGAGCTGAAAATCTTTCAAATGCTAAAGGAAATGTGATTGTGCTTTAAAAACATGCTATTCTTGTTCTATTTGGTCTTAATGGTCCACAACAAATATTACATTGTTTCTTTCATTCATTGTGCATCTGAATGTGCAGGAGAGTGGACCACAACCCCCTCCGGATCCGAAACAAAACAACCAACCAAAACCACACAACCCGCCATCGCCACAGCCTGCAGGGGACCATGCCAAATTAAAGGTATTCATTTGAAAAAACACACCTTTTCGCACACTTCAACCATTTAAGGGAGTCAGGTGGCTGAGCGGTTAGGGAAGCGGGCTAGTAATCCGAAGGTTGCCAGTTCGATTCCCGGTCATGCCAACTGACGTTGTGTCCTTGGGCAAGGCACTTCACCCTACTTGCCTCGGGGGAATGTCCCTGTACTTACTGTAAGTCGCTCTGGATAAGAGCGTCTGCTAAATGACTAAATGTAAATGTAAATTTAAAATGCACCAGTCTGATGAGAATCCAAAATAACTGTGGAACTTGGATGTTCTTCTTGGATGTTCTTCATAATTGACGCTTAGATGTTTACTTTAATCAATTCATGTTTGTTTGTGACCCAGTTTTGTACGGCTTGTCAGAATGTGTTTGTATATGTGCTCAACGTCAGTGTGAGTGTGTATCATGTTCTCCTCTTCCTTAGGTGAAGCCTATTTTACAGCGAGGGGGCAGTAATGCTTCCCTCCACAACAGCAACTTGAGGAACACCATCTTCCAACTCATGATCCACACTCTGGACCCAGTGGGAGAAGGTAATGTACGACTTTCCTGGATTTTGTAAAGAAAAGTAAATGTTTATACACTGGTTGATCAAATAAAGTTTCTGTTTCCTAAAAGAACAGTTGTGGCTTTGATCCAAACACAATTGTCTGGGATGTCCCAGCAGCTTTTTTAAACCTCCTACATTTTAGGTAGTTAGCAGAAACCTTCAGAGATTGGTGCACATTGTTATTGGTTGGCTAAAATTAAACTCCTTTTGTGCAGGGGAAGATCTATATAAATATTCATGGGGTGGTAGGAGATTTTGAAGGGTTGGATTTTGACTTAAAAAAATTGTAATTTGTTGATGGTCCCTAAACAACGTGTGTGTTTAGGGACCGGTCGTAGCGGTGCTAATCACCGGTTAAAATAACACAATACTGGGCGTCCGAATATCTGTTGAATATCGAACTTCAAACTAACTTTACCACGGTCATCTGCTTTCCCAAAGCATTCACGAGTTAACGTCATTAACCTCAATTCAACTCCATGCCGACAATTGCTTCCTTGAGTTGGAGTCTCCTATGGTCAGTTTGCGCCTTCCTTGCGTTCAAATTAAAGCAACTTCGGTCGGTGTTGTGGGGAGGGTGGATGGAGTCGTCTCGTGCTGCATTTACTTGCATTCGGATATTAGAAATTCGCTCTCGCAAATGTCCGATGAGCCACAACTTTTCTTTGTTTTCAAAGCTGCCAAATGGGGTGGCAGCTGGGGTGGCAAGGCTATTTTTAGGGTGGCAGTTGCCACCTCATGCCACCCCGGTAGACCCGCCCCTGCTTTTGCGCAAAATGAAAACAAACTTTATTGCACAGGTAGTGCAAGTACAGTAGGTACAATTATAAGTGAATCTTGTGAATATCATCTTACAATGCCAGCCTGTCCTTCATACCATGAATTGGCCATAAGAACTTCATTGAAACAAACATGCACAGCCGGTAAAAAACTTGCAAAGTAGGAAGGAACATGTAGAACCTGATGTTTAAGTTAAAACATATTTGAATAATTATTCACTAAATCTACCCCAAACCCTAACCATAACCAGTCGTTGCCTTTTATTAGACTTGTTAGTTTGATGGTAATTTTTTAATTTGATGTCACAGCTTCACCCAATGCTAATACTAACAACCAAATGACACAAAGACTCTTTCTCACTTGGGTTGGGCTCATTGTGGTTATTTAGGATTGCTCCTGAGTGGCTTCATCTCAAGGACTGTTTAAGAACTGGTAGCCCGATGACTGTTTAAGAACTGGTATCCCAAGGACTGTTCTTCCTCAGCCGCACCGCCCTCATTATTTATTTGTACCTGTACCTTCCGGCAAGGGAGTGACCTTCAGTCTGCCCTCAGGCTGGCCAGGCCCTCTCCCCACCTCACCTCTCCTAGCTGTGGCTGATCCTTAATCAGCTTTTCAATACCGGCTAATAAAAGCTGGTTAAGAGCCAGCCTCCTAGCAGCTCAATCTCTTTATCTCAATAGGACTGTATTGTTCTGTACTGGTCACAGCTCTAATGTGATGAAACTGCAAGTCATTGTCACTCTTGCGACTTGCAGACAGGAGAACTTGGGTTTGAGACTTTGAGTCACTCGTAAGTCGAGAAGAAATTGACTTGAGTCTCAACTAAGACTTGTGATCAGTTGACAGCTCTGTAATTTACACATCTATTTGCTCCTGCATGTACCTTGAATCAATCATTTTACAGCAACTCTGTTACATACAAATTGCATTAACTGGCCAATTACGAGTTCCGTAAGAGCAGCTAAATAACTTATAGCTCTACTGTAGGTAGAGTGTTGTCAGAGATGTTACCCATGTCTGTATGTTCAAATACGGTTTTTGTACAAAAACCTTTAACCCTCCAGATCCAGATTTGGATATCACTGGTCATTGTGTGTGTTGTTGTGGATTTACTATGACTTTAGTTGTTGACACAGTACACTGTTACTACAGTGTTAAATGACAGCTGTAAGAGATGTGTTCTGTCGTTTTCATCATAGATACAGTCTTTAGAGGGGACATTAGAGGCCCCGGCCAGAGGAGAACTAGACGAGGTAAGAGGGGCATGAAAACGTTCTGCTTATCAAATCCTCACCTCATGCCACCCAAACCCGTTCTATTTGGGCTCCATACTCTTCCAGAGTTTTTCCGTTCCCCTGTAATGGAGAGTGGTGTGATGCTTTTGCATGCTCATTCACTCATACATGATGAGTAAATAGGTGCATCGTGTGATTGTGGTGACTGTTCTCCGTGTCTGAAAATTAGATACAGCCTTTAACGGAGATGTCAGGGTGGAAGGGTCAGTGCAAGGGAGAGGTCAGTTGAATAATGCTTGTTGTCATGTTTCGTGGTTTTCAATGGTGTTGTGACATGTTGTTTTTGGCTTTTTCGCAATTCTGTTATGTAAAGGAATATGCTGCAGGAGTTATTTATTCAGCACATTTTCAGTAACAGTGGATTTAGTTGTGTATTGTTTGTCTTGTGACTGTTGTGTGTCTTGGCTTTGGAATGTTTTCTAAGAGACACATAGCACTGTGCATCAGTTGCATGTTGTTGTAAAGATCTGTCAGAAATATTCATTCTGTTTGGGCAATGTGTTGCTTGTAGAGGTGACAGGCTTGTTTCTTATGGCTGATAAACATTTACCTCGAAGCTGTGAATTGTATCAGGGAGAAACTTTCTTGTTTGCAGTGAGAAAAAAAATCAAGACTGAGGTGTTGAACCCCCAGGTCAGAGAGAAGTTAGAATGCAAGTCCCACTGCAAAGCTGAAGGTGAGATGTGAATTGTGAGTCTATTGTGAGTCTCTCCACCACTGTCTGGTCTTGGTCTCAGCGTCTCACATCATCTTTATGTTTTGTCTGTGAATTGTAAGTAGTATGATGGAGGGTGGGTTGATTTTGGCTAGTTCCCCTCAATCAGTTGGCCTCTCAGTGTGTGTGTGCAGACGTCACAGTGAAAGGCAATTAGGTGCTTCAGTGCCTGGGGTGATTGTTATTGCCACTTGCACTGGAGTGTAGCAACAAGGGGCCCTGTGACCATAGCCTAGAGTGGCCCCTACCCAGACTCAATCAACTCAGGGATTAGCATGCAGATGGGTACTTTGTGTGTGTGTTTGTGTGTAAAAGAGAGCTATTGTGTATATTTTGAATGCACGTTTATGGGATGTTTGTGCATGAGCAGGGGTAAATATACATTTCAAAACAATAATGACTAAAGAATAATATATTCATATTATGATATAATATAACATGTGCATTGTCTAACTAGTTTGTGGATTTAAAGTAAGTTATAAATCAGTCAATGTGTGTGCAGTGAATGACAATTCATGATCGAACTATCCCCTGCTGACCTCAAACAAGGGATTTTTCAATTCATGAATTGAGATAAGTAAAATTGAATTGAATTCCAATTGTCCCCAGCCCTGTCGGGTTGTGTCTACTTTTTCTGTCCTCGTTCAGGTATAGACAAGAAGCCTGATCAGGCCAACTCTGTCAGTGTGCAGGTGAGCCCCGTGGCCGAGCCCTCCACATCTGAGCCCACCAAGATGGAAGAGAAGGAGAAAACAGAGCAGCCAGAGAAAACAGAGCAGCCAGACAAACAACCAAATGAGATACTCTCTGAGGTGGGAAGGTCCTACTGTAATATTTTAAATAAATCTCAAAATGAATTTCAGTAAATAATTCTGCCTATGTGTTTCTTCCCTGTTTTGAAACAGGTTGCAGCAGTCTGCCCAGGTGAGGATGAAGACCTGGGGGGCAGCGATGAAGATGAGAGCAGTGATGATGATGAAGATGATGACGATGACGACAGTGGGGATCAAGATGATGAAGAGGCGGGGGAGGAGCAAGAAGAGGAAGAAGAGGTTGAAGAACCACTGTCATTAGAATGGCCAGAAACTAGGCGCAAACAGATCACCTATCTCCTGCTGCTGCCCATTGTGTTCCCTTTGTGGCTCACTGTGCCTGATGTTCGCAATCCAGTACGTAACACAGACCATTGTGTTTCTACAATACATCACCTGTGTTCATGGACTGTGTTTGTATATCCCTCAATGACTATGAAAGTTTATCTGGCCCTACTAATGTTCTGCACACGTACAGTATTCACTTTGTTCATAAGCATGACAGCAGTCTATCATTACATCTTAATGTATTTCTGCTTGTGAGAGTTCAGAGCGCTTTTCAAACACAGTGTTGTTCTACCTGAATGCATCTAATGTTGGTTACTTATTTTGTTTTTGCAGGGATCGAGAAAGTACTTTGCTATGACGTTCATCGGCTCTATCATGTGGATTGCAATATTTTCTTATCTAATGGTGTGGTGGGCTCATCAGGTTAGTTAGTCGAGAATTATGTGATTTTGTTGGCTATGGTTTTTGTTTGTTTTTAGGCATATATGTAAACTGGAATCAATACCGCTTCCATGGCTAGTGAACATACTGTTCAGTCCATCTCCATGGAGATCTGCATACAAAAGCAGACAACAAAACAGACATTTAGGGATGTAACTCGGTACACAACGTGTGTAAAGTTGACAAAAAACATTTTCTGCATTGTGTCAACACCATCTTCACCTGCCCTAGGTGGGTGAGACTATAGGCATCTCAGAAGAGATCATGGGCCTGACCATCCTGGCGGCAGGCACCTCCATTCCGGACCTCATCACCAGCGTGATCGTGGCTCGTAAAGGCCTGGGAGACATGGCTGTGTCCAGCTCGGTCGGCAGCAACATCTTTGACATCACTATGGGGTATTCAACATCATTATCATTTTGACATGATCCTAGTTTACCTGCTGTGTCTCCGCCATTGATGTTCATATTGACACGCATAGGCGAGGTATAGTTCTCTGAAAAGAGGTAGAGGCGTCACATTCCATGTACCTCGACCTGTCAGTCCTTGGCGGAAACCATATGGATGTATCCATAAGTGGTCTAAGTGAGTGAAATATTCTGTCATAGTCAGTATTACTGCGGGGTGTTTGGCATGTGTGCTCATATATAAAATGTATCTGCTGTACCTACATATTGTACATACAGTATGTACGTATATGCATGTCGCTTGTTAAATTTGCATGTCGCTTTGGATTAAAACAATCAGCTAAATTGAATAAACAAATTGAAGTAAAATGTGTGTAATATTGACCTTTGGTTTGTTATCTACGCTGTTTTTCTGACACTAGCCTTCCAGTCCCCTGGCTCATGTTCTCCATGTTACATGGCGGTGTGCCTGTGGCGGTCAACTCCAACGGCCTCTTCTGCGCCATCGTGCTGCTGTTCCTCATGCTGCTCTTCGTGATCATCTCCATCGCAGCCTGCCACTGGAAGATGAGCCGTGCGCTGGGCTTCACCATGTTCCTGCTCTACTTTGTGTTCCTGATCCTCAGCGTCATGCTCGAGGACCGCCTCATCATCTGCCCCATTTCCATTTGAACACAAGCAGGACTGCAGGGGGTCAGAGAGCACAGCTTCTAAATGAAAGAAGTACGGTCTAGCATGCCGCACTGTTAAAAGTGATGTATGATGGCTTACAGGTTTAACCAATTGGTTTGGTACATTAGGTCAAACAAAGTTTAAAGCTTTTAAAACAGTTAACACAGACTTACACATTTTTTCATCAACGGAACAATACAGTATTGTCAGCTCTATTTTAACAGCTGTACAAAGCGCTTTTGTTTGAGTAATTGTTTGCCCCTTTTTTTAAGTATTCCACTCCACAAGATGTCTTCATTATGTATTTTCTTGTATGCAAAACTATTTTCATTACTGTTCTGGAGGTGTAACCTCATATCTGGCCTGTTCATCACATATTGTTGAATTTACCATACACTATAGGCACAAACTGTAGAGTATCAAATACACTAGCAGTTATTTTTTTACTTTGATGAGCAAAGCTTGTGTGAAATCTGAATTAAGTTTTGATGTTTGTTTAAAGAGGGAACTGTTTCAAAATGACAATGCATTGAATGTCGTCAACTGAAATTTGTCATTATAATTTAAAAAGGTTATTGAAATATTTCTATATGTTGAAAACTAGATTATAGTGCAACTTAACACCATGTTGATGGGGAAAATGTTGTTAAAATCCAACCTTTTTTTATATATAAAGGAATGTATCGTTGATGTAGAAATGTGGTATTATTTTGACAAGATTAATATTACAGTCAAAATGGTGAGTGTTAACAGAATGTGGCAAAAATGTGTGCAAGATTATTATTTTTTAATAATTATTTAAAATAAACCAGGTCATAGTTAACAATTCACTTCAGAACAAAATGTCTATAAGGTAAAAAAAAAGAAAATAATCCCTATTCACTGTGAAGTGGTTGGCTTGACATGAAACTGCCTTCACAGGCTCACATTTTATAGAAGTTAGAATTGGGTAGTGTTGTTTTCACAAGAATCTGTTTTATTTATCCCTCACTCACTTTTCTTTTAACAGGGAAACATTGCAAAACATTATACTACAAATGTAATGGTAGTCCATGTAAAAGTAAAAAATGCTGTAAAATCCATAAAAGAATACTAATAACACAACAAATGTTTGACAGGTGCACAGGCGCTTGTTATGTCCATAGAATGTTCTGTCTTGGAAAATCATAAAAAATAAAACACTTGTAATCATTGTTGAATCACCTGTCAGAATTATTGTGTTGAATGTAAATTGTGAAATGCACTTGTGTGGGTAAGATGGATACAAATGTATTATTGATAGGGTAACTATCAAATGCTGTACTTACAATTCATGCTGCAATAAAATTATTTTAACACATTCAATTAAGGTTCAAGGCACTGTATTTTAAATCAAGCCTCGTCAGTTTTATTACTTATCTAATATTGGTAAAATAATATTCCCGTCGATTTTACTGAAGGACAGTGAAGGAACTGACTACGCACAGTATAAGTGTTTTTATTTACAGTCAAAGATCACCCTGAAGATCCAGTCAAAGGTACATTATCTTCACCAGATCCAAAGACCTGTACAAGTACAGATGTGTAAACACTATGAAGATTTACAAAATGTTTTTTTCTACAAAGGTCAGATAAAATATACATGGACCTAAATACAATGCAACATTTACATTTTCTTTTAAACAACAAATATATAACACACAAACTGACAGCACAGCTTTTGCAAGCTGCTGGTGCCCTTTTACTTGTTACTTCATCTTCTGAACTCATAGGGTTTTGATTTTACAGACAGGCTGTAAAGAATCTCAAGCTTTCAAAACAAAAAAAGTGACACATCCTGATGGATTGCATAGCACTATTCTAGGCCTGGTGACCTCAGCTGTCAATCACTGAAGTGGCCAGTGCTCATTGGACGCTACTTGATAAGAGGTCCTCCTCCAGCCATCACATTAGTCTGTTGAGTTTTGACTACAAGTCAAGAAACATAACTGTACCTCACTTCAAGTGAGAAACCTCTTTAATGTAAACCCATGAGATGAACAAAGCCACTCCGTTACAAACACATTCTGATACAAGAGGGTATCAAAATGAAGTTGTAAAAATACATTTAATCCTGGCTTTGAAGGGGTTCCATTGCTTGATGATAATGCTCTGCTACACTTAAAATGAGGGGTTTGGGGCACAATTTGAAATGCGTGCCTGTACAGTTGACAAAAGCCGAGCTTTAAAATAAAGAGGTGTCTACTTCAGGTGGTGAGAGACTATTCAAACAAACATTCTTTATCATATTTCAAGGCAAAACTGTGCCTAAAGGCTGAGATTTGTCCTATTCATTTGAACTGTATCAACACAGCTACTGATATCCTGGTGCATTCATCTTTTGTCTTCACTGAAGTACTGCGTGTATCACATAACATTCTGCTGTGCTTTTGCACAACCATTAACTGGTTTTGCTGATCCTACCACATGTAGTTTAAACTATACTGCAGTCTAATGTTAATACAGAATACTTAATTAGATATTTGTCTGCAAAATGAACATGTAAAGCTTTTAAGGATGTATCAAGGAAAGGATGAGCTTTGAGTTCATCCATCTGGACGACAACTGAACTGTTCCTTAGATCAGTATGGTTACTTGGACCAACACTGTACAGTTTCTGATGTGTGAGAGAGGGGTAATCAGTTACTGTATCAACTGTGGTGTGATTCATCACATCTATAACAGACCGTAACCACATACCATCTATCATCCATACAATCTGTTGTACCATCTTTGGACAATAGAATGTTGGTTTGCTGAGCAAAAATACTAGAAACTACTGTACAGAAAATGTATCCTCACTGATTTGTATAGATGTCTACAAAAAAACTCATGTAATATGAAGGGAAGAACCACAGATATTTAAGACAGAAATAGTAGTATTGCATGTGTATTACATTTGGGTAGAAACAATATTCTCTTCATTGGACCACAGACCAAATGCAGTTAATGTGTCTGACTATATTAATACTAATACTGCTGTCTGACGTTCCATTTTCTACAGCATAATGTCCTATTGAGGAAGTAAAAAAAAAATTGCAACAATAAAAAGTTTAAAGCTAAACCTTCAAATGTTTCCCGGTAACATACGTTTTCGTAAAAGAGGAGCACAAATTCCACATTATAAAATTGACTTTTGACCGATTTAAAATGACTTTAGTGCATCCGTTCACTTCTCTATTTTAGAAATTCAGATGTTTAAACTGTGTCTAACTTATGCAAGTTGTGAGTATAAAGTCTCTGCCTAGTTGTACAAGTTGATAAACAGGATGCTCTAGCAACAGAAGCTACATAACACTAACATTGGTTTGTCAGGGATCTCCTCATCCCCACTGCTGCTTGTCTGCTCATTACGTGGGTGACCAAAACACGATCTCCTTACGGTCACTCACATTCACAGGTTCTTTTTTCTTCCTGAGCTTGTCTTAAAGTGATCCTCTCGTCTTCTGTCTTCAGTTACCTGTAGTCTTGGTTGTGAGCTGAGCCAGGCGCACGAGGGCGTGTGCCGTAGGTCCGGGGTCACACATCGAAGGTGAGGTGATTGGGGGGGGGGAAGAGGTTAAAGGTAGGGTTCGCCAAATGTCTTGCGGCACTCCATGACTCCGGTGCTGGGGGGACGGTCGCAGTTATGAGTGAGTTTGACCAGGTTTGGAGTGAGGCGGTCATATGCCATCTTGTACTCACGGTCAAACGCGTCTGAGGAGGGAGGGGAGGAGAGAGTGAGCAGACCAATGTCATGTTCATACAAATAAAGAAGGATACTTACATTGATAATACCCATTTCCATTGGACGTAAACAGTAGAAGTTAATAGATACATAATTTGTATGGATTAATGGAACTCACCAATATCTATATTATCCTTTCCCAAAGCTACCAAGGACAGGAAGAGAATATCTCTGTACAAACTCCTGTGAAACACAGAGCACGACAACAGTAAACAAACACGTTTCCTTCCCACCGACTTCTGCATCATCCAATCAAGTGTATATTGCAACATTCTACGAAGCCCTTCAAGGCCTCCTCCATGTTTCTATGGCCTGGGCGCCCCCTGACCTGTGCCTCCTGACGCCCAGCGTGTGGCCCAGCAGCTGGAGCAGCTGGCCCATGGGCCGCGTCACGTCGTTCCTCTGGATGCTCTTCACCACGCTCTGCAGGAGCTCCTCCCCAAACGGCCTCTCCTCCTCCCTCACCGGCCGCGCCAGCGGGTAGCCCACGTCTGCACAGGACACAGGGGCAGGGTGGGGAGAGAGTCAGGGTGGATGTGGCCGACTCTTCCACCTCGTGTGTACGTTCAAACACGCACACGCCTCGTCATATACAGTGTATATTCACCTGTATGTACACTCACACAAGCAGCAGACATAAACCAAAAATGCAAAACTCTTCCTCAAATACATTGGTGTATTTGAGATCCAACAACATTACGACAAACATAAAGCGTTCCATAAATAATTGATCACCACCACTAATATGAATATAATCATAGTTTCACTCGAATCACCACAAAGACCATCATTCCAACCATGACTAAACAAAAATGGAGCTGCTGGATTGACAACACTCCATCTGTATATCCAGCAAAGTTGTGTACGAAAATACATTTTGACAACAGAAATGCACTTGAAAGTTGGACTTTCCAAAACATACTTTTTAAAACGCACAAAGAACAAAACAAAGGACAGGTAACAAACAATGGGACTCATGTGGAAAGCCCAGGACGCAAATCGACACTCACTGTCTAACAAAAGCGTACAATTATGCCCTGCAAGACAAGGAAACAAGACTTCTGTTAGCCAATAATCAGAGGACATCACAGTCATGACATGTCCCAGACTCCTAGTATGGCATGTTCCTAATGCAAGATTGGAACAAGGTTTGGATATGTTACATAAAAAAATAAAATAAACTGTTTTAAAATAGACAAAATGGCCCATGCCTTTGGAAAGACGTGGTCTGAGTCCCTGTGGCGAGGGTGAGGACTTACTGTGTGTGTTCCAGAGGATGTAGAAGGGCTGGACGGGGTCCTGGTGAAGCTTCAGGTTGTCCCACAGGATCTGGATGAGCACGTGCTTACTGTCCTCGGACATCCAGCTCCGGGGGACCTGGGGGCAGGGGACCAGGGTCTTGAGCCACGCGTGCAGGAAGACACAAGCGTATGCAGACACAGCACCTCTTGCACTGTACACCAACAACCCCACTGAGGAACACATCTCACAACTTCATGTGAATCATCATCATCACCATTACAAACTAATGAAACGTAAATCTGCCTGTTCTGTGCCCTGTTCCTCTGAGGCAGTAAAGAAAAGACAGAGTTTCAGAGGTAAGGCAGTGTATTTCTGGATGGAAGGTACTGAATCTAAATGGTTGTGATTGCTCTCCAGCTCTTGACCGCTCTGTCCTTGGAACATGTTGAGCCATACGCACGCCAGGACAAAAGAAAGTACTCGGTTCGCTGTTTGAGCCAACCGTTGTGCTACTGTTTTCAAAAAGCTTTATGTTTGTTTCTATCACTTGACTAATGGAGGCTGTGCCACTCTCACAACTCTTGCCAAATGGCAGGAGATAATGCCTGTTGGTCCAGGTTACAGTCATACGAAACCTTATTAATCTATTTTTGGAGTTTTGCCAAAGATTCTTAATCATACAACAGAATCAGGATTCCCATATGAAGAAATGTTTCCCCACGCCTAGTGTATCTATCGAGTGTGTGCAGTACGTGTGTGTGTGTGTGTGTGTGTGTGTACCTGAGAGCCCCTGTTGCAGTGCTCAGAGGTGAGGATGAGGCCTGGCAGGTTGCTGGGCAGGTCCAGCCGTCTGAAGTACCACACCAGGTTCCAGTAGATGATGGGATGGTGGTCCACCATGTTGGATGCTGTGATGACGGCGTCGCCCTCGTTCTCCAGAAGACTCTCCAGCTCTTTCCACAGCACCAGGGGGCTCAGGTAGGGCACCGTCACGGGCTCAGGGTTGTGAAGACGCCACTCCATGCTCAGCGGGTCCTGGGGGGTCGGGGGGGGGGGGGGGGGAGAGAGACAGGAAGGACAGAGAAGGGAAACGGACATGGTTAGACCTCCCGATATATTGTTTTTAGTCAATGGTACAAACAACATGAGGTGTTTGTTGAGAAGTACGTCTCAGGATTTTGAGGGTTTATGAAAACACACTTTACGGAGTCAGTACATATTGTGAGAGCGTGCGAGAGAGAGCGTCAGAGTGTGAGTGAGGGTGTGCATAGGTGTGTTTGTGCTCACGGTGGCTTCGTTGAGGCGGCTGGGCAGGCTGCCGCTGGTGGGGAGCCAGTGGTTGAGTCTGGGGGGCTCGTCCATGGGGCCGAAGGCGCTGACGCTGCGAGCCATGGGGGCCCCCGGAGACAGGGTCCCCTGGCGACGCTCGCTGGGGATCTCTATGCACTGGGCTCTGGATGAGGACAAAACTCTGCTGGAGAAACACACACACAAACACACACACACATACAGAAAGACACATAAGCAATCTGGTGGATCCTCACACAGGCACACACACACAAACAGATAAGCATTTGTTTTGGCAGACTGGTACACAAGCCCACGACATGCTGTAGCAGGAGCCAGGTGTGTCAGATTGGGAGACTGCTGCTGTTTTACAATGCAGATGAACAACATGTGGATGCTGAGCGGCGACTTCAAAAGCATTCTCTAATGAGACAACAGAAGAGGGTCGGGCCTCTGGCTGAATATCCAGTAAACAGACAGAGGGCCCAAACACCTGGGCAGGTCCCTCCACGCTGGCCTCGTCCAGCCTGGTCAGGGCTTTTCAAATCCAATCACATTTGATTTTCATGGTGTTTTACCTACGACACAAGAGGCTAAGCTCATGCAATGTCTTGCGTGACCATAACCAATATCCAAAGCCGTCGCAGCTTGATTATGTCAGCTTACTGGGCGGTTTTCTTTCAGGATGAAGACCCGAGCACCAAGTCAGCGCTCCTATGTAGCTACTTGGCCTGGTCTCGGAAAGGGTCCAGAGCTTTATGATGGATTAAGTACTCAAGACCATCGTCATTAGTGAACAGAGAAAAGCTAGCTGGTCTACTCTAACAAAGGGTCACTCTAAGGAGGACGATTCAACTGGGGTTGGGGGGGGGGGCAGTTACCTGCTATTCCCCACACACTCCTGGATGGTGATCCTGGGGGAGGGGGGGGAGAGGGCGGTGGTGGGACAGGGGGTGGAGAGCGTGGACGTTCCCGTGTCGAGGCCCGTGGACACAGAGTAGGAGGAGGAGGCCGCCTCGTCTGCAGACGGGCTGCTCTTCAGGAAGAACCTGGAGGGGAGGGAGGGGAGGAGAAATAGAGAGGTGGAGGGAGACGAGGAGAAATGGAGAGAGGCAGATGGGAAATAGTGTTTGTGGTAGTGATATGATTTCAAAACAAGGGCAGATACGTAGAGAAGGGACAAGAGACATTTAGTCTTTTTTTTTTTTTGCAGACGCTCTTATCCAGAGACAGAAGAGAATGATAGGGAGAGAGAAAGGGGAACAACAGGAGAGGAGGACGAATGGTAATATGAAATCCAATCGGGAACAATCTCTTAAATGCAAGGGACATACATGAACAGCATTGTCATGTAAAACGAGTGCTGGTGTTCAGCGGTGTCGTACCTCCCAGGGCCGCGCAGGTCCCTGATCTCCACGTTGAGGAAGGGGAGGAAGGGGTTGCCGCAAAAGGGGCAGGTGGTGTTCAGGTTGGAGTCGTCGGCCGTCCAGCCGGCCATGATCTCCTCGTCGTACACCAGGCAGTCGCACGTCTTGCAGCGCGAGCAGCTGGAGATCAGCAGCTGGACAGAGACAAGATGGCGTCAGGAAGAGTCGGGATAGTACAGCTCCCCTGACTGAGCGATATTGTATCCCCATGGCTCTCTGACTGATATGTTGGTTTAGCTAGTTCTCACTGTCACTGTGTAAGAACTTAATAATATTAACAGTAATAATATAATGGCAGTAGTAGTAGTAGTATTAGTAGTGAAAATACTACTAGTAGTCGTAGTAGTAATAGTCCTTACAGTTACAGTATAGTAGTGCTTGTAAACCTAGCAGTACATAAAGATGCAGTACTGGTTGAAGTACTAGTATTGAGTACAGTGGTTGTAGTGGGGATTGCAGTAGAGGTAGTAATGATGTCACCTCCATGGCGTAGTTGTGGAAGATGCTGGTGTTGCTGGTGTAGAGGGAGGAGCCCAGGTCTGACTGGGCCCCCTCTGGGAGAGAGAAGCCAGGAGGAGAGAGCACACCGCCTGGGGACACACACACACAGAAGAGAGAGATGTGTGAGGGAGAGGTTTTTGTTCATAGGAACAAAGGGCGAGAATAAGAATGAAAGGTGTACAGAGAGAGGGATGGAAAGGGAAAAACAGAAGGATACGGGAGAGAGAAAGAGAAAAGGTCAAGCAAACAGAGAGAGGGACAGTGAGAGAGAATAAGATCATGAGGCTTTGCCTGTTTACAGTCTGAGGATCATACTGTTCAGTCTGGGGATCATACTGCTACAGTATGTAGCTTCCTCCCCATCTACTTGGTCTCCTCATTGACAGTCAATGAACACGGTCCAACATTCTGCATGTTAACTAACTGTCAGTGGAACGCAAATCAGTGTCTCAACAGGCCGAGTGAAGAGCTCCAATCAGAGTGCGTTCATCTTGAGCCATCTATAGGTCTGATTGTTGGCTTTGCAATTGCACGTCATCAGTCTAGTTTCATACAGTCGTGTTAGATGCTGTAAGGTTTGACGGGGTTCTCCAGCTGTACTCTCCCCCCAGACTGCCACAGTAGACCATCACAGTGACCTACTGAGGGCATCATTCAAGTGTATTTCCCCCCCCCCCTCCCGTCAATTCATGGTAGATTGGCCTGAAACAAATACAGGTAACCTTTTTGATGAATGTTTTGCATAAAAGGTATTTTGACGGTATGTTCAGTGTGTCAGCTATGTGAGTATCTGTGCTATGGCCGTACCATAACTGAGACATACCAGCCAAGTCTTCTGTTGTATGTTAACCATGTCTAGTTTTGGTGGTAAGTCTGGATGTCACAGTGTCTGACTGTGGGGGAGAATCTCTGGTATGTACTTAATGTAGGTATGTACTGTAAAGCTTGTTCTAGCAGCTGAGGCAGGTCTCACCTGGGGTCCGGCCAGAGCTGGAGCCCAGGGTGGGGCTCTCCAGCCTGGAGCGGATGGGGCTGCGTCTGGGGCTCCTGCGGGGCCCCGCGGGGCCGTTCCTCTGGGGGGAGATGGGCCCATCTGGTTCTCCGTAACCCTCCTCATCCAGCAGGGAGCAGCAGTCTGGGTCTCCCATCCCCAGGGAGGACACGCTCAAACGGTCACTGTTACCATCCTAGAGGAGAGAGCGGGGAGGGGGGAGGGAGAGGGGAGGGAGAGTGGAGGGAGAGAGGGGAGGGAGAGAGGGGAGGGAGAGGAGAGGGGGGAGGGAGAGGGGATGGGGGAGGGATAGAGGGGAGGGGAGGGAGAGGGGAGGGAGGGGAGGGAGAGAGGGGAGGGAGAGGGGAGCGAGAGAGGGGAGGGAGAGAGGGGAGGGAGAGAGGGGAGGGAGAGGGGATGGGGGAGGGAGAGAGAGGGGACGAGGGTGGGGAAGAAAGAGAGCGAGTGGCAGTGAGAGATGGTTGATCAAGGAAAGGGTGGGGGGAGGTGAACATAAGTAGGGAGAGAAGACAGAGAGAGAAAGAACAAAAGGAATAATGGAGGGTAAAGAGGTCGGAAAGGGAAGGGAGTCATTAGGGGGAATACATTTGCATGGAATTTTGACATTTATAGTTTTTTCATCAAAGCAACAGGTTACAAATTGCTGTATATTCTTTGAGTAGCCACCTGGGGGCAGTGTAGTTCTGAATGACTGTTGCTGGCACAAAATATCACTCAAGTACGTATAGAAAATAACTCAATAAAAACATCCAATTGTACCTTAGTGGGGGTGGTGTAGGTGGCCAGACGAGAATACCAGCGACTGGCCTTCTCCGCAACGCCTTTTCCAGCAGAGAACATGCTGCTCTTGAACACGTCCAAGGTGGGGGTGAGGAGGGAGTCCAGGGCGAAGGATGAGGATGAGGGCGAGGCTGTTATCCCCTGGCTGTCGCCCACCACCCTCTCCCTGTAAGGGCTGGGCCGGGGGCTGGGGGTGCCTGACCGAGGGCATGACGGGGAGGACCAGAGGCGCTGGCGGGAGGCTCCGAGGTGGGACGGCGAGGGCGAGTGGTAGGTGCTGGAGCGTGGCACGCCCCCGGTCCTCATGGGGGAGCTGTGGGGCAGGCTGGCGCGGCGCGGGGCGGAGAGGGTGGACGCGGGGTGGAGGAGGAGGGGGCTGGAGGGGTCCTGGAGGTCCATGCTGGGGGTGCGGCTGCTCAGGGGGCTGCCCATGTGGCTCATGTAGAGCTCGATCTCCCTGGCCAGGTGGCGGCGGACGGTCGGGGTGCTGACCTCGTCCTCGTCACCGTCCTGGTCCTCCTCCTGGTCCTGCTGCGACTCCGACTGGGCCGCCAGGAGGGAGAGCGGGTCGAAGCCGGTCTGAATGCCGGTGCGTTTGACGGTGCCCCTGGAGGCCGGGGGGGTGCCTTCGCCGGCGTAGCTGGCGCTGCGACCCACTGCTTTCTTGGCGCTCTTGACGGGACCGACCTCCATTGTAGGCCCGTCCAAATCGAGGTCCTCCAAATCGAAAATGGCATCCGTGTTGCCCTTATCGTCATCGCTCGACTCCCTGTCCTCTGCATCCTCGAGGTGCTGTTGGACCCTGGAGGCGCCTGGTCGACCCTCCTCTCCCTTCTGCCCGCCCAGCGCCAGCGAGCGGGGCCTCGTGGTGAAGCTGGTTCCCGAGAGGATCTTGGCATCGGCGCCCAGGTTCTCTGCTATCCTGGCGGGGTCGGTCTCGGCCTGGCTCATGCCCAGGCCCAGGACTGTGCCGCCGCCCACCGTGTCCCCGCTCAGCCTGCGCGCGCGGACCGCCTGCCAGTCCAGGGCAGGGCCCCCGCTGGCCGAGGACGACTCCTCCAGGGCGCTCTTGTGTCTCCGGCGCAGGCTGTTGCTCTGGATCACCCCTATCTCCTCAAGAGAGGAGGTGAAGAGAAGACCGGCCACATGGCCTGGGGAGGGAGGGAGGGAAAGAGGGGATAGAGATGGAGGTGGGAAGGAGAGAGAGAGAGAGGGGGGGGAATGTATTCATATTTATATCAATATCCACTTAGGCAAGTAAAGATATGTCCTGACATTATTTCCTTTAATAATGTGTTATTACCCGAGCTGGTTGTGCCTTTGATCTCACAGGCTGCGTTGTCATAGGGACAGTTGCCACGGACAATACCAGGGCGGGGCTTGAACGGAGCGTTGACTTCTGGGAAATCTAGCTGGGGCAGGCAGTCCCCACTGCCCTTAGCACTCTCTGTTTCTGACACTACGCACGCACGCACACACACACACACACAATAAACACCTGAAGTAGAACGGCAATTTTATAACGACTTGCAAATAAAAATCCACTAGAGGGTGGCAGAGATTCAAATAAAGCAAGCTAGCCCTCGATAGAACAACCTCTCACTGTCGAGCATCAGTGTAAACAATGACTCACGTAAAAGAGTGTATGTTTAGTACAGTATGGAAATGTAAAGCGCGAAAGGAAGTAGATCAAAATATTTGGGTATAGATGTTGCTGTGGCAACACTCACAGGAGCTGCAGTCACTCTCTTTTTTGTCGTCCTTGTCGGGGATGGCGTCTTGGGTTGTGGGGTCTCCTCTACGAACCTCCTCTTTGGACAGAGAGTTGTAGCCCAGGTCTGACTGATCACCTGAGCGAGCGAGGGAGGGAGATTCAGGTGGGAACGAGAGACAGGAGAGGGAGATGATGAGCAAGAGCCAATGAGAAGGAGAGAGAGGAGACAGAAGCACATCCACATACAAGTCACGTACTGTGCAGTCAACACCACTGAAACAGGGGAATGAAACATGTCAGAAATAACTCTTAGCTAATGGCTGCAACCCTCTAGATACACGAGTACAACTACTGCTACAACTGACAATGCCTCCAATGCACAACACAACAACATGTAGAGTTCTTCATGTCCTAGCAGTAGCAAAACAGCGAGTGTTAAAATAGCTAAACCTAAATCCTGTCTCTTTAGTAAAGCTACAGATGAGGAAACAATAAGAAAAGAAAACACTCCAGGCCTTAGCCAAGTGAGTTCAACTGTCAAGTTCTCCCTCTCTCTGCATTGGCACCTGGTTCACCTCATACAGGTGAGTAGAGTATGATATGCCTGCATTACATCAGTGCTCTATACAGGCAGAGGGAGCAGCTTCTCTGCTTTCATCTGGTGAGATATCTGAATAAAAGAACAGGCTCATCATCCTCGGGGCTTCAGAAAAGTTAAGTTATGGAACTTCAGAGCCGTGTTACAGAGCATAATAAACTAGGGCTATACGGTACACGCAGTATGACGAAAGCGGCTATCTGTCGAGTCGATGCTATTTAAGGCTCTGTCTTTCCTTTATTCCCGCCTCAATTTCTCCATGTCTGTCTATCCATGTTGCTGCACGGTGGGGAAGCCAGGTTTGGGTCTCCAGGCAACGAGCTGTCAGATGATGAGCACTCTCTTTCATCTTTCCGGCTTGTCCTCTTTTCAATAAACCATGAGGCTGCACGCCTCTGGATTCCTACACAAAGCATCTCCCAGCCAAACTGATGACTCCTGACTCGCGCAGTGAGCAACAAGCTCTCCCTCCTTTGCAACACAAAAGCCTTTTTCCTGTGTTATAAGGACTTTTATTCTCTAAAAGTCTCCCAGTAGAGGTGTAATATCCATAACAACCATCCTTTCAACGTAATCAAAATAAATAGGCCTCCTGGCTATTTCTCAGCTTGCACACATCACTTTAAGAGCAGTCAGGTGTAAAACAACAAAAGAGAGGGAGGGATAAGCTGAAGGAGTGTAGTGGACCAGAGGTTGGCCAGGCCAGTGTGGCCACAAAAGCGCAACAGATACAGGGACTGAAAGAGAGATACGGACATTAGAGACACTGATTCTTCTCTTTTATCAAAGGGAGCGAAATTGGTTGAGAAAAACGATACAAAATCAAGAAGACGAGAAAGAAGAAAGAAGAAACAGTAGAGGAGAAAGAGGTAAAGGTGTGAGAGAGCAAGAGAAGGGGGAGAGAGAGAGGTGGAATCCAGTTCTTTTCTGCCAGAAAGGCACAAGAGAGCTGTTGAGAGAGACAAGTCAGACAAAGGAAAAGGGATTTCCAGACCGACACACAACAGACAGAGGTTTACCTGAGAGGTGGGGGGGAGGCTTTTTGGGTTCAGAGCCCCCCCTGTGTGAGAGGCCCCCCCGGCCCTCCGAGCCCATACCGCCACCCCCGGGGCCGACTGCATGCAAGGGCACACACAGGCAGGGCCAGAGTAAGGGGATGGGTTAGAGGACAGGGCACAGAGCACAGAACATGGGAGGATCAAACAGCGACGTGGGGGGGGGGGGAGATATGACAAAATAGAAGGCAGGATCAGGCACGATGCGAGTGGAGGATGAAGGAGGAAAGAATGTAGAGAAGGGAGGGAGGAAGCCAAAGCGGAGGTAAGAAAGGAGGAGGGGAGGAAATCAAAGAGAGGGTTCAGAAGAAGGCGGAATAGAAGAAAAAAAAAAAAAGGCGGAACAAGATGGCGGATGCCCCCGAGGGTCGTGGCCAGGCAGCCGCCATCTTGAAGGTGTACCTGTGCTAGATCTATCGTCAGTGGGGTCTACTTTGATGGAGTCAGTGGCGAAGGGGCCCTGCTCGGCCGTGTTAGAGCTATCCAGGCTGCCGTGACTCACAGCGTCCAGGTCGCTGCCATCTGCCCAAAGACAACAAGGCGTTAAAGGAAACTGGTGCCCATCTTTTCTCCAGGGTTCTCAGTTTTATATAAGGCCTGGATGAAGTTGACCCATGAGACACCGTTCTAAGATCAGATCTGTGATCAGATCTCCTTTTATCAGAAGATGCAGTTAAGGTGCAGATTAAGCTGATCTGTGTCTAGATCTGTGTCCTGAAGGCCAACTTCAACCCAGAAAGTTAGACTCAATAGTGAGATGCCGTTTAGGGTCATCCTACTTTGGAATGGCTGCTTTGTGTCAGTTAAAACAGACTAACCGACTGACCGCTCATAAATATACGCAAATAACAACTGCTGTGAATGGTGATGTGGACTGGCCTGTCTTGTGAAGGATTAGTGTATATAATGCTGGATCTGAGCTTGCTTTTAGATGGACTTCTGAGGACAAGCAGTGAATAAAGGACCTTCTGTGAGGGATGAACAACAGATCCTATGGGGAAAAAACACACTAACCCCATCATGTTAAAGTTGTGCCTAAGCCGGCGATGTCTGTGCGGGTGAAGAAGGAGAGAATGCGTGAAGTAGATGTGCTCTTGGCTGGAGAGATCAAGTGAGTCCAACTCAATTACGGACAGATGATGAGGCCAATACAAAGATAACACTAAGGGAGAAGGGGCTGGGCCACTTAATCAACTCCACGTTCTTGGTCAATTAAAAGAAGGTTGGGGGGGTCGATGGAGCAATATCTGGAATATAATTGAAGTTATATATGTGTGTCCTGACCTACAGGTCTACTGGTCTATACGCTAAGTTGACCAAAAAGGGGAAGGAACAACTCATCATATTTCTCATGAACACCTCACCTCTCCCACTGCCCTTTCAAACATACTTAAAGCTCCGACTCTAAATCAATATTATGTTAATTGGAACCATGCAGAGTGCTGTGCTCAGTCGGGGTTAAGTGAAAAGAAGGGGGTAATTGCTGTAGGAAGCAGGGGACTGCAGGCAGAGGATTTGGCGTGCTCTCTGGAGGGGAGGGGCGAGGGGGTGGGGGGGCACTAAGCTGCATGCAGAGGAGCTAGGCTGTGTAAAGTAACACTCAGACTATTGTTTTTCACTAGCTTAATATGTCTATTTCATATATCATAAAAAGACAGTGTAAATGTCAGATAAAAAAATCTGGATTGTGGATGGTGGAGTTCTAGTGCTGCTGTTGTATAAACTGTTGAGGAAAACAGCAACAGCCGGTGGTGTTCCCCGACAACATAACATAAGCAATATTTCACATTCACGAGGAAAGCCTTGTTGAGTCATGCGTTTACCTGACAACGGGCTCTGGGTGGGATGGGCCTGCTGTTTCTGTAGCGCTCGTCTGAACTGGGCCACGCCGAGGACCACGTTCCTCAGTTTCATCCACAGGAAGTAGCCGCCTCTGGTGCTGGAGGGCCAGGTGCTCTCCAGCACCGCCTGGAGAGGCAGAGGGGAACAGGAGGATGGGAAGGAGAAAAGGGAGTAAAGGGAAGATTAGCAGGAAGGAAGAGAGGAGAGGTTTGAAGAAGGAAAGAGGAGAGAATATGGGAATTTAGTCAAAAGAGAGGGGGATGAGGACATCCCTCCGTCCCCCAAGGACGGAGGGATGGAGGAGCAGAAAGGAGAGGAGAGCGATGAGAAACAGGAAGGGAGAGGAAGGGGGAAGGAGGTTCAGAGGTGAAAAAAAGATGACAAGGTGAAGAAAGGAGGCAGTCTATGCATACCAAGCTACGTTTGAAGGTTACAATAGGTACACGCTATCCCTCACTCCCACAACAACGTATTTTGGTCTTCTGTCTCAAGTCCACATCACACAAAGTACAAGACCTCCCACACAGGAAAGGAACACTGACAGAGGCACGTACACAGCCAATTGCTATGCAGTTCTAGCAGGCAGTGGAATAAGGGAAGCTGTGTTTATTAGTGAGTCGAAGCTGTCCCTGTGCAAAGGCTCTTGATAATTGGCCAGGTGAAATTAGGTTGCTGAGCTGAGACGAGCCCTACGTGCCGTTGTGATGACAACAGAGGCTCGCCCAATCCTCGCAGGGACGCTGTCTGGAAGAGCCAGTCAGAGTGTGTGTGATCCAGACAGCCGCTCGCCCTGCCACCAGGACACGTTCCCCACACACACAGTCCAATGGGAGAGGGGGGCATTCACCTCTCACAGTCCTGCTATCGGTTCATCTGTTAGCACACATATAGGCACACAGACTGCCACACACAGCCATCAACAGGCTGCCCAGACACAGATTAAAACCTTGCATGCAAAAACAGTCTCATCCTCCGTCTGCTTCAGATGATTTGCGTCTGAGGAAGATGGGGGAAAAAATCCTACCGTAATCAGTGCCTCTGAAGCAGCCATTGATTACCGAGATAAAATAACACCGCCCGTGGCTGCCATTTGTCACCGAATGTCACAGAGGCAAAGATAATAAAGGACACTGATGCAACCTTTACCAAGGCCACATTGGCTGATAACCGCAAATGAACATCAATCGACTCATTTCTTTTTTTTATTACTGCTAGGTTGCCAGATAGATGGCGGGTTGCCAGGTTTGAAGACTCACAAGTCATCTTGAAGCCATGTGTGATTACAGAGGCTGGGGTAACAACCTTGGAGGATTGAAAATGTCAGCGTATGTTACTTATCTAAAGGCAGACTCCAGACTGCCTGATCAAAAACATAACATTGATGAGGTAAATAGCCAACATTTTGATATCGGTCCAAAAATAAATTCAAAAGACAAGGTCTTCTTTGAAAACTTTAAGCATCTCTAAAAATCTCTCCAGGAAAGTTTTAGATTAATAACTCAAGTCTACATTTAAATATCACGGGGCGCACCGTCCGCCTACGAGATGTTCCAGTGCTTTGCCTGATCGTTCCAGAGTCAGGCCCTCACCTTGTTGTAGTAGCCGTAGGTGATGGCGTTGGGGTGGACCCCGGCCTTCTTCATCTCAAAGAGGACCCTGACGGCCAGGACAGGCTGCCCGTACTGACCACACAGCTGCATCAGCACCCTGTAGCACACCTGGGAGTGCAGAGAGCGAGAGAGAGAGGAGGGCTGCTGTATGTTACCCTGGCTTTGAAATGTGAGATGATCACATGATGACTGATACAGATGATGATATGGGCTTTGACACTCAGTAGAGTACATCACAGAACAAAAGAACATTACAGAGCATCGTAATCTTTATTTACTAATATATATTTCCCCCCAGTTTTAGCCTGACTGACGGCTCAACATGTGGTTCACTCTCAGCCTTGTACCTCGTCCGGAGGCTGCAGCTTCTTGGTCTGCATCTTCCGCAGGACGTCGTAGGCGGTGCGCAGCGCCCGCACCTTGGAGTGGCACACCTTGACGTAGGCGGGCAGGCAGATGAACCACAGGCCGTAGCAGTGGCGCAGCAGACACTTGGACCACATCTGGGGGATGGACGAGTACTTCTTGGCGATCTTCTGGGCCGACTTGATCTCCTGTGAAGACGAAATGAGGTTGGGTATACTTCACCTGTTTACTGTTTTATGCGTGTGTGTGTGTGTGTGTTAATGTGTGAGTGTATGTATATATGTGTGTGTTTGTGGGAATTTGTGTGTGCTTTCATGAACCTGCTTGGTGCGTCTGAACATGGGCGCGGGGCTGGCGGGGCAGCTGGGCCGAGCGGCGAGGCGAGAGGCCGGGGTTCGGAGGCCCTCCATGGGGTCGAACAGGTCGAGACTCAACACCGGGAAGCCGTCGTAGCTGTAGGAAGAGGCCCAACACGTCACGCATGGTGAGGCGAGACAAAGCCACCGTCACCTGTACACCTGACACACTGACGGAGCGGCCCTACCTGTAGCACAGTGGGTACTCCTCCCCCTCGGGTAGAGGGGGCAGCTCTGGGGGCGTGATGAACACTGTGTGCTCGCTGCGTTGGGATTCGTCGATTTCTATCAGCCTGGTTTCCTCCGGCTTATCGCTGTCCACCTGGGGGGGTGGGGGGGGGGACATTGTAAAACAGGATTTAATTGGGTTGAATAAAAAGACATGAAAACAATATACAGTTCAGAGCTGGTACAGCCTCGCTCTCCCCAACAATTCAGTATGAGCTTGCTCCTATTGATAGAGACAACTGTGTCTGTGCTGGTTGTTCACAAGAGCGGAGGACTGCGGATGACCTCGTTTTCACAATTGCACTCTCTCTGTCTTCCCATTTCTCTCACTCTCTACGTCTGTCTCTCGCTGTGCGCAGCAACTGTCAGACAAACTGCTTGTAGAGTGGGGAGTGTGGGCTCCATCTCAATTGCTTTTCGCTCTGTACTCCCTGATAGTTCCTGGTGATTCACTCATCAATCAGTGTCAATCCTCTGAAGGGTCTACTGATGAGGTTGAAGTGTTTGTGCCAGTGTTAGAGGTGGAGCTAGCGATAAAGTTAGTGGTTCTGTCTAGCTTTATTGATGAAGCTCTATTGACCAAGCACAGTGGGACTGTAGCGCATACAAAAAATGTGTTGATGTACATAACCGGCCCATTATTCTTATCATTATGAGTGCAGGTTTTGCATTAAGCACGGCAAACACCCGGTGTGGTCTGCCACTCCATCAGTGCCACCCACCCTCAGACATCTTAAAAACATTTGGAGCTAAGTGCAGCACCAGTTGCTTATCTAATCACATACGGCCACAGATGGGCAGAGAGCATAAACTAAAATTCAACAAAAATGTTTGCTGTATTTGCTTTTTCTATTTGATAGCAAAACTTTAAATGCTGCCTGATGATGAAAAATAAAAGGAAACCAAGCCTTTTCATTCTACTCTCAGTAGCAGAATGTTAGCCCCTGAGAATCACAAACATAATCAAATTATATGTGCACAAGCTATTGTCAAAACAAGGATGTAATTGCCATTCTCATCTCTAATGCACAAATCCTTTCTATCCCCATTACCTCATTCTTTCTATATCCTACTCTTCCTAAAATGACTCGTTCTTCCCATTGTGGGAAAAAAAGATTTGTATATATTTTTTTTTTAATTATCTCTCCTTCAAATATCTCTTTATACTGGCACCACAAAAAAGACAGGTATATCATTTCCTAGCCTCCACAGTAGAAAGCAATAATTATAAGAGCATTAGCACTAAGTGCTTTTTGAATGGGTACTTTACTTCGCTGTCTGGTTCTTAAACAAATGGGCTTTTAGAGACCAAAGATTTCTACGGAAAACACACCTTGGCGGGAAGATGGTTGAGAAACTCTGAGTTACGGGCTTGATGATGTCTGAGACTGGAATATGTGTACATAATATTTAAATGTAGGTTTTATTATTTATATATCTGTATTTTTTAACCCGTGTGTGTAGAAAGAGAGAAACAGAGAGAAATGGCAGAAAGAAAATGTACACGCAAGCTGTAGACACTTCAGAAAGGGAGGATTTATGGAGTGCAACAACAAATCGATGGGTTAAAACGCTGGTGGTTGAACTCAATAAATCTACACCTGGCAGGAGCTCGGGTCAGAGTACGAGCGGGCTTCTGATGAAGACTAGCTGAGATCACAGACCACCTGTCCCATCACAGACCACCTGTCCCATCACAGAACACCTGTCCCATCACAGAACACCTGTCCCATCACAGACCACCTGTCCCATCACAGACCACCTGTCCCATCACAGACCACCTGTCCCATCACAGACCACCTGTCCCATCACAGACCACCTGTCTCATCACAGACCACCTGTCCCATCACAGACCACCTGTCCCATCACAGACCACCTGTCCCATCACAGACCACTGCCGTGTTATCTGGAAGAAAATACTACCTCTGGTTTATGTTTTAAGCACTAGTACAGTTTTGGCACAAGTATACCTCAACACTTCCTCAAAAAATTTAAATCTCTTCTTGAGTGTAGTGCTCAAGACAGTTATTGATTAATATACAATTTATTTTGTCACAAATAAGGTTTAACTTCACGAATAAACAGCAAGAGGAAAATGTACAACCTGCTTCAATGTGTAAAAGGTCACTGAAAGTGCAGACAGGCAAAGCAAAATAACCACTTAGAATTGTTGAGCTTGAGAAGCAAAGATTAGTTGTTTTTCTTTGTTTCTGCCTAGGAACATTGAGTCCTGTTGGACTGAACATGCAGCTCTCTGAGGGAGTATGGGAATATTCTGTGTGCGCGCAAGGGGACAGGGAGTGACAGTTGGGTAAAATATGTACAGTACGTAGACAAAGCTATTTAATCTGAGTGTAGAGGGTGTTTGCGTGTGCGTGTGCGTGTTTGTGTAGCAGGGAGACTGAGTGGGATGAACTCTTAGGAGCTTGCGTAGTCCTATGAGAGTGGACCTCTTAATCCTACCAGGGACTCCATAGCACAGTGAGAGTATCAACAGGGATTACCAGAGTATAAATCTGACACTGAGGGAGGAGATGAGTGAGTGTTACTGCTTACATCAGCCTGGGAGAGGGGAGGAGGGGAAGAGCCTTGCATGTGGCCCTCGATTCAATTACTTCAAAACGGTCAATTACAAAGCCTCATTGTGGGAAAATGATATTTTGGTGTCAATTATCAATTTAACCTCTAATAATCAACATCTTGCATGATATTATCCAGATGTGACATTACAATCCTGCTAAAAAATGATTTCACTCCCCGCCTTTATCTCTCAAACACAGAAAGACAAACACTCTCTGAAATGCAGCAGATCACTTTTGATTTTAGGTTCAGCATTGAAAAGATCTCTCCGGGCAAACTGACTGGGTGAGACAAATGGAGCAGTTTAGAGGAATCGTCTCATAACATAATGTTCGATCAAGCATTATAGAAGTCACTGAGCTGCAATAAAGCTCTATAGTACCTTGCTGGAGTCATGAAATGTTTGGCCCCAGAAATCATTTTTCTGCGATCTGCAGTATTACTGTAAGTGCTTAGGTGGCAAATTACACAGTAGCTTACAACTCAATACAGGGAGAGTGTGGAAAGTGCATCAAAGAGTTCGAGTTGGAGGAATTCTGCTTTTGGTTGCAAAACTGACAGGCCCTTTATGTGCGGCTCAGCTTGTAACTACAGGCAGGACGTGGGTCGCATGTTCACTTCTAGTCTGGATCTGGTCACTGGACTGGACTACAATGTACCTTTTCAATGTTCAACACAGTGAGGTCACAGTGAGCGCAGCAGGCACAAAAGGACACTTACCTTGCCTCCTTTTTCTGCACTGCGCTCTGAGCTGTACAGCTACTCGCACAGGCAGGCAGAGAAGAGGAAAGAGGCAGAGAAAGGCAGAAAGAGAGAAAAAGAAAGAAAGGGGGGGGACAGGAGAGGACAGGAGAGAGGCATGTTCAGTTTAAACGATAGGTGAGAGCAGGCAGGAATGATGGTCACAACTAATATTACTGGAGACGAGTAGTCATACAGGATAGACAGAATAGCTAGAGAAGAAAACTTGAAAGAAAAAAGGAAAAAGAATGGTGGGGAGGGGAGAAAAGCGACATTTGAATAGTTCAGGAGAATTGGAGAGAGGTTGACGCAGAGGATGATTTAGAAAGCTGTGCTCACTTTGTCCACACAGTCGTCGAAGAAGGCCAAGCTGGCGTCTTTGTCACTAACGAAGGAGCACTCCTCGATGAAGCGGATGAACATCTGCGTCTTGGTCATGAGGGAGTAGAACTTCTGGTGTGAGCGGTCACGACTCTTTAAGAAGCCTGAGGGAAAGAAAAAGGTCCATTTACTGGAGAACAACTGTTATTTATATCAGCATCTAGCGCAATAATAACAGTCTCAATACATTATGATTAACACTAAAGCAAGACCAATGAAAAAGACTAACTACTAAGGAGACAAAACAATTGCACAACAATTTGTGAAAGTGACACTTTCTAATAGGTGGTAACTAAATGTGATACACTACATGCCCATGACTATCTGGTTCAATCTATACTTTCAGCAAACAAAATGAAACTATTTCATTTAGTCTCAAGGCAAGAGTAAACCGGGTAAACCAACCTCACAAATGAAAAATGGATAGCACTGAACATAACAGATTCCCACACGATGCACACCAACACAATGTTGTATAAATAATTTAAAGATGCATAAGGATATGGCAACATCCAGCTGGTGTGACTAATGGCCCTTATGGTGTGAGAGACCAGGATAAACGACAATTGGCTCTCAGTGCAGTTAAGGAATCCAAGCCTCTGCACTGTGTCCTGGTGGTAAAGCACATAACGAAAGCGGATTCTCTCGAAACACACACACACATTCACACACGCACAATGTGGCCCCCAACACAGTGGCCTGTCACCTGACAGGCCAGTCCCCCTTGACGCAACTGCCCCTTTGGCACCTGCCTGGGTATGAATTAACCTTTCCAATTCCACGAAGCTAGCATGCACAGATGGACTGGCACGTGTGTGTGTGTAAGTAAACAATCGGAGCCAAAATTAAAGTGCAGTTCCCTCAAGTCATTATATTATGTATAACACTGCAAGGGTCCATTCAAATCTCCAGTGCTTATTCTGCATATCCCATTTCTCCTATTACACATGGCCTTGGCTCTAGTGAGTCTTTCACAGCAATGAGATCAGCCCAACTCATTTCAGATGTTGTATTAGCGAGCTTTGAGGGCTTTGTTCCAGACTATCCTCATGAGCTTTCAACAGCTGTAACTCTTGCTCACAAGCTCGCTGGACTGCTACACACACACACACCTTTCAAACACCCAAATGTTCCTTCCTCCAGTCCCTGAGAGAGGCCTCTCATGCTTTAACCAACACCATCTGGGTCTGAGGCAGACCAGCTGTATTGGGAAGGGAAAAGGGGAACTATGGATAGTTGGGGGTAATTTTATTATCTTCTGTCATAAACCTGTCGCTACTAATGATGTAACGCTACACTGCCCGTGGTTCAAAATGGCTCTATATATATATACACACACACACAGAGAGGGAGTAAATAATGACAAACAAGTGTGATGTATATTAGACAAAGCACGTATAAATCTCTGGGACGAGGGCCACAGCCGCAGCATCCATCAAGATGGAAGATCAACAGGTGACAACAGGGAGGTATATTCTAAATGATGTCAGAAGGGCTTTCCAAAGCTTCTTGTTTTGATCATGTATTGTGCTTTTCCCCTCTGGGCTGTAGTGTTACTATCAGAGTCTTATGACAAACAATTAATATGCCATCTTATGCTATTTATCGTGAATTTATTCAAAGATTTTGGGGACTAGGGGCAGAAATGACGACCCGTTAGAGATGTGCCTTTAAATGAAACCTATAGTTAAAGCAGGGCGAGAGTCTGTCCTGACCTTGCAGGTCGAAGAGAGAGCTGGCGTCGGTGGCCTTCTCCGAGGGAGCTTGGGTGATGGGTCGCAAGTAAGAGCGGTAGCCCTTCAAGATGGCCGCCATGAAGCGCAGGAAAGCCTCCTGGATCTCCATCTCCAGCGTGTGCAGGCTCTTGCCGCAGCTCAGCTCGGACGAGTCGCTCATGCTGAGTTCCAGGAGACCGTCTGGCCTCTGTTGGCCTGGAGGGAGGGTGGGACAAGAGAGTGGAGGTTAGTCGAGGATGTTTATGTGCCATCCCATTGACCATGGGTAGAGCAGGGCTGGCTTGCATTTATGCAGGCACTGCACCCTTAATGCACTGTATTTCCCTATATAGTGCACTCTAGTCGAATTTGGCATTCAATTGAGGAACCCATCAAGTGCAAAGCATTTGGAGGAGCACAAACAAAAGGTAGATCACATAGCACTGCAATGCAGGTTGAACACAGTTCTGGAGCCAGAATAGTTTCTTTGATTACCATTGATTCAATTTGGTTTTTGATGGATGTAAAGTGTAAACAACAAGAACCAGGAACTATAGGAGATTTACTTTCAAGAGGTCCTTGAAGCTATGAAGTTGCTGCCCAGACGGGTGTATTGATATTCAATATTCCGGGCAAGGCACTCAAGCAGCAAAGGCTTAGATTTTCAGCCTGGCTGCATCTTAAAACTAAGAAATTATTTGTTTCCCACTCCCCCCCTTCCCGACTCAATAAAAAACAGGTCCCCTTGTTTCTTTGGAACTACTGAGCTTCATAAATAACAGAGGAAAAACTCCACAATGACATAATGAGGACAGTAAGAGCTGGAGATGAGAGTGGAGAATAAAAAAGGATGCATATTTACAAAGTATGTATTGGCATGTAGTGTCAAGTCATCAGAAATGTTGAGTGTTGAAAACTACCACTAAAAAACAACTACATCTTTTATTAAGGAGTAGGGCCTAAAGCAGCACAAGTTTACTTCCTTGTGAGCCTTACAGATGAACCAGAATATTCTCGTCCCATTTAATGGAACAATATAAAAGGTATAAAACAGTGATTTGATAAAGTTTCCAACATGACTGGACCTGTGACCTACCCTGGTTACTACATATGCTTCAAATCTGGTCTGACGACATAAAAGCTGACTAAACCAGAGACACATCTGGCAACCCGTCAATACTTGACCCTGGTTTTGGTTCCTTTCCTGGGTTTTTGCTGTTCTGTTCATAAGTTACTCACCGTCCACAAGTTGTTGGTAGAGATGGTTCAGCACATTCATCAGGTTTTTACAGGCTTTCTTTGGCAGGATCTTCCAAGTCAGGGCTCGCTTATCTTCATTGCTGTAAAGCAAAAGCACATGGTCAGCTCAGGAGAGGTTGGGGGAGCGTTGAAGGGTGTGCCGGGGACCACCCTGGTTTGCTGAGTGTGTCTGGCAGGCTAAGTGACCACAGGGTATCAGGCAAAACATCAAGACCAAATGAAGCCACCTGACCAAACCTCACTCTGTGGTACGTGTGCTCTGTTTACATTGCAAGTCACCACTTCCCTAGCTTAAAAAGGGAAACAGGTTGGCAAGCATGAGGTCTATTAAGGAATATAGTAAATCAGGTGTCCAGTACAAAATAAAAGGTTTGGGGTTAGGTTTTTGTGGCTAGCATACTTTTACATTGAACTGTACTCTATTCTAGTCCTTAATTTTTACATGAACGCTCTAAAGTAACAGTTTAAAGAAACTCAACTTCAAAAGAATTTCTGTTGAGTTAAATCCACAAGGTTACTCATGCACAGCTGAACACATCTATCCTGGTCTTGATTTCAACACATCATTGCTAAAGTGTTATTTTTATTTGGTGGTAAATCCCTTCTCTTTTTGCCCCATGTTCACAAGCTCTATTTGTGACGCGAGTGCCTTTTTCAAGATACTTCAAAGGGATGGGTTGTGAAGGATAATTGGCTGTTTTCTTGGACCCGTGACAAATTCACTTTGAGTGTTCGAGGAAGCCCAAAAATATTCATGAACATTTTTTAAACCTTTTATTTATTGAAAATTTAACTTTACTATATTCCATGCAACTGCTTGAGTATCTATACATTACACCCAAAAAAATGAATGAATCTACTAGATAAAGTACAGCATGTGCATCCGGTCTGTATATTTTTGGAACTGGCCTCAGTCATCAGCATTTACCTAACCTGATATCCGGGCCTCCCAGTTTCTATGTATAATGGAACTGACATATGCTACACCCTAGCTCAGAGCGTGGCAGAAGCAGTGCTCACTGGGAGATGGTGTTTGTGTCTAGGTCCACACAGCTGACGTCCGGCGGGGGGTCGTAGAGGTCAAAGTAGCGTGAGTCCACGCCTACGATGAAGGGGCAGGGGGCGCTCAGCACATCGGCCAGCGCCAGCGGGCAGAGGGGGATGTACGGGCACGGCCAGTGGAACGGAAAGATCATCTGAGCTCGAGAAAAGGAGGGAAGGATGGCAATATTGGAGGTCAGGATGTTATTATGTTTCCTAAACTGTGTCTACAAGTATAAATGATATTTCCATTGGTACAATTGCACGTGTTATAGCTATAATGATTTTGTGCTTCTGCTAAAAATGATTAGCAAATCAAATAAAGAATCTAAAAAGACGTTTGCTTTTTGGTAGAGTAACTCCTCACAGACACCAGAGCCTCGGTGACGCTGGTCAGCACCGCGGGCCGCAGGGAGTGCACCAGGATCTTGTGTTCTGTCACAGCAAACACCAAGAGCGTGACGGCGTTCTCTGGACCCAGGTTCTGAAGCAGCGTAGAGAACCGCCCCCCACTGCAATACCCCCAAAACACACAATGTTTTCAACTTGACATGCATAGTACCCAACAATCACCTGTTTCAAAAAGGGAATAGGAAACCACTACAAGGTGAACAGTGTAAATCCTATAGGTCCTGTGGGTAGAACACCAAACAACCTTACCTGAGAGGTAGAGGCGAGGAAACAGGCTGGCTCAACATCAGACTGTCGTGAGGCGAGAGCTATGAGAGGAGAAAGTGAACAAATCAGCATGCATGGGTATCACCTCAGACCCAAAATGGCGGCGCGATGCATCACTCGGACAGGCACTACTTTGTGTGTTTGTGTGTCTCCATGTTCAATAAAGCGCCTTGTGAAAAGATCCATACATGTAGGCCGTAACTCATCAGCAGACTCACCTGCACCAGGATCCTGGGCCTCTGTGAGGAGGGGAAGGGGACCTTGTGCATGAACTGGGAGATGTGCCTGGAAGGAGGAAGAGATTGGGAGGTTTGTGAGGCCAGAAATAACTCAAATAAATATAGTGTGGGGGTGCTTCATCTGTCATCACATCCCTGCTGCATGGTGCAGATTTGGTAACTGGGCCGTAAAACACGGTTGGCATGAGTCTAACCCTCATACAATGTGTGACCAAAACCTTCCCCTTGTTGGTATTGAAACGACTTAAAACAGGGCTGGCATCATTTTAGTTGACAGGGTGGGGGAAAAAAAACTTAAAGGAAAAGAGCTACAACATTATTTTGTCTACAAACAAAACAAAGAAACAAGAGCAGGTTTCATTCAGGGAAACTGAAAGCTCACTTCTCGATGGGCAGGACGTGCGGGCCGGAGATGGAGTAACGGTAGAGGAAGGTGAGGAACTTGCGGAAGGCGTCGAAGAAGGGCCAGTGGGAGAGCAGGCAGATGCACTTGTTGGTGTAGATGGAGCGGGGGGGCGGCACGCTGGCCGTGGGGCCGGTGGGAGATGTGGGGGTGGCTGCAGTGCTGGGGGGGCTCTTGAGGGGGTCAGGGCCTAGCATGCCCAGCTGGGAGCGCTGCTGGTCTGTCAGACACTCCTGTGGGTAGGGCTCATAGAACTGGATGGCTGCTCCATACACCTGGAGAGGTGAACACACAAGCACATACAGACAGGTGAGTCATGAGGAAGGGTTTCCCTGAATATAGCCAACCTCCAATGGGAATCGAAGGAAAAATACGACTAAATGTCTCTGTATCTCTTTGCATCACGTTGGCTGTAATCTGTATCAGATTACTGCTTATCTGTTCTGTGGGTCATATCCTAACCTTTCTCAGGGGGGGATGTTTTTGCCTTTGGCAGTGTGACACACATACGCTCGCAAAACACAGAGGCGGGTTCCCGTCCCTGTGATGTGTTTGTGTATGATCGGGTCAAAGGCCTACATGCCGACTTCTAAAGGGAGCAACACCTTTACACAGTGAGAGGCAGCGGGCCGGCTTCCCACCGTTCCTCTCTCTGACCTTGCCCGGGTACGACACAGTTCAGTTTACAACACACACACTGCGCTCAGCAAAACATCCACAGCACAACGGCTAGGCAAACACTTGCACAAGCGCACACAAACACGCCTTTCTGAAAACACACACGCACGCACGCATGCACGCTCTCTCTTGGGGGTTCGCTCAACAGTCAGCAGAACCAAACACGCGGGGCTGCCCGCCAGCCCTCGTCTCTGACCCCTAACAGCCCATGTTTAGCTTTCCAGCCCGAGCGGCTGCTGCTTTCTAAACAGTAGGCGGGGAGTGGGGTCAGTTGTACTCATTTACACCAGAGCTTTTGGAACATATTTCAAACATATACCAACCCATGGTCATAACCCAGTGGCCCACTTCTGTGGCATGTGTGTGTGTGTGTGTGTGTGTGTGTGTGTGTGTGTGGGGGGGGGGGGGGTTAGATAGTGGGAAACTAATGGTGCCTGTGTGCTGCTTCTGAGTGATGATGCAGCTCTTGTCAAGTACTTAATTCGACCAGTCATCAGTGATGTAGCGAGAGCCCTGCTGTCCACTCTGGACAAAGACCTTTCAACTTGATTTTGGCCATCGATGTAGTTATGTTCTTTCAACATTTGGAGTGAGCCGGTTTACAGCAACGACAGACTGCAACTTCTGGGTGATACCTAACGAGGAGAGCCCTCCTGTGTGCAACTTTGCGAACCCCCTGCTAGGAAGTAGTACCTGCCAGCTTGTGGAACTACTGACTGGGAGATGAGACTTGCAAGTAACAGCTCCTGCACTTGGTGTCAGAGAGACATCTGCAGGGTTTAGCCAACTAGCAGTGAGAAATGCTTCTCCCTCACACCTAGGCTACTGTTAGGGGAAAATATAACCGGGTGGAACTGGAAGCTTCTTTTAAAATAGGGGGGGTGGAGGGGGTTCTGACACACTGAACTTCTCTTTCCCTTAACCACTATTAGCTTTTGCACTAGTGCCCCACATGGGGAGTGCCTAGATGTGTCAACAGTGTGGCTGGAACACAATACAGGAGGCAGTGTATGAGTGCATCTAATGGAGGAATCTTTACAAGCAGATAAGGTCAGTGGTGAGGAAGCATGCTTGAGTGAGTGTCACCTTCTCTCCAGAGGATCCGGTCAGGACGAAGGTGGAGAATACAGGGAGGGAGTATTTGGTTGATGCGGGCCAGCACTCGATAGTGGCCCCCATGGGCAGGCAGAAGAGAGGGACCGACTCTGGCAGAGGGAACGACTCATAGTCCTCTTCTGGGTATCTGCTGAACAAACCTAGACAAAACCCCAACAACAAGAGAATTAGACAGCACTCAAATCAAGTTCTGTAGCAGCAGAACGCAAATGTTCTCCTGTAACTAACAATCAATTAAGGTCCCTATGGAGCATGGTTTGTAAAGTGCTAGGCTAGTTCAATTAATCACAATCACTATCATTATGTGCAACGCTAAGTAATCAATGTTTGGCAACAGACTATGGACTTGAAATAAACCCTCACTCCCTGCTAATTAACCCTTAGCTAAATGAACAACATAGTATTCATACCATGTGAATGCTTGTTTAACTATAAGATTTTAGGCCATTTGGATACTGAGAACCTTGTATTCCCATATAGAATATTTGGCAAAAAAAAACTTTTAAATTAAAGAAGTCGTTTTAAAACAGATCTTTGTGCCAAAGATCCAATGACATCTGTTTAATTACAGCCCTAGTAATACATCAGCTAACATCGAAGAGATGAACTGAACTCAACATGTGCATTCAGTTTCTAGGTATGGTTTCCTCAAGGCTCTGCTTTGGGTAGCTTATGCCAGCGACACATCCACACAGCTCAGATGAGATCACTGTGTTCAGTCTGCAGCCGCACACTCCAGACGTGCTCTGCTGAGATACCAATCAGCCACGTCAGTGTGAAGGCCACAGATGGTCTGGGCCTTGGGTGTTATGACAGCATAAGTATTCAGGGTTGGGATTTTGGTTGAGTCAATGTTGTATAGATGCATGTCAAATAATGGTCTGGAAAATACATTTGAGGCGGGTCTATAAAATAAAAGTGGGTTAGGGTTTGGTCGAGCAATTCAAGGTCTAGACTTACCAAACAAGGTTGAGATAATGTTATGGGAGTTAGCCTAGAAGTTGCATCACCATTGAGGTTTGGCCTTAATGTGGAATTAGTTCATGCTGTTATTTGGTATCATAACAACCTTGTGTGTGTGTGTGTGTGTGTGTGTGTGTGCGCGCGCGCGCGTGTGTATTGAGACCAACAGAACTGGGTGGCCAGCATGAAAACCAAAGCATCTCCGTTGTTTGAGGATTTTATCTCCCTGTTGTTGGAAGTAACATCTGGTTCTATTTCCCACCCACTGGCACAACATATTTGAGAGGGGAGAGTTAAGGACATTTTAGTCACAATGAGCAATAGAGGAATCACTAAATTAGCAGCAGCCCAAGTCTGCTGGGGGAAAACCCCAGCATGCGTGTACTTAACCAAGAACCCTCCGTCTGACACCTTAACACGCCGTAACACGCCTGTGTAGCAAAGTATACCCTCACATGACCTATTTCAAATCCAGGGTGTTGAACATTGGACTTGATACTGCCTTACAAGCACGGAAAATGCAACGATTTACTGGTTAAAAAGCAGCAAAAAGAGTTTATTACAATCTGTAATTCTGATATAACATTCATGTCATTTCTCAAAGGTTGATCAGAGGCCATTCTCTGAGAGAGAAACACGTCTTCAATGTAACCATCCTCAACAATGTGGCCACTGTGTTTCTAAACACCTGGTGAAATGAGACTTCTCTACCACGACACAGCTATGATGACCATGTTCACAAAACAGAACCTAGGATCTTGGACAGTCTTTAAAGATTACAATGCACCACTTAGACCAGATAGTGATTATCTATATGAACTTAGGATATTGGGAATTATGAACTTGGCGATTGTATTTACAGAACATAGCGATTGAGCATTGAGAATTCCAGGCTTACCATAACAAAGAGAAATAGACACAAGGCCCACACAGACAACTGGCTGAATATTGCCTGATTTATTGGGTGCACTTTAACGTTTCAAAGGGAAAAATATTGAAACATCCCTCACCTGCTTTGTAGGCTATCATGTTGGTTTTGGCCACCGACTTCTTATAACACAGATATACAGAGGAGCCCCACTGAAAACACAAGGGACAGTTTTTTTCCATGAGTGTATGAATTCCACATTAGAACCCATTTCTCAGTTAGTCTTTTCATGTCATTGACTGAATGCATCATGTATAGAAAATCAAGCATGTTTTCATTGGTCACTTTACTGAACATTGAACTGTTGAACATTGAGTGCAGATGGTATGGTCTCTTGTGCATTCCCCACTGTGTACTTTTAGCCACAATGTTTTCTCTAAACATGAATACACGCACACTGGGGGACTACCATGTTGCCCAGTGATCAAAGCAGACCTTGCTGACACAGCAAGGTCATCTTTTTATAATACTGAACAGCCGCTGTGTGTGTGTGTGTGTGTTGTGCAAGTACATAAACCATAACACAATACGACGGGTAGTGGGTAGAGGGTGTTTTGCGGCATTAAGCACAGACCGAGGGGGGGGGGGGGGGGGGGGGAAAGAAAGATGTATTTGTTGAGAGGAAGAAATGGTGTGGATATGCTCCTGTCATTAAGGAGACATGGAACATGGTTTAGGGTTGAAGAGAGACGCACAACTCTGCAGCCTAACAGTATCCTGAGGGCCTGACTGTGTTTGAGAGGCTTCGTTTCATAATTGGATGCACTTGCTGTTGTCTCCATCTTGATATAATGTCCCTTGGTGCAACTTGCACCGAAAAGAGAAAAATGAACTAACAGAAACAGTTTTTCTCTTTGTGCATGACAAAGCTGAGGAAAAATAGGCAAAATCTTGCATGCTGGTATTGTCGGGTACCTCAAACGCTTTCTTTTAACAACCAGCATAACTTCTGTGCATTTCTGTAGTGTGACGAACAAGCTGGGTCTGTTGGTCTGCACAGTATAATATAATTCCCTGCTCTCAATCTAAAAATGTATGTTTATGTTATATATACAGTGTTTCCTCTACCATTATATTAGGGGGGCGCCACGCCACACCCCCCCCCCCCCCCCCAATGGAACCCCCCGCCCCCCTGGAAGGTCAAGTAAATAAAATAAAAAAATTACAAAATAAAAAAAGATCACAAAATAGGTCATTTAAGGTTACCTTTCCTATAAAACAGGTCTATAGCTTGCTCTTTTATTAAACAAACTAAATGGCCTTATGTTATTTATCTTATTTACACAACGGCATGTCATTTCTGTCTCATGGTCGGGAGACCATGACTCCCCCAAAAGCTGTAAACCTAGGGAAAACACTGATATAGAACACCCCCGTTTCCAAGACAAGCCCCAATTCACCGTGTGGCAATAGATGCTTCTCTTGCCAGGGAGAGTGAGAATTTGTGGTGGCTCTTCCTGTTGAACATTTTTACAGTTTGCATGTCAAACAATGGGCATCCTGATACAATGTCAATACAAGCATTTTTTTACGTTTTCCTCCTCTGAACAAGACCCAGAGCTCGCTGACCTATCAAGCCTTTATCACGACAAACATTCTTTTGCATGCAAAACTCAATGTCAACATGACCTCCCTGCTTGTCCAGAGACACACCCGAGGCAGCCATCTTACCAAGCTGCTGTTGAGGTTCTTCTCCACCTTGCAGAAGGTGTGCGGGGGAGTCTCGCCCTTGCCCGGGATGATTATGCAGATGTCTGTGACGGCCAGGGCGGCGTGTGGCTGGCTCTCAGGTGCCCGGCGGTAAGTGATGTAGATGCGTTGGGACGAGGTGCTGCTGATGTTTGCTGGACGGCCAGAGGGAGTGGTCTGGATGATGTGGCAGCCCTGTTTCAGACGCTCCTTCCACTCGTACAGAACACTGGGGAGGGAGCAAAACGTGAGGGGTAAGGGGAAACATTTATTAAAAAGTGAAGCTTCAGTGATAGGTCATTGCACGGCTAGCACTACAGTGATCAGTATATACCTTATTTTTTAGCAAGCAACTATACCGAAAGGCTTTCAGTAGGTTACAAATAACATGGTGGGAAACTGTTCCAAATGAGGGGTTGGTACTTCACAGAAAATGAAGCTGTGCATAAATTCCCAGCCTGTTGTGTCTTTTCCATTCAGGTCACGGTGACATTCAGGGGCCAGTGTTACATTAGTACAAGAGGGAACGTTTCAGAGTTCGAACAATGACTTTGATATATTATGAAGCTAAGCCTAATATTTACCACCGAGCTTGGGAAATTGGGCCATTTCCACTCAAGCTCGGCAGCAATGGGGTGAAGATCTATCTCTATGGTAACCAGAGAGGTGGTCTGGGCTTTGCCGCCATTTTGGGAGAACATGCTAATGGCTAATGGTGGGAGCCGACGGGGAGAGTGTGTTTACTCGCCTTCGACCTTACACCACCAGACTCAATAGACTCGCTCGCACACAAAATAATGACATACACATTCCATTTTACCCCATACAAGAACCTGAATACATGGCCACGCACGCTGTCATTCTGTTTATGACACCCAACCACAGACAAAGCTGATTACTACCTCTCACAATGCAGTCGGAAGCACAAGCTCTCTGGGTAATCACCAGATAAGGCCTGTCGGTACAGAGGCTCTGTGTAAGCGCCTGATAAGCACTAAACATGGCAGGTTCAGAGGCTAGCCTAGCACACTTAGCCCTGTCCTCGTCTGCCTCTCAGCGCGAGATGTGAGGGAGCCCTAGGTTTTCTGCTTTTCGTAACGAGGCTGCTTCAAAACAGTTTCGATGGAAAAGGTTCAGCCAATTTAGTAACCCCACAGATGTAGTCCTAGTTCAAATTAGTCAGCCCTACTTCTGAAGAAACGAGGAGATTACCATTTTCAATATCAATTCCAGAGGTTTAGTGCAGCAAACTTAATCGTGGTTATAACATCACCGCGTCACTGTTTGGACGTCACACGCTCATCCTCTCCAGGCTCTTCCACTCACCCCAGGTCGGTGAGCGGAGGCTTGTCACGCCCTCGCCGGTAGCAGAGGAAGATCTGCGGCGCCATGAGGCCGCCGTTGTTCAGGTCGGCTGACAGGCCCGAGGGGGTGGTTTCCACACAGGTGTAGCCGGACGGCACCTCCTCCCCCAGCGACCGCATCACCACGGCCACGTCGGTGATGGGCGCCTTGGGCTTGGCCATCTTGTGGCAGACATCATCGAAGTGGATTTCCTGGTCCAGCGGCGTGGAGGCGTCTGTCAGGCCGGCTACCACAAAGTAGTCTGCTACGCGAGGGCCTTTGTCCTCCATCATCTCCCATCCCCGCCGGCTGTCTGCACATGGAGAATGAGGGGAGGGGAAGAAAGGGAGGAAAGGAAGAAGGGTGTGGAAATGAGGGGAAAGTGGAGAAAAGAAATGGGGCAGAGGTGGAAACGTTTATAAAAATGTATATCATTTTCTTGGTGCTCCTTAGCCTCTTTGTCCTCACTAAATGGATTTGCCGTACAAGTCCAATACAAAGAGTTCCCAGGAATGAAGTCATAAATAAAAACTAGTGAAACAGATAAAAACAAAGAGAGAAGGAAAGGAATGGGGCGTATCAGATACAAATTGATTTAAGGAGAGGTATGTGAGGACTGACTGACTAGGTGTGTGGTTCTTCCCTTTGGCATTTAAGAACAATTATACACTGTACAGGCATTAAGCCTGGAGATTTTGAGGCTTTCTGCATATTTAAAAAGTTTTCATTTTGTATTATATTAGTCAAAAGCAAACAAAAGATTTTACTTCTGCAACAAATGTGTCTGCTGGGATGGTAATAGAAGTTTACAGTAACTGGTGCTCAAGCCTTTGGGTGTGGTGGAATATACTCTGATTTCAGTATGTCTTCAATTTGCCTTAGTAACCGGATTCATCCTTCAACTCCCTGACACCGGGTGGAGCACAGGGATAATAGTCTGTCTCAATGGGTAAACGCAAAGTCATGTCACTAATCTAAGCTCTCCTGCTGTCTTCACAAGAGTTCAGAACACAAACCTGCTTAGTTTATGCACAAATGTATTTAGATATATACTGGAGAATACATCCCGGACTAATTTTATGTATTTTCCTTCCTTTTTTTAAACACAGGACTACATCCTGGAAAATGTCAAATGTAATGGTGACAGGCATGTTGAAATCAAAACCATGTTCCCCACTTGGCGTGTCTAAAGCACAATTGAGACCTTGTATTTTCAATTCCTGATGCTCTAGAGAAACAGTGGAAACTATTTTTTTTATCTGGGAGTAAAAAAATGCTACAAAATTTAAAGGAGTCAGTAAGGCTATGCCTGCGATTCCAAACAGTGAGGGTGTGGAGAGTGTAGTCTAGCCTAATTAGCAGGGTGTTAGCTTAATGTGTTGGCAGCAGGCTAACTTCAAGGTTGGCAACACAAAAGGCCAACTCACTGAGAGACAGATCAGTGTTAACTTAGACTGTCAAGCAAACCCCTACTTCTTTACCTTAGACTTGGCTTTAACTGCTAGCTTAGTGTTTTTTTAGTGCAGTTCCAATAGTGCTTGAACATTGCTGTTGTGCAGTAGCATTATTTCCAAATGAGCAAATGGACATTAGCTATCCTCTACTGAGTCCTACAGTACACTAGCTTTGACCATGGCTGTGTGAGGGGCAAAGGCAGGGTCAATGAGGCTGTTTTTCATACCATACTGGGAAATAGGAGACAAGTGTATTCCGAATCAATCACCCCTCCCTCCATACCTCGACTGTCTCATCCAACTATTGACAGATGGACAGAAAATGCTTGTTCACTGTGTAATGCCACTTCCACTCCTATTACAAAAAGATCATCATTTTTTCCTACTGTGAGAATGCAGACTAAAAGTCATCTGACATAAGACAAACGGAATTTGATCCCACATAATGCATAATGGCTTATGATCTGAATGAAGAGGTTTCTCTATTCTGTTCAAATAGTCAACATGCGTTCCATTGTATTTGCAAGGCTTGTCCCTACTAAAAATAAGTTATTAGCCTTCGCAATTAATCAGCTGTTTGGCGGGACCAACTTTAGATTCAGTGTACAGGGCATCTTGAAATCCATGGTGAGACAAAAATAAACTATGTGGTTGTATTTCCACAATCTTCTGACCCAAAAACATGTGACTTCCAACCGAAATCTTACCAGCCTAGTCCTCACTACTTGAAGACATACTTAGGGTAGCCAAGTCTGTGATGGTTTTAATCCTTCCCTTTTTCCGAGTGGCGTTTCATTAATCCACATGATTAAAGGGTCCGTCATCCCCTTTCTGTTCCAGTGGATTGATGGGAGTGGCTGAAACGCAGCCGTGAAAAGGGCTGCGTGTAGACGTGAGGGACGGCCCATGTTGAACACGTACAAGTCACGGATGTTTCACATGCACACACGAAACACGCACAGATTAAAACCCCCGCTCTCCCACGCAAGTAAAACTTGGAGTGTGTGTGACCTATTGGCACGAATCGCACACCTCCAGAAATGTGAGAGGTTCCATACTGCAGGGTGCTAAAGCGGGAGCAGATGTGCATGCGGCTAAGGACAACAACAGCGCCAGCGTACCCCAGGCAGCATTCCACCAGTTCACAGGCATTACGATGGGCAAAAGTCAACACAGAGAATGTGGGTGTGTGTGTGTTGACATCCTCCTGCCTAGACATTGAAGACAGACTTAGGCAGACTAATTCAGGACTGTGGTACAAGGTAGGGGACGCTGTGGGTCAGTTCTGGTATCTGGGTGGTGATATGGCCTCTAGCTTACTTACTCTTGTAAGAACATCAGGTGAGCCATAATTACAGAATAGTTATCGACGAACGCCGATAGATGTTTTTTCATTAACTTGCCTAGGGCTTCAAGGGGTAAAGCCCCAGAGTGGATTTCTTGCTTTATCATTTAGTACATTAGACCTTGCATTTTGAAACTAACTTATAAAATAACTGAGCAGTTTATACTATAGCCTACAAGAATGCTTATCAAAAGCCATAACTATTGGCTGGATGGTTTCAAATGAGAAGTCTGCCTCTAGTTTGCATGAGCCTAAAGATAATACAGGCAAAAAGCCTGGTCTAGCGCACTGTTCCTGTGCACGTCGAAGCTCCTCTTTTAGACCACACAGCCACGAGACAGGCCAGAGTATGCAACTCATCCTGACCATGCTGCTAGTCTGCTAAAAATACAGCGCAAAAAAGGGACAAGAAAAAATAACTGCACTGTGACGTGCATTACATAAGCATTATATATAGGAACCCAATCCTCGGTTCTCCCTCTCTTCCCCATCCCAACCCTTATATCCCTACTCTCTGCCTCGCTGTCAGAAGTAGAATACCTCCAGAATTGTAGATGTCACCATGGCAACCCAGGAGACAAAATGACAGATCATGAGACTTGTTCTTATGATGACCTGCTCCAGTAAGCGGTCGGAAAGATCATTGTCAAGTCTCAATAGATTAAGGACAGAAATTAGATCTTCAAATTCTGCAGCCACTACTCGGACCACAAAAAGCACAATCTCTACACTCTTAACATTGAAACTGAACTAAAACTGTAAGTCACTTGAGACTCAGTCTTCCATTTCAGCAGCAGATTCTGCATCCCAGTGAAAGTGGGCTACGTGGCTGTCCCCCTGCTCTATGCCAGACCAGCTCTAGAAGAGCGCTGGAGAAAATCCAATCTCTGAGTCTTCTTCCCACCTTCCTGCAAGTCCCAGCAGACCCTGAAGGAGCACTGTCCGCCCCTGTAAGGACCACACCAGGAGTATTCCTCAGCAGTTCTGTGGCATGACAGTAAATATTTATGCTGTTCTGAATTATTTACCATGCTAGCATGACAAAGGAAAAGCAGACATCTTTTGTCCTGAGACAGGTCTTTCCCAATTCTTTCTAACTCTCTGCTTTTCAAACCGAGCAAAGCAATGTTTCAGTACCACCCATAAGGTAGTGAAACACTGATAGTGCTTACAACACTGATGTTGTGTTTTAGTGATATGGCTATAATAGTGCCAATATGGGGTGTGCAAACCCTAAAGTACATTAGACTGGCTCTCTACTTTCAAATCAGATTTGGTCTGTTACGATAGTGACAAGAAACTCAACAAATCCAAAAACCTTCATGTGGGAAGAGCCTGGGCTAAACCCACTTGACCCCCACGCCCTAGCAAGGCTACAGCTCGTTACACAGTGAGAGAGGGGGGGGGGGGGTAGACCCCACAATAACCCTGAGTCCTTGATCATAGGGGTTTGTTAAAAGATAACATGATAAAGCAATATCCTCCAGCTGTCCAAAGCTCAGTAGTGCCAAGGTTGAGGGAAGCCAATAAAAAGTGCTCTCTTCCAGGGTCTCAGAACGCCCCTGCTGGTAACACCCAGCTGTGTGGATGTCCAACAGAGGAGTGGACATGGCCAAGGAACGGACAGCGCAGGTTGCACACTGACAGGAGAGTACAGGGTCTGAGGGAGGAGAGAAGAATGGCTTCACTGAGAAACAGAAACATAAGTCAGTAGGAAGCCTCCATGACCAAGCATCTGCCTCTAGTTTGTCCAAAAAGGGTGGCGTCCACTTCCCGTCCCTCTCAGACAGGCACGTAACCCCATCTTTTATCTGGAGGGAGTTTGTTATACGGTGATATATGTTTGTTATGTAATTGAGGCGTGAACAGAGGCGAAAACGTGAGCAGATTTGTTGACAGGAGTTTGACTTGGTTCCTTGACAAAATGCATGATTCAGGAATAAGAGCCTGTAAATAGGCAAGTACATTTCCACAAGGGAATACATTACAATAAAGCTTTGTGTTGTGCTGTGCATCTCTAGAGGAGGGTAAGGTGGCACAATCTGGGCATGTATAGAATTCAAGATTTACAGCATGTCCTGGTTGAACAGCCAAACTGGAACATTGGTCATTGGCATAAATCACTGTGAATGCTTGTTGGAAGTTATGGCTGGATAGCAAGCAACAGGCCAAGAGGAATGACACTAAGAGCTTCCTTGGATACCCTTTCTAACACAAGAGACTGAGATGTCTCGTTTCAATTGAACACATTGTGAGACACATTATGTGCCTTTTCACTGAAGTATTTGGATTTGAAGACAAATATATTTTACGTCTCCCAGGGGCAGAACTGTCAAACCAAAGAATGCCTTTGACTGTTCAACTGCTCACAATAGTAAGATTTCCACATTTCAGAAAGAGAGAGGAGAAAGAGAAAAGAGAGATTCAGATGTTTTGTGGCTCTGAAGTTAAAAAGGTTGTTGGATTGACAACTATAGCCTCATCTTGTTTGTTCAGGTATATCTGAATAAGGGCATTGTGATTCATAATGAATGTTGTGTTCAAAGTAGGCTACGCACAACAATCCTCAACTTCCTTAGCCAAGTATAAATTATCTTCAACAGAAAGTCCCTAATGTAAAATGTTACAGCGGCCTGGCATTTTAAGAATGTTGCTGGTTTTTCCACTTTGTGTGAAGAGGCTTTATTGTTTTCTCTTCACAGGCAGAAGGTTTGCTTCTCTATCACCATATCACTCTTCAAGACCCAGTCCTTGTGAAGCTAAAGTGAGATTCTCAAGGTTAGGCAGTGTCCTTTATTGACATGTGGTGGCAATAATTACTGCTGGCTTTGGAGACAACAATAATATAACTTTTTCTTGTAGGCCTTGAAATCTGTGTTCAAGAGAGGAAAAAGAATCTGATGTTCTTGAAGATTTTCTGAGGAAATGGCCTTGCCCTGCCCATATTACTGCTTGCCCGGCAACAGGTTACTAAGCCCTGTCAGGAAAAAATGAATTGGACAAGCGGGTAATGAAAAGCACAGTTTACCAGATGTGGCAGATCGTCTCAGAGTATCATCTCAGTGGAGTTCCACACCATAGTTTGGCTCATGGCCCAGAAGGAATGAAAGTGTTGTCTCCAGGAAACGGCATCTCCCCCAACCTCTAAGCATTTTACTTTCTAATTCCCCATAGGTAGAAAACATTAAGAGAGCATGTGTGACATTAGGGCAGTCACATCCCAGAGCACACACTTTTTGTATAACTTGTTTTATTCCAAGCTTTCTTGTTTCATACTGTAGGAGCTCTGATGAGGCAATGTGACTTATGAGGTCAGGTAATAGTTTTCTACTACCAAGCTTTATTTTCAGTGTCTAAAAGAAATAGCAGTAATGAGGAGCCATTCAATGGTCTGAAGTTTGCTCTCAGGTAGACATCTGCATGAAAGTACAAGAGAAAGAGACCAAATACGACCTAGTGTAAACGACAGTGAAGGTTGTCAAGTTAAATCAGAAGTTTCATTCCTGGGGTGATCCAGAAAACATAGTAAATAAAAGACATAACTAAGGTTGGGCCTTCCTCATTTCAAGCAAAATGCTAAAAAAAACTAAGCCTAACCATTCTACCTTCTGAAATCACTTCACCAAAATTGTGTTTGTAATGTCAAATTAAGCCTAACTGATGCTTTGGGGTTCAATTAACGTTTAGTCTGTGGGATGCCCTGATGGTATGTTTTCCTCAGGTCTGGTTAGCAGAAATTTCCACTAAGATTTTATTATTTTGGTGTCTTAAAAGGCCATTGGTAATGTGCAGTTTTGCTTGGCGATATGAAAACCATTCAACTGTAGGTCACTGTAGGTCATAAGTAGCGTTACTTCTGCAGTAACGCTACTTCTGTAAGACTACTTGACATTCCTGTCAATATTAGTTCATTTGCATACTCACTTGTCTGCAAGTTCCATGTGTTTTGCTTCTGTAATTCACATCTTGTCCTCCTTAACATTCCACTGTGGGGGACACCCACAGGAAACGCCAACATACACGGGCCAACCACACAGACTGTAGACATTTCAAGTATTCTTACACTGTAAGCAACTGAGTGACAATTGCAGCTCAAGATCATGGACATATGTGATCCATACAAGACCTAGCTAATGTTGGCTACTGCAGTTTTTGCAAGGCTGAAGCAGGCTAGGTATAAAATGCTTCTTCAGTTCATTTGTATGGTGAGGTTACAGTCTGATAATAGTTATGTTATGCTCAACTCTAGTTCTTAAATCACAGGGTAACACTGTGACTGATACATGATTTTGACCAAATGTGCCTGTCCTGTGTCACCATTAAAACACTCAAGTGTTAGAAAATTATGATGCATTCCTCATTACCCCTTAAGCTAACATCATTGCTAGTGTACTCGGGTTGGGTGCTTATCTCCACGTCATATCAACTTTTAAATTGAAGTGTCAGGTGGCTGAGTGGTGAGGGAATCGGGCTAGTAATCCGAAGGTTGCCAGTTCGATTCCCGGTCATGCAAACTGACGTTGTGTCCTTGGGCGAGGCACTTCACCCTACTTGCCTCGGGGGGAATGTCCCTGTACTTACTGTAAGTCGCTCTGGATAAGAGCGTCTGCTAAATGACTAAATGTAAATGTAAGTGTGCATCGAGTCTGCTCTTACGGTATCTTTGCTACTATAAATTGTTTTGACTCAGACAAAAGCATTTTCAACATATATATTTTTTATATGCGTAAAGCCAGAAATTGTCCATCTCAATTTGCAAGCGGGTTATCTTAATAATGCGAATGTATAAAGGTGATTTCCATCGTAGTATTGAAGTTATCCTGAACTCTATACTCTTTTCCAAACTGTCAGAAAACAGTTTGAGCAGGAATACCCTTTCTGGATATCTTTTAACACCGTGAACAGAGTAAAACCTCACGTGCTGCAAATGAACACAACTTGTTTCCTTAACTAAATCAGTTTATCATTTGTGGCAGGGTACGCAGTGGATATTAGGCTGTCACGATTCTGTTTATAAAAACTTTGTAATAAATGCGGCAACTCAAATAAATCAGCTACAACGGTTTGGGAAATTGGCTAGCGACGTATACTCCGCAAAGGGACACTCAGCGAGGGTAAGGACTGCCTACACAGCAGGGACAATATGGGTCAAACTATGACATGCCACTTTACACATGATTAGCTATCTGTGGCCTGCTAAACAAGGCAGTCATTGATAATTATTTACTACAATACCTCAATAAACAAGACCAGTACGCCGAAAAGATAGGCCTCCCTGACAAGGCAGAAGGATACGAGTTGGATGTCTAAACGAGCGAGCTCTAGTATAAACTCAGAGCAGTCAGTCAGTAAATAACCACAAAATAACGGTTCTTAATACTTACACCTTTTGCAAATGTGACGAGTCTTCTCACAACTTGAACTGGTGTGGCTTAAAACCCCACTTTCATAACAAATGTAAATATTTAAACAAGCGACAAGTGCTTGAAATACAATTTACTGTCCAGCTCCGGCCGATCCGACACTACCTTCCGCCATTTTGGTTGTGATGAGGGTATGAGGGTGTGGGGGGGTGCACCTTTCGCGCTGTACTCAAATCTGTCTCAACGTTTGCTTGGTTTTTGCCAAGCATCATCATAGTTTTACGCCGATACCATCAGGTGGGTGCTTTTGCAATCTTTAAATTTGACAGTCAACTGCCTATGCCCCTATTTGGTTTAATGTTATTATGAAATTCATACAATGAACAGTACCAAAAAATATTTATTTACTGAAAGTCTGTTAAAATCTACAAATAGAAACTTGAAGTAGCATGATGGTAAACATTGTACTGCGGTTTACTTTTATAAATTTTATATTTATTTTAGGAACTCAACTATTAAACTATTCCACAAAGCATACCCCAGATGGTGTCATCTTTAGTCCGTGGTTCCATGGACTATTCTGCCAGCTAGTGGTTAAGAGTTGTAAAGGCTTCCTATTGATGATAATACATAACGTGCCCTTCATTACACTCCGTTTTGTCTCAATGTTGCGCAAGACTCCGTTTCTGACTATAGAAACGACGCTTCGGAGAAAGCAAAACTTCATAATCGGATTCTCAGATGATGTTAAAATGTAGGTCCTACCGAGATTTGAACTCGGATCGCTGGATTCAGAGTCCAGAGTGCTAACCATTACACCATAGAACCTCGTGTTCACCGCAATAGGAAACAGTGAATTTATTCCTGTACCTCTTTGTAATAAATGTTATGTATCCATATTTAGGCTGACACTAGCAGACATTGTACACTGGCTAACAGAGCTCCAGCCTCACGTGTGTGGGGGGGATTTAGAGAAACCAAACGCTAAACATTGGGCAACAAACAAAAGAGGATATTATCACGAAGTGGTAGTACAGCAACATTATTGTGTTATATTGATTTGCAAAATAAGCAGAGATGGTCTGGCTTAATCCATGATCAGTCAGATAAATGTCTGGGTTATTTCATGTAAACTACAGAATTTATATACTTACCATTATGTTTGCTTGTCTTGATGTCCTGGTTGATTGAGCTATACATTTCATGCTCAGTGCAAGCCAAAATAATGCTTCGGCTTAGTTAATGCTCAGTTTCATTTAATTTTAACATTAACTGACTTTAGTTTTTTTAGCCACTCAAAGATAACACCATCTTTGTACTTCCTTCCCACAATGAGGTCAGGTGTAATTGGAAGCTCATGCTTGTAGACATTAGTGCTGTGTACTTCTTAATGGCTTAGCCTGAAGCTAAATGTCATGCAGAAATGACTTGACTTTACCACTGCACATTAAATGTTAAATTCATTTCTTATCTGTGCACTTTGAGCAGGTTAACAGGGTGGTATAATAATAGTTTCTTGGAGAATATGATTCCATCTGCCTTAATACAATCACTCAGAAACAGACGATTAGATGGGCCCGTCAGCGAATCAAATGTGGCACTGTTGAGAAGATGTGCAGGTGCATGTCTGTTGAATTAACATATTTTAAAGCTTATGGAGGAGTTATATCTCTCTTGTCGTGGCAGCAGCTAGCCTTAAATGTGCACAATGGTACTTTTTACCTACAAAAATAAAAGTTGGAAGTGTGGTCGAATCAGTGATGAATATAACACTGGGATGTGCACTGTGGGCAAAAGATACCGCATCCTGCACAAGATCATGACTGTTAAAAGGAGATTATAACTCACAAAAGACACATACACACCTGCCAAACTCTGGGACAAAACTGCAATAAAGTCAGAGAAGAGACAAAACAGGGGTGAGTTTTAAATTGTCTCCTGTGTGAAGTCTCATTTTCTACACCAGCAATCCTGACCAGGCTTTTAACAGGGATATTACAAGAGCCTTCAGACAGAACCCCCTTTTTCAATTTTGCCATAACTGGCCCTTCTGCGCTCTCCTTGGCCAAGATCCAGCTGTAGCTAGCTTCATAACTCAGGGCTTGGCGGGCCCCCTGGACGTTCCCTCTGAATGCGTTCTGGCATGCACAGGTACAAAGAGGTCTGGAACACTGTAATGAAAACTAAAGGTGAAATTTGAAATCAGTCATCCGAGTTACAGCCACAGTGGCCATCGTGGGTTGTTGAACTGACACAGGGACGTAGAGGTCAACACAAATGTATTAACGTTAGGAACCTATTAGCGCCCAAAATAATTGATCTGCAGTGTTTAACTGACTCTCTAATTTAAAAAAAGTTGACATTGAGGCTACCATAGCAGATTTGAGATTAATTACCCTGAAAAGAGACCGCCCATGGCCCAAACTGTTTTTTTGTGAATTATTATTGTTCAGTTGGTTCATTCAAAGAGCAAAGCATAGCAGAGCTTCTTAGAAATAAATATATACAGAATGCTCCATGCTATTTTACCCAGGATAAGCTTTTTTATCTAATCGAAAGCCCAACTCCACACTCTGGTAGCTTTTTTGCTCTTGCCGTAAAGTGTAAACAAATCATCGTGCCAAACACGTCCACGTATACATTTTTGCTGGTTAGATATCCCTGAGATCCCAGGATTCATGAAGTCTACAAAAGTGAGTTGAACCCTGTCACAGATAATGGGCAGGAACAACATCTTCATCATATCAAGGATGTTATCAAGATGTCAGCCACAACAGCTGCACTATTTCATGTCTGAGTTTTAAATATTTACTGCAGGCTTCACATCATAAATAACAGTAGAATATGGTAATGTGTTAGGATGTGCAACATAGAGGGCTTTTCTCCATACTGAAAAAGGTAAGGTAAATTCATCTGAATATTAGGTCTCAGAATTCTTTCAAGGGGCTCTACCAGAGTTAGCTCCAGGGGAAAGAAGGGTTGTGTATTGCCTTCCCAGTTTAATGTTACCCACTCAACTGATAATGATGGCAAATTGCTCATTCACAATAACAAAAATGTCAACTGAGATACCTAACCTTGCTTCTGTTTTTAAGAGAGGATGCATTCAGAAGACAAATACAGCTGTTTCTTCCCAGAGGACAACAACTATCCAGTCTGGAAATTCCATTATTTGGAAACAAACAATGTATGGAGGTGTCCTTTGACAGTTAGGAGCCACACGTGTAGTCTGAAAGCTTATATAAATGTAACATGGCGCCACAGTCAGGGAATAAGATGAGACTGACTGCAGCGGAGTGAGGGGGCTAGTGGCTGCAGCATCGAGGACACAGCGTCACCGGACTTGGCCGAGCGGCGTAATGAGAATCAATGTCTTTATGGCCGCTTTAGTGCTTCAGCGATATCCCTTTCACTATGGAACTCTATAACAGAGACTGCAAGGTATTGGAAACCAGACCCAGCAGATGCTAGGCGAGGTAGAGAATAGCCAATTAATAGAGCAGCACAATCAGTGTGATCTCCTCTGCCTGCAAGTACGATAGGCATTCTCATAAAGGGAGCTGGAGGGGATGTGATGAGAAATTAAGTGGTTGTTAAGCTTGGGCCCATGCTTAACGGCCATACCCACACTGGAAGAAAAGTTTGGAACTTGTCCCGTTTTCCAATTTCCTCCTTGTCCTTTGAAGTATTAGCATTGGGTCTTATGTAAGGACGAATTTATTCAATTACATTCAGGTATCTGCACTGTTGAAAATTGCTTACTGGCTATATTCAAATTACAATCCATTTTCACTGGTTGGCTAAAGGAGGATGTATGGGTTTAATGGCTACATGATGTCCTTCTTTGGTTTTTATAGATGGTATAGGTTGCAGCTCAAGGAAATTTACTAGTACATTGCTTAGTGATAACTTATTTCCATAAAATTCATGCACACACAACAGTAGGTGCATATGTAGAGTACCTCTGTTGTAAAAACAGCAAGTGTGCATTAGCATAATTATGGTTTCTAATAGCATTCATAGCATTTTCAAATGGGCATTGCAGAGAGAAAGCATTCATCTTTCAGTTGCAAAGCATCTCATAAGAACACATTCTAAAATAATGTACAGTATGACATCCAACTCTTTTCATCAAGTACTTTAAAAACTTTACATGACCAATTATTTAACTAAATACATTGTCTGCACTTCTAGTGCTAACGCTGCAATGTTTAGCAAACTTTGTGAGGTTTGAAAATGTTGAATATCTTTACAGTTTATTTTGGAATTATCCCATTAATCCAAAAAACAAAAAATTCTAGCCTAATCTGTCATCTTTTGAAATATGCACTTTATTAAAGGTTAATTTTCCAATAAAATAGTATTACCCAAAGTTGAAAAATCAGCTGAAAAACTTCACTGCACATCTTGCAACCGAAAATGTATTTATTCAAGTCTAGCCAAATGTTATAATAATATTGTAAATACTGAAAACTTCATTCATAAGTAAATTACTGCTATTGTATCAGGTTTAGAGGCATGAAAAGGTATCAAAGCATGACATTATGGTGGAGACGAAGCCCTTCCATCAACTGAATAACAGTTTAGTATGATTGTCAATATGCTCCATTATGTTAGACAATACTTGATGAGAAATAAAAAGATATTAGCAATTTACATTGGTCTCATGCACATCATGAAGACAGATTGCATAGCTCCTGACTGTTCTGTCTTATGTGCTAAAACTGTGCTTTTATACTTTGTATGCATCTTTCTTTCTGGCATACACTTCCACTGCAAAAGCCCTTGAATTATGTTGTCCATTTTTTTGTCAGTAATTAAATAATGGTTACATGTAAAATATCACCTTCAAAAAAATCTGCAACAAAGTCCTAGGTTTGCTATTAAAACCCTTGCACATTGTGTAAGATAAGCACTACTGGTATCAAAATGAGCCCATCTTGGTTCACCCTCTGTCCACCACCATTGTTTGTTCCATTAGAGTTAATGTCCATCTAATTGTACAACTTTAAGGAATAAGAATTGATTACAGAGAAAACAATCATGCATTATTGATTTTCTCTTTCAAAGTGTCTAATGTGATACTTCCTGTAGAGCATGAATTGGCAAAAAGGCCTGTGCTTCCATGAAAAAGACCCCCAGGGTACACAATTCTGTATTCAAAACTCTTGGTTCCACTTTTCAGATTTTATCACAAAGGTCACATTGAAAATATACTTCAATGTTCAGATAGATCCCCACTTGTGTTTGGTAGGACAGGCACTGTGCTTCAGTGAGACTGAGGTCAGGGGCCTAGCTGTGGTATGGTGATAGGGATCCTAAATGTCAAATCCCAAGAAGTGTGCCTTGTGATGACTTCAGAGGAAATGTAGTTCTGCATCACCTCCATAGCAATGTTCTGTTCCTCATTGAGTTTCCTTAGATTCGTATATGGAAGGTGCTATAAGTAGACAATAAGAGTAATTGTTAGATATACAACATAATGTAATGCATTTCACACATTTACAATTTTCCCTCTTTTCAATGTGTCTCCAGGACCTGACATGATTAGACTGGAAAACATGGCAGTAATTATACATTTTCTTGTTTGGGCTAACTATTAATGCCAAATGACCGTAAATAGACTAGATATCATATTGTTATACTGTTGTCGTGTGTAAGATGGGTTTTCTGAGATGTTATTTTGCCAATGTCATTTTGTCACAGGACATTGATTCTTCAGCAGCATGACTGAAGCCAGAGGAGAGTACCACCAGCTGCAGTATTAATATTTCAATTCCCAACACCTTTCAGAAAAATCCAAAACACTCATGCTTGCTAACATTTTATGCCATTTCCTTACCATTACTTTTCTCTAAAGCTTTATGTGTCACTCTGGAAGACTTTCAGTTAAGATTTACAAAAGCAACTTCTGAAGTGAGGAATAATGCCAGGCCAGGGAGGGGGATCACAGAACAGAACTCCAATACACCCATTAACCTACAAGTATGCTGCTAATAGTGCTACTTAAAGTGAAATAGAGGCACTGTACTGCCATTTTACAAGGGTTGGCCAGTGAACTATTACCAATGTCACATTGGACTGCACTGCCTTGACAGGTTGATAGACAGTTTATTCTCCCAAACAGTAGTAATGGCAGTCTTTTGCATGGACTATGTACCTCGAAAGAAGACTGCTGCCCCATTTCAAGTAGGTGTGAAATAGAGACTAAGGAAAATACTTTATAATTGAGTTTGCAAAAGGTGCTGAAATTCATCAAAGTCTTTGAGAAAAAACAGCTTATGGTCTTTAAGGTTTTTCGTTTGAAAATGAGGAGAAATGTGGTGGGATGGCTTATTAATGGGGAATGCACCTCTCTCTTAGAGCTACCAACATGCCAGCTATGGCAACCGAACATTAGTCTTTCCCAGAGCTGTAACTTAAAATGAATTCACCAATGATAAACAAGGAAGACAAGTTGAAGCCAATCTAAAGCTGACCCTGTGTGATCGACAGATTTACAGGTAATTTTATTTCCAAGATAAATCAAGCTTTCAGAAATAGGTGGCCTTCCACTGGCTGTTTCATCTGCATGGTTTGGTACTGAAATAAAACAACTATTTACAATGACATGATCAATCACCCAAACAATTGATCAAGCACTATTGACTCCTTATATTTTTGCTGAATTGCAGAATACAAAGTCTCACTCATTTGACTCCATTCATCAAACTCAAGACTCAATGTTGTGGCTGTTTTTGTCCTAACATGTATTTCTGTAATGTACAAGTAACAACTTTGGCCTGAACTATTTAACAAACTTGAATACTGATGCAGATTGTTCTATCATAGGTACTTTTCCATCGTAAAGAATCCCTGTCCTCTTGGAATCGCTGTACCTTAAGAAATCTGGGGCTTTGGAGATCATGTTCTCAAAGTCAGCAAAGGAGAGCTTGCTATCTCCATCCAGATCTGCCTCCTCGATAGCCTTGTCACACACCAGGTTGACCTCCTCCGGAGTCAGCTCCCCTTTCGTCAACTTCGTCAATGTCTTCTCCATGTCCTCCTTACATATGAAGTTATCCACATTGAAATCTGTAAGCAAGGAAAATGTCACAGTTAATCAACAAGAAGAATGACTGATGGTGCCAATAGCATGTACTTTGACTTCTGACAACTATTCAGTCAGTGACATGGAGGCTCACCGTAGATCTTGAAAGCATATATTGTCTTCAGTTCTCGCGGTGCTGTTTCACACAGTACAGAGAACATGTCTACAAAGTCGTTGAAACTGAGGTTGCCTTCGCCATCTTCTGAGAAGGTCTCCACAATGCGATTTCTAAAAGGATTTTCCTTGAAAGGGAAGATACAGAGAAAACAGCTTGTTTTGACCAGTCAACTCTGTTGCACTGACATGACAAACTGAACCAGCTTGATGAAGTAAAATGTCCCCATAAAGATGATATTTTATCCCTCCAAGTGCTATGAAACACGCAATCTTGCACAACATGTTTGCATAGAAAACAAGTACTTAATTGTGATACAGAACAAGACTAATGCACATGTCCAATCACTCTAAGAGCCTGTTTAATCGTATGTCCAGCAGCTCCTGATCTCACTCTCTCCACATTGCGTGCCAGGTTCCATTCATTAGCTAGTCATGTACTGTGCCGTCTCCCTGATTGCTATGTCAGCAAAGTGGCTCTTATCCCTCACCGTCAGCTTAGCTAGGCTATAGGCTAAGCTTAGCTGTAGGCTATAGGGTACACTCGGCTTGCCTAGGCTAAACTGAGCTAATTCATGTCAAAATCTGCACAGGTGAAACACAAATTTACGACTGTGTGACCTTTGGTGCCATTTTGGCTATGCTTGTTGTCAGGGAACCATCATTCATGCTTCCAAATGGCTCCAGTCTGTGGAAGTCAGGCACTGGGATGTTTACAACCACAGTGCTAGGTGATGGGACACTTATCATGTCCCTAGTATGAATGGGCTATGGATACTGTCTCTACACTCTTAATCCCCAGGGTGAAACATGTTATGGGTATGATTTGATGAGACAACATGCCACTTAATGTGACATGGGAATGGATGCAGTTTTATGGAGTGAAAACCAAAGTAATTGATTAATTTAATTGCTATAGTGTACAATTATAACATGAAGCTTTACCACATCGATTCTTATAGAGGGTTTAAATGAATAGCTTCTTATGTACGAAGCCTGTCATGACCTTGTTGGAGTTGTGCACTTTACATCTAGGTGTATTAATCTTTTAATCAGATGCAGCTGACTGTCTTTGGCTACTGGAAGACAAATATTAGTATGTATCCAGTCTTGGCTAGTTTTAGATGAAGACTAATCTAGAATTGAGAATCTGTACTGAGACACTTTTTGTCGATGACTAAGCTGAATCTCAGTTTGAACACTGCTGTGTCTGTTCAGTATGTTGCTCTCAACATGTAACAGGCCAGGCTGGGGATTGGCTGGAAGGGTGGGTGACATATTGAGGCTGACTAATCACAGTCGGTGCTGACTCAGCAGAGAGTGAATGGGATGTTTCTCACTGGCAGGGCTATCAGAGCAGTAATGACTACGGCCTCGGACACATGAATCCTCACTGATACAATGTCACTACTAACCCATTTCACTCCAACAGCATTTATTTCCCATAGGAGATTGTGTTTGGACCAACTTTTATTACACTTTCAGGTACTTTAAAAACGTTCATGGTCTACATTTTACATTTAAAAAATGGTATCATACATATAAACATAAAGAAGACATGCATACCTGCAGTTCTGGCATGCTGATGATCAGTGCCATAGGGAGTTTGATATCTGGCTCGTTGGTGTAATCCATTGGAACTAAGTGGGGAGCCAGCTCACGGTATCTGGCATGTAATCTTCAACAGAGAGAGGGAACACATGATGCACTGCAATATGTTAATATTTCACTCTGCAAATGATGGCACACTTTGTGTAAAGTATACTATATCTGCATATCTTTAGCGTAGAATAATTAATTTGGCCTTAAATCAACATCGTATGGTTTATAAATGGGAAAGGAATAAACAGATTAAGTTATTAACAACCATGTATCTTAAACCCATTCAACTGCTTTTTTATACCAGTTTGATATAGTGTATATTATTGGTAACTATGGTAAATAACAATATTTGAGCAAAGAGCAGTCAGTCGGTCAAAGATGTGAGGAACCTTGGCTGAAACAGAGCTAAGAAGTTAAGGAGATGTTTACAGATCACATTTTAAATGAATACTAAAACCATTGCTTATTCTTCAGCAACTGAGCCTTTCTGGCGTTTATCTTATGTCTTCAGGGCAGTGTGTCACCACTTCTGGAGAGATAAATCCGTCTGCACGCGGGAGCGGCCAAACAGCTCTGTAAATTAGCCTTATCAGGCCTTTGAGGTAGTCGTGAATGTACTTTATATCACACCATTCTGAACCTCCACACATCTCCACTGAAGGAAACAGTGAAATGCCATAAGGGGAACTTAATGTCTCAAATATCAGGGGGAAGCAATTCAAGACCGAAGACTAAATATGAAAAACACATCACCATTTTTGCATTTTTCAGCAAAGACACAAGGCCACATGAACATTTTGTGAAATTATTGTTTCCAAATGTTTTGAGAAATTACTATATTTCACACTCCCACAATCCTTTTACTCTCTTTGTCAATAAAGGTAATTCCTTGGTCAGATGATAAGTTGTGAATTGCGTGGGAAACTAATGCCCAAAACCTGCTCTATCACCACACAAGGGGCCAACCTTTTCTGCAAATGACCAATCAGAGGTTGTCTGGGGTGATCCCAGATCAACGTACTTTTCAGACTATAAACCTGAAAGAGATTCTCTCCTGGCAGGCAATTAGCATAGAGCAAAGCACTCCTGTCTTTAGAAAATGAATGAGTTTGGGAAGGATTCCAGAAGATACCGCACCTTGGCAGGCTGGTTTTGTGGTCCTAATCCATACAAGGATAAATCTTGATAGCAGATGGAACAAAACAAAATCTGACCACATGGATCATTTTGGCAAGATACGCCTTTCTTCTGTATAGGACATAAGTTACGATAGATCTAACTTAACATGGAAATCGTTGTTAGTCTTTATCATTTGCACTTTTCCAGACTCTAGGTAACTTTACTGATGGGGTACAATTATATAAACCTAAGTGAACCTAATGGTTGAAATGATGTTACAGCACAGCCACACATTATTATCAATATAAAATAAGGACAGGGACTCCAGTGTACGGTGTATTGCCTGATGACCTTTAACTGAACCGTGTCCATAAACCATCAAATCCAAGGACAGAGAAAAAAATGCTATTTCAGTTCAAACAAGGGAAGGGAAACTCATACAGTATCCACTATCGCCATGACCGTACCTTGGGAACAGACAGCACTCAAATGGCTCTAGATAAAATATCTATCAGTTCACAAATAAAACCTCCGCTTTATATCAGGACCACCTACACAGTCAGTCTTCCTGCCTGCCCGCTGGTCTGCAGTAGAGCCCAGCTCATGACTTTGTGTTACTGGCGTTTCATGTGACTCACACTCCAGGCTGAAGGTTTATTGGCCCATTTGTGGCACATCTGTGCTTGCGGCAATCCATCTTGGGGGACTGTGTGTGCGTCATACAGCAGGACCCAGTGCTATCTTGCTGGGAATTCGTTCAACTCAAGTCTCCTGATACAATGTTGCCATGATGAGGATAATGTACCCTGAAGTGGTGTATGTTTTACAATGCCAGACAAAAGCAAAATGTGAGGATAAAATTGTCTGGTTCAACAGAGAGAGTGATTTTGACTATTAGCACTACTCCTACTACTATTAAGAACAGCTTTAATTGTTTTAAATATTTTAAATACAACTTAACCACATAAAGGTATGGTTACATTTACAATTGAACTTAAAATATATTCTTCATGTTTTAAGATAAGATACAAATTACGTGAATTAAAGGAACACTTCAGTAGTTTGCTAGTTAATGATGCATGAGGTAATCAATACACTATTGTAAACACAAACTCACTAAAGCAAAGAGACGTAATGAGCTAGCAAGAGAGCATTGATTACGCAGAACACACAATGAGTCAACAATTATCTGACTGTAATCTACAGTAAACTGATTCTCCAGAATGCTTCACAATGCAATATACTTAATCATAATATAAATCTCTGAAGTCATAATCCCATTGACTATGTAACATTTTGAAAGCAGTATTATGGTCATGACCTACATTTGAAGAAAACAAACGGCTGACAGAGAAAAAAAAACACCAGCCCCTGGCAACACTACAGCAATTTAATTGCTTTAGAATACTGAGGCCAGCAAAAACTAGCATGAGACAGAGATTCACTGTTTTTGGACTAGCTCCAGTTACAGAGGCAGTTTGAAGTTGAGCAACAAAAGTGGGGGCTGTAGAAAACCACTGGTCAAAAAACGATGAAGAATAGACAGTAGATTGGCTATTAGATTGATGTGGGCCTAATTATATATACATGAGTAATAAAACCATTGGATGATTCTTGATTTACAGTCTAAATGAAAGTTCCTTTGCCCCAAATAACCAGCGAAATACATATGTAATTACAAACTGTCCCTCAATTGTTTTTATTTAGAAACAACTCAGAAAGTATCTGGGCCAAGCCATTAAGATAATGGTTGAGTTGATTGTGTGCTCAACACCACTGAGACATACGTTTTATCGATGTGGTTGGCCCTGGCCCATTATGACTTTCTTATGAAGTGTCAAACATTCATGTTCACGTGTATTTAAGTTGTTGAAACAACCACATGGTACAACAGTCCTTCATTACAAGCTACTGAGACGACCTACAGAAGGTCTTTAAGCTGGGGTGGTAAAGCAGATATTTAACTTACCGTAGGATCTCTTTGCGTGTGAAGAAAGTGCAATCCTACAAGAGGAGCAGAACAAGACAATTGTGCAAGATTAAATCAGCAGTGGTAACCAGATATGGCTCTGCCATGATGATATGATAACGGCCAACATTTGGTAATGCGTCTGAGATTGTGTCCAGCAGGTCTGTTGTTAGACAAAGATAAAAGCCTAGTCTTAGAGGGAAACACAAGAATATAGCCAATTACACTAAATAGTTTCTATTACATATACTATAAGAAGCAGATTTTTTTCCAAACCAGATTCCATTACGAAGAGGCTTTTTGGACAACTTGGAAATCAATTGTAAACCATTTCTAAACTATGTATTTTATGGAATACCCATACCACTTTTGTAATGGCTCTCACACGGTTCTTTGTAGAACAATGAAGTAGCACCTGTGAGAACAATGTTAAGAAGAAACCAGCGATGCTTCATGCAGAATGGGAGCTTGGACTTGATACATTGCTGGGCCAGGTCTAACCTTTGAAAGTACTATACAAGCCTGGATCAATTAACATTATAACATGCTATACTATATGAATAATGATCATTAGATGAGAATAATTAACGTTCCATAATAATGTAAAAATCTATATTGGTCTCATGAAGGTGTGTCTCTCTAACCTGAAACACAATGCATCACGCATATGATGTTGATGAAAATCAGTCCAATGTATTATTAATAATATTTTTTTTAACAGAAGTCTAAAATGGTAATGTGAATACAAAGGTTACATTATACATATTCAATAATAAATAGATAAATAAATATAACGCACATCTTACCTGATATGCCTCGAACTGTTCATCAGTAAATATTGTTTGCTTATTACCCATCCTAGTCGAGTAATTTTTCCATTACACAGACACATTACATTGGAAGTTCGTGATGCTTTTTCTGTTTTAGTAATTTAAGACGACATCATGTTCTCTGCATGAGAACATGATGGATGCATTCTCCAGACATATAATTTTTGATCGGGTTTCTTGGATTATTGGTATATTTACAAACAAAGTAGACGTCGTTGCAGAGCTCGTTATTTTAGACGAAGTCAAAGACAGAAATTCCTTTTCAAGCATTCTTGGAGTAGAGTGGCTCGCGCATTGAGTCCTTGTTGAACGTTGTTTCATCACTGGATTGTTTCAGGATGTTGCACACAGAGCAGATGAAAATGATGAACCACCAGGTGGCGCCATTTAAAGGTAATCTGCTATCAAAGATTAATATAATTTTATGAGTGTGCAGTAGCATTGCAACAAATATGGAATGCAACGATAACACCTATATCCTGTAATGCCAGGTAGTTATTAATAATGTTCTTATGAATTTATTTTTAAACTCAAACAACAAAGTAGCGGTCGTAGTAGTAGTAGTACAGTTTTAACAATGCACTGAGAAACTACATACTTTCTAAGTCAGTTAGTAGGCTACGGATTGAGATGAAAAGCATTAAAGTAGTAGCACTAAATGTATATTGCTGTGCGTAATATGTAGTACGTAAAATGGCCCACTTGAACTTTTTCAATCATAAAATAACGTTTCAAAAGCAGTTGCACTTAACGTGGGTTATATAATTTACTGGCAACCTTGTAAAGACTCGATACTGGACTTCCTGTATGTGACGACATCAGCTTACACTCCGGAATCTCTAGAACAGCAGTAGTAGGACCAAATCACAAGTATGGCTGGGAACGCGTGGAGGTCAATGGTAAGAAAACCTGTATGCCTTAATCAATTACGCCACTATTACCTTAATTTTTTCTATTGAATGTGGGTGTATAGGGTCTCTTCCACTTCGGTGCTTGGTGGCCTCTGAAATGAAGTATGCTGTCCACTAATACTATGTGAGGCCTATTCTGTGCGTGTCCTTCAGTGTCACCCAATATAACGTTTGCAATCTATGTGCTATGACATACCGGTCTGATTGTTTAACAAAACAATGTTTTTGGGTAACATGTTTTCATGTTGCTATGCTTGCCATATGTACTGTGAGTATCATATATCCGCACGCTAGACTTAAGCGATCTATAACCTTCCGTTTCTTCTTGTTCTCGCTTCAGGTGTACCAAGTCATTGGGGCTCTAAAGAGACCTTTAATAGGTTCGAAACCTTTTTCGAGGGGGGTAAGTCAACTTGCATGCTTCTCAAGGGTTCTAGAACTTGCACATAGGTCTAGTGTGTTTGCTTGGTGGATGCAATGTCTTCTCATTTGCTTTGCATCTGAACAGGTCCCTGCTGACTCAGTAATCCTATAGAATGTAAATAGACGGGACTATAACTTGCGTTCCACAGATCCAAACGGTTACACTCATTCCTGGAGATGGGATTGGTCCAGAAATCTCATCAGCCGTCATGAAGATCTTTGAGGCGGCTAAAGTACGTTTTGAACCACCAGCTCTGTCCATTCTCACAGACTGTAGGCTAGACTTCATAAGAGAGTAGATGCATCAACAGTTCAGACGCTGTTATAAAATAATGCATAACATTCTTTCCAAAGGCTCCTATTGGGTGGGAGGAAAGGAATGTAACCGCCATCAAAGGACCTGGAGGCAAGTGGATGATTCCCCTTGATGCAAAGGAATCTATGGACAAGAGCAAGATCGGTTTAAAAGGTACCTGTATGAAAAGTGCAATCCTCAGAATGTCTCTCGCTCCACTTATAAACCAATGATGATACTTCCAGCCCCTTCTTAATGTCCCCACAACACTATTACCATGAGTCCAGTCGTTATTATGGGTAAAGCTGGTAAAGCACTTAACATGATATCAAGAGGTCCCAGGTGAAAATTCCCCTTATCTGTTGTTTTGAATAAAATATGCTAAATGAATGCATTATTATTATTTTTTATTGGTATTGTTAGTTTGTACACATTTGCATTATTTATGTTTTATCAGTAATGAGAAAAGGAGCCAAGTGGAACTTGACATTCCTTACTTTTTAAAGGGCCCTTGAAGACCCCCATTGCTGCAGGTCACCCCTCCATGAACCTACTGCTGAGAAAGACCTTTGACCTGTACGCCAACGTGCGTCCCTGTGTTTCTATTGAGGGATACAAGACCCCCTACACCGATGTCGACCTGGTCACCATCCGTGAGAACACTGAGGGAGAGTACAGTGGGATTGAGCATGTGGTAAGGACATTGTTTCACGCCATAAATTAATAGTGTTGATTTTTTTAACAAAGACAAGTCGCTGATGATTTTATGATTTAATGTACAAGCTGGACAAGTGATGGGAAGCCAGCACAGAACCTCATGGCTTGTAGGCAGCTATATCAAATATGTTTTTCTAGTTGTTTAGGACTCATTATTGTTTAGTTGTCAATAATTGTGTTCTCATAGCCTTTTACACTGTTCCAGCTGGATTTGAAAGGGAACACATAGGTTATTCCTCAGGTTGTTTCCTAGGTAAGGTGGAACAGCTGAACGAACTAGCCCATTGTCTGAAACTTGCTTAGTGCTTAAAAGTAGTTTTAACAAGATTCCCTTCTGTATGTTCATCAACTTCTGCTCTCCAGCTTGTCCTCCTTTGCTCATTTTGTCATCATCGAGTGGTGGTTGATGGTGTTGTATGTCATTGTTCAATGAATCCTAAAATCACTCCCTGCCAAATCCTATTGTAGTGTTGAGATGTATTTCCCTCAAATCTAAGGACAAATTTACCTTAAAATTCTGTTATTGTTGTCTTGTTCCCTTGCTCAGCTGGTATGCCACAGTTATCGCTGTCCCTTGAACATGTCTATGGCTAAGCCAATCTTCCTCCTCTTACAATGTAAGAATGCAACATATTCCATGGTAACATTTGTGTCATATTAACATATTCTTTCTGTTGTAGATTGTGGAAGGAGTGGTGCAGAGTATCAAACTGATCACTGAAGATGCTAGCCGGCGTATAGCTGAGTATGCCTTTGAATACGCCAGGAACAATCAAAGAAGCAGCGTCACTGCAGTACACAAAGCCAACATCATGTTAGTATGACAAGGCTTTCATTTTATTCCGAGAATACAATTACATTAAATGGCTTTCAAAGATTAATAGATTACCACTAACTAAATAATTGATTTAATTGTGCTTTATTCTTTTGAACAGGCGCATGTCCGATGGACTTTTCCTGCGAAAATGTCGGGAGGTGGCAGAGAATTTTAAGGACATAAAATTCACCGAGATGTACCTCGACACAGTGTGTCTTAATGTAAGACCAACCCCATATGCAACAATGTAACTGTTAAGTGTTTCAATTAGTTCAGTTATCTGATCTCAGATTTCAAAATTCTTTCTCTTTCAGATGGTACAAGATCCTACTCAGTTTGATGTGCTTGTGATGCCCAACCTGTATGGTGACATTTTGAGGTCAGTGTTCCTTTGAATGCCTATACATTGAATTTACTAAAACTATTAAACACATTAATAGCTTAAAAGAGCTTTGATCTTATCGGCCTAACCTCGGCTTGTTTATTTGTGTGCATTAATGTCACTATACCATTCTGTTGAAGACTGTTATTACTGCAGTAGTAGCTAGTGTATGTATGTCTGTTGCAGTGATCTGTGTGCTGGACTTATTGGAGGTCTGGGAGTTACTCCTAGCGGCAACATTGGAGCCAATGGGGTCGCCATTTTTGAATCGGTTTGTTTTGCGCTATTTGGGCCGTTTTCATTAATAGTTCAATTGTTTCTTGAACAAATGCAAGACACTGTTTTGTCAAGTTCTTTCTTGTACACTGTTAAAAGTCTTATCTTTAGTCACATGAAAAGTGACCAATAACATGGCCATTGCATACCCATACAAGTCACATAATAGCCTTGATTCCAGCCAGTCAAATTATACATTATATTTAGCAAATTGGAAAAATGACTATTGAGTTACTACTGTAGTAACTGACACTTTTATGTTATTGTGGCTTCCAGGTTCACGGGACAGCTCCCGACATAGCAGGACTGGACATGGCCAATCCCACTGCTCTGCTACTGAGCGCTGTGATGATGCTTCGCCACATGGGTCTCCATGGATACGGCAAGAAGATTGAGGCAGCTTGTTTCGACACCATTCGTGACAAGAAGGTGGGTATTTATCTGGCAAAATGTAATACTAAATTGCCTAAATTAGTTTAATATTTTTAGTAAATTGCTTAGAATACTATGATACTTTTAGGAAATAGTTGAATACATTGTCTAGATTAAAACAATCGTGAGTTGTGGCTTGACATTTTTTGTCAAACTGGAGACATTGCTTTTATCTGATATCGGCATCAGTAGTTTCCATGGACATGGGTGGTATAGCATTGGTGATTATTGAAGGGATAAAAGGTTCATGTTTTTTCCTCTTCAGGTACTGACTAAAGACCTGGGTGGAAACTCCAAGTGCTCCGAGTTTACAGCTGAGATCTGCCGTAGAGTGCAAGATATGGACTGAAACTGCTGCTAATTCACTGTTTGTTTAATACATGACAGTACATGGGTGAAAAGTTGATACAACTTGTGGATACAAACTCAACAAAAACTTTCACTAATGAAAATCATTCTTAAAATATATGTACGCACAACTTGACTCACATATTCCAAAATAGTGGGGGACATTTCAGACGTCTAACTTATATTTGGTTAAATATAATAGCAGTCCTCTGCATGTGTTGTCTGACAATTCTGATAGATATTTGCTATTTTTTTTAATGGTAAATGTTACTGCTTAAATATCCACTATTTATTATTTCTACTTACTTTCTCTGGATTTTATGTACGAAATGTATCAATGTATCAAAGCAGCTGCTTTCAGTTCAAGAGTTCCATATATAAAGATAACTTGAAAGACAAAAAAGGATTCATGTCATTTTGTCAGACCCACAGAAAGTTGAAAGATGTAGGCTATGACCATTATGTATGCAAATTAAGCAATTTAAATGAGAAATAGACTAATATAGTTATAAACATTTTTAAGCGTTAATAAATTATATTTCATGACAAAACTTTAAAATTACCTGGATAACCGGGATAGAAAGAATAAAAGCAAGGTTTAAGAAACGTTAAAAAAAATCTGGCAACCCAGATGACAAGGATGCGCCCGCCTCTTATGTGTTGACGTCATTAAACTCACATTTCCCTGTTTCCTCTTTACTGTATGGTTACAGTGTATCAAAGAGGTGTAGCTAGCTGGACCAAAAGTGTCCAGTTTCGTTAGAGACAGTCAAATCAAAGGGATTGAAGCGAAAGAGGATATGGCAAAAACATATGATTATCTTTTTAAACTGTTACTAATTGGAGACAGTGGAGTTGGAAAGACATGTCTCCTGTTTAGATTCAGCGAAGATGCATTCAACACTACCTTCATATCAACAATAGGTCAGTTTTCTGTCATTTATTCATATTAATTTAAAATGGAGTTCTGTTACTTACATAACGGTGATGAACAATGGGAAGCAAGCTAACGGACAGCTGAGTGTTTTGTCTTACGTTGTCTTTTGACCATTGTGTGCACGTTAAAATAGTATGAGGAACGAGGCCCTCGCCTGTCTGCAGAATAAGCACGAGTTGTCAGAATGAATTTCATGAATTTAAGTCAGAGGTGATGTTTCGTCTAGCAACGTGCAAAACGGAAACAACCAGTTATTGTCATGTAGCTTATCCTTACCTGTTGGATGTGTACTACAGGTAGACTTGTGGGCAGAGCCCTGGTAGAAATAATGCACATTTGATTGTTTCTTCTTACTGACATCAAAGTTGGGTTTCATACAATTGAGTGTTAGAATTTCAAATAAAGGTAAAGGGAAATTAGACCTAGTTACGAGGAAAATAAGAAACATTCCATTGTTCAGTTAAGCCTTCTTGAAGATAAAATATGCAGCCTGCATTAATTTGAAGGAAATTAGGCAAAAAAGATAACTATGTCACTTTGTTTCATGTGCATTATTGGACAAAACCAATGTATTCTCACATTAGAATCCAGGTTAAAAAGTGGGCTAGTTTAAATAATTATTTTTACTAGAATGGCAGGAAGGTGTTGGTTACTTGTGTTGATTTTAGTAAAACTGCCTTTCCCTTTTATTTTTTTTATTTTTTGTTCCCATGACTTTACTTCACTGCATTGTTCACTTGTGAGCTTATACATCTATCATAAAAGCAGGTTATTGAAGTCTGTCAGAAAGTTAATCTTTGTAACCCAAGAACACAAAGTTCACTCGAAACTAACATCTATTGATTTGGTAAATCATCATCTTAAAAAGACAAAGCTAAAATGTGATTACAGTTGATCACCGCATTCATTGTAAAACAGACTCCTTTAGTGAAACAAGGGTTCAATATTCTACCTCCAAAGAAGTTGACTAATGTAAAGTCAGATTTAGCTCATGATTTAACTCAGACTTGTAGACTTTCCTCTGCGTCAGAGTAGACAGGTGGTTGAGTTTTTTCAGGTTTCTATGTCTTTAGTCTTCCTGAAACAGGAAGTGTGAAGAGGCTCTTTCTTTCAACAGGATGACAATGTTATATGAAGATAGAGGCTTGCTCTAGCCCTGTGCCACAGTATAAGCTAACCACAGGTACAGCACATGCACATGTAAATGTGATGTCTGTTTAGGTGGTTCCTGTGGTTAAAGTTGCTCAGACACACATTTAGTTTCACTTCAACCCAAATTGGCATGCTATGACAATTGTTGACATAATAAATTGAAGTATTGGTATAGCCTACGTTTCTAGGGTGGGTGACTTTCTCTATTCACTGATTTGACCCAGAGACATTAATGTGTAATCTCCTAATCAGCGTTGATGTGCTTCTTACTAAGGAAAAAAAATCTTATCACACCGAAAACATTCTCGTTGCTAAGTAAGTCCTATATCCTCAGGATGAGATGGAGGCTCCAGTTGGAGATAAACTATTAAGCTACTGGATAGCTGTTAGGCAAACCCTTCCTCCCACCTCTCCACTAAACCAGCTGCTACAACAACCATAATGATCCCATCCTATTCAAAAGTGTCACAAATGTTCAACTGGACAGCTGTGCTGTTCAAAATGGCACTGTACAGCATGAGTATTGGGAACGTTGTATGACTAAGAGGGTGAATATCTAATGATCTCCCACGATTCAAGTCCGTCCAACAATGGTCTGTGGAAACAGAAGCTGTACTGTCAGAAATCTGCTTTGAGTCTCGTGAGTGTCAGCTGACCAGCTGTTGTGTTCAGGGTTGGGCTTTATGTGTGTGTGTCCGTTATGTGTAGGCTGTGTGAGTGTGTTTGCATAGTTGTATAGGCTAGGCCATCAGTGTGTGTGTGTGTGTGTGTATAAGTGTTAGTGTATGTGAACGAGCAACAACGTGTGTTTGTGCAGCCTGTGTGGGTCTGTGTGTCACTGTGTGCTTATCCCACATTCTTCCGCCTGTTGGGGAGCTACCAGCCGGTCTGTCACATCCCTTCCTCTTTGTATAAAACCCTGAGAGGAGAGGTTAGTGACCTTGGGGCCGGCTCCGCTGCAAGCTTCCCTAATGACCACCACCAACCAGGTTCTTCTTCCTGGACAGTGACTGAGGGTGGAGGGAGGGAAGAGAGAAGCTCTGACCGCCAGTAACCCCCCCCCCCCCCCCCCCACCCCATGCTGTGGAATCAGAACCACCCACCAACACTGCATGGACACTCTGTCTTTCTCCCTGGTGGAATGCTCCAGCCAAGCCCCTCGCAAAAGAACGGAAATTGAATCACAGCCATTGGAATTCACCCGCTGTGGAGTTGTTTCTAAATAGTGAATTCTCCTCATTGTTGTTTTTTTTGCTGTTGTTGCTTGTTCTGAAAGGAAGATGGGCAGATGACAATTCGTCCCATCCTTGACGGGACTTTTACTCCCCTAATATGAGTTTAGGATGACTGATTGGTGAGGTTGAAACAAAGCTAGCTAGTCTTCATCCTCTTGGAAGATGGATTTTTCTGTTGGTGCAGGAGAGGAAGTTTGATACATTTGGTGTTGTGAGGAGTGTTTCAAAACCTACTGTAGGCTAATAGCACAGCTATTCTGTAGGTTTGTCAAGCCTAATTTGGGCCAAGACCCATGCTCATTATTAGATAGTATACATAATGCAGTTTGGATTGGAATTCAATAATTATCACAGATGATCTGAAGTGAAGACATTGTTGTTAATTACATGTTTTTTAACCAGTTTTTGCTGCAGCCCACTACTTCCTGTCAGAGCTGCTTTGACCTCTATTTGTCATGCAGCACCGGAAGCCACAGGACCATCTCATTATGCTTTAATATGGACACTTGTTCCAGCCTTCGACTGATAATTGACAAGGGTCCTCTCAGGTTACCCACCAATGACATGCTCTGTCCTTTCCCATGGTCTATTTTAATGGCGGCTCTTTTCTGTAAGACATTGAAATGTACGAGGGTTAGCCAAACGCAGAGCAATAGTGCTAATAGTGCTTTGGAGTAATTGGCAAGATGCTACCAAATTTTATTTGCAAGCAATAGCTTCTCATTCTCTCTCTTTCGCTGACTGTCCCACTCTCACCAATATGGCCATTGTTAGTGGAGATCTCTCATGAAGCAGACAGCTGTCCAGGCCAGGGCCAGGGTTCCTGCTTTATTTAGCCATGTCAGTTTTGGGGCCAGTGGGTGTCAGAGGGGTTGAGGATGCCTGACAGCCCTGCATGCTCTCTGTGCCGGGAGAACCAGGAGAGATCATCACCAAGCTAACAGCATTCACTTGAGCACTTGGAGGTTAGGGTGGACACCCTGGCCTGCCTGTTGCTGCATTGGCATGACTATCAACTGACATCAGTGGACGTGCTCTCATGTCCTGTCCCCCACCTGTAGTTTTGTCAGAAGTAAGAAAAATATAGAACTTACTAAGGTGTGTGTGTGCATTCATTACACATTGCTATACGTGAGTATGCATACCCTAAAGGCCACACTGGTGATGTGTTGGTGTGTAATGGAGCTGGGCAGTGTGTTATATGAGCCTGGCACAGTGGGCCTCCCTCAGGCACGCGGACCTTTAAGCCTGATTTTAGACTTTCCCCGCAAGGGATCCCCCTGAGCTCTGAATGACTCCAAAAGTTGTGTGACCCAATCACACTTGTTCTACCCACTTCTTATCCTTTCCAACATTGTGGATTGGAAAGACTTTGACGTAACATCCCTGTGCTTAAATTAGGTCTGAACTGTTTTATCTGAGGCAACCAGATTGAGGTACTGGTGTGCTATGTGTTTGTGCTTCTGAACCAAAATGCACCAAAACAATTGACATTGATGCACAGGAGGCAAGAGATCAGGGTGAAATGTGAGAAAATAACATTGTTTTATTAGGCTGATTAAGCTAACCCAGGTGCCTTTGACTGAGACAGTTAGTATTGGATATATGTAGTGTTGTTTTAGCACTCGTTTTTAGATGACTTAGACTTCTTGTTCTTAATTCACATATCGATTGATTCATATTGATTCATAACTTTCCTTCATTCCATTACAGGTATTGACTTCAAAATCAGGACAATTGAGTTGGATGGGAAAAAAATCAAGCTTCAGATATGGTAAAATGTCTTTATAATCTTTCTCGCAAAGACCATTGACTGATATAATTTGTATGTACAGTATACATTCTGTTACAGTAGCCATCCAGACCACATAACCAGTACTAGTTGAATCATTTGCCAGCAGCGTTAAGTAAATCTGATACATAACACAGTACAGTGATTGTTTGTGTAGTTAGGTTGATGATGATGTAGATTAAGTGTGTCTTTGTGGGGGGGGTTTGGGTGTGTACATGAGTTTTGGCTGTGTGCTTGTCTGCATTTGCGCTCTTGCAAATTTGTGTACATTCTCTTGACCTACTTATCATTGGCAAATTCAAAAATGCAAAATATCCCTGTCAATGTCTGTTCCAAGCATTGTGTTTCACCCTTCTTATACACTCTCTTCTCACACAGGGACACAGCTGGCCAGGAGAGGTTCAGGACCATCACAACAGCCTATTACAGAGGAGCGATGGTAAGACCCCACCCCTCCTATTCACTCATTGGACACAGTATCATTGAAGCAACCTTTTAGGTCTGGTTTTTAGATGAGCCCTATCAGACAACGGGACCTAACCTGACTCAGATTGGTATTGAGTCAAACATAGTCCAACTATTCTCCGGTGGATGTTCTGTCATGTGTGTGTCCCTCCACATGTGTGCGTGTTCCATGACTAGTGAGATTAATTATTAATTATTTACTGATTTTATGAAAAGCACTTTGAGCTGCAATTCTTGTATGAAATGTGCCATATAAGTAAAGTCTTATTATTATTATTATTATTATTAAGTAGGTTTCTTCGTCTAGTCTACACTTAACACAAATGAAGATCTAAAATGCTTGTTCTAAGCCCAGTCAATAGATAAAGACTTACAGTATGTGTTGCGTTGAAAGTTATAGAGACCTTTTAGCTTCTGGCATTTTCACAGAGAACATATACAGACAAAGGTCACAAAACATAGTCCAGACGAGGGACTGCTAAAAGGTTGGATCAGAGTGATGTGTTTAGAAAGCTAACACCCCTCGGTTTTCTGTTCCTCTCAATATGTTACCTTGGTATCACAAGCTCACAGTCCTAACTTATTTCTCTATCAACAGAGGCAATAACAGATAAGCCATTCACCCTCAATTCCTATCTCCCTCTCAGGTATTTGAAGAGCAAAAGTCATTTTTAGTGCTGTAAAGCGTTGTTGGTGATCATGAGCTCATTGTATATATATGAAACACATGTTCTGAGTGAAGAAACACACGTGACTGTGGAGTTCCCGCCCTCATCCCCTTCACTGCAAGATACTCGACCAAGAAATCCCCCCAGTTGATAGTGTTGTTCCTGTCGGGGCTGTGCATATTGTTCCTTCATGTTGGTCACACCCTCTCAATCCTACTGCGCTTGGCCTCTCTCTGGTACGCCTCCCAGCTGGGCCTTTTCACTTCGTTTATTCTGTGGTCAGTTTAACCATTGTTGTGTTCTACAAACAGAGAACAGACATGTAATCTAATTCCCTGCGTTTCATTCCTGAAAGGTTCTGAAATGCTCCCTGAGTTGTGTTGGGGACTTGTGTTAGATTATATAAATTTTGGGCTTCATAAATGGTCTTGTTTTGCCATCGTGGGACTTGACAAGTTTAAAGACATATAGCACCGGAACAGCACAGACATCCTTACTGGGTCATGGTTTGAAGGCTGAAAGGTTGGGCTTTTCCTGTTCATACCCCAATGTGTGTCACTTCCGCTGACATCACTTCCTTTCCTTTGTCCTGCAGGGCATAATGCTGGTGTATGACATCACCAATGACAAGTCATTCGAGAACATCAAGAATTGGATCCGTAACATAGAGGAGGTAAAGCTAATTAGCAAGGCTAAATCACCACTGTGGAGCAGTTGCAATGATCCTCGAGAGGACCCACAAAAAGTTTAATTTCTTTATACTATGTTGTCATCTTCTGAAAGATTTGGGTATTGCATCTAAGCACCTTTGAATCTCGGTTTCAAATGAACCTAAACAAAAAGGCGGTCATTGAACATTTCTCTGGGGGGGGATTCAGGTGAAAGATGTGCTAGTCTTTATCAGAGACATGTACGTAATGGTTCTCTCTGTTCCCCTCTTAGCATGCTTCTTCAGATGTGGAGAGAATGATTCTGGGGAACAAATGTGACATGAATGACAAGAGGCAGGTGTCCAAAGAGAGAGGAGAGAAGGTACGCAAGGTTCATTGTGGCACATTTTCTTTTGCAGTGTCTCGTAGTTTGGTTGATGACCATTCAAAAATATTTCGGTTGACGATTATGATCGTTTGGTCTTAACATATGACTCAATCTACACAGTTGGCAATTGACTATGGGATCAAGTTTTTAGAAACCAGTGCAAAATCCAGCATAAATGTGGAAGAGGTGAGTTCGACTGTTCATCATCTTGTAGTCCTGTGTTTGTATAGAAAGAACAATTTGTAGTTTATTGTGCAAGCCATACACTTTGACCAGTGTCTTTGTGTTTTATTGGAACAGGCCTTCTTTACCCTCGGCAGAGACATAATGACAAGACTCAACCGAAAAATTGTATGTTTACGACCCTGTTTACGAGCCTCTTTACAACCCTTTTCAGACAAGTTCAGAAGTATAAATAATAATAATAGTTTTTGTCCACTTCACATTTCATGTCACTGTCTCTTTTTTCCAGAATGACACAAATCCTTCAGGAGGGGGTGGACCCGTCAAGATCACAGAGAACCGGTCTAAGAAGAGCAGCTTCTTTAGGTGTTCGCTACTCTAGTTGCACAAACTCCACACACTATCACAGCCTCCACCTGCTCCTCCTCTTTCCACACACATACATGAGCACATAAACACACGCTCAGTGGGCCTGGGCAGGGCTAATCTCCTGGTTGCTGCTCTTCTATTGCTGCTGAGAAGCTGAATGTTTTGCAGCCCCCACACTCTCTTGAAGAAACATCTCTTTTTGAGAAAATATACAACAAAAACTAAAGAAAAGGAATGCTCATCATCATTTACTCTGTTCCCCCTCCCCATGCTCAACCGCCCTTCCTTAGACTTAACAGTTGTTAAGTCTCCAGTCCTCCAGCTATGACTGACAGTTAATGTCCCCTTCCACTATTTTCGAATACCCATTTGGGATACCCATTGGGAATACCCACTTGGAATACCCATTTGTGTTGATTTACTTTTCTATTTATCTAAAGCTGCCTCCCCTACTTAAGTTTTTGCACAGTGCAATTAAAAAAAAATTGTGAAGATCGGCCCCAGAGGGTCGGTCAAGTTGCTTTGTATTTCATCTGCCTGCCTCTGAAGAGGAAAATCACAAATCATGACTGAAGAATGCCTGTGAAAAAAAACTTGGTAGCATGACTTGATAGGAAGTCCCTTTTTAATTGACCAAAGCTGATTGCATCTCATGGTGTTGAACACGTTGACATGCATTGTACATCTATCCTTGCATTGATAATTTTCTAACATCATTGTGAAGTCCCTGGATGCTTGGAATGTTTTATAGAGAGCGTCCACATTTCGGAGGGGATTGGTGTGGAGCAGAAACTGATTTTTACCACTTCTGACAATACAGTGAGGGTTGAAAGAGGTTATTTTGCACTTTGACTAAGGTTTCATGTCGTTTTGACTGTAGGATCATTATTGTAATTATTGCTACCTTTTCCCCTCAATCACTGCACTGTATTAGGACAGGCTCTATATTACACTGTAGAACAAATATGTTTATTTCCATAATGTGCAATACTACATAGAAAGTCTTCCCTGACCACAGCCCTCTGTATCGAAGACTGATTAGACTGTAAATCTTTGACCAAAGCCAATGTCTATTTAACACCTGTGATTTCAGAGTTTGACGTAGCGATATCCAATACTTAAGTGTCTTTAAAAGCCTTGAATGTTTTTGTGTTGGATCTTCAGCATTCCATTCACTGAAAATGGCCTTGCTAAAAGGGTTGAGTACTGTTTTTAAGTCAACAGTCCTGAAACAAAAAAACAATAACTTTTGTAGCAGATATTGAAGGAGCAGCGTGTGTAAACCTCTGTAGTGAACTGTTATGTGTTTAATGCAAAATTTGTTATCTTAACTATGGTATTATATTTTTGTATTATATTCTGTAAAACTTTGGACTCACATTTTACTCTTAAAGTACTTGTGAACCATAGGAAAACCACTTAATGCATGCTTATATTTGCGCATTGATTGCAGAAATAAGTTGGTGAGATTTTTTTACTGTTCCTATTATGATAGTATTTGATCACTCTTAAAATCTTCTTCTTTTATTCCTTAAAAAAATTGTTAAACAATTGTTTACAAAACCACTGCAGCAGTATTACTTTATCTTTGTGCTGTGTGTACTGACCAATGTCAGTGTGTATGTTGTGTCTGATACAAGGTGCTTTTTACAAATACAGATTATGTGTCCATTGCCAGTTATCAAGGATAGTTAATTTTCATTTTTCATTTTTTAACATGCTATCACATTTATGTGACGTAAAGTTCATGAGTGTAACTATTCTACCATGTAAAACCTTTTTCAAAACTTTCTGAAGTTTTCTTTTAAAATGATGACTATTCATACTGCTATCAGTACATCATCATTCCCTTTTTATCATACATGTGCCTCAGAGTTGTAATAAATTCAAGTTTAAATCAGTGGATTGTCTGACAGTAGGAAAAATACTGTCAAGTTATTTCTACACATTTTCAGATGGTGTGTTTTGACACTGCTGAAACATTTTATTGAAGGACATTTGAACGCTTGAGTTACATTGGCCTATGTGTTTATTATTATTAGACCTGTTCTCGTCATGCAGTTATAAAAAACAAACATTTATCATTTCGGGACCATCAAATAACATTTTTGAATGAATAAACATACAGAAATATGAAGAATTTTTATAACAGTGTAACAATGAAAGCTAACTAGTGCTTTGATACCCTTACAGTCAAATCTGAAAGACACATTCAAGCGAGCTCATTCCTCATCTGCATACTTGTACGGAGCTTTTAACTTGTCTTCCTTGACCTTTTGTCCATTCTGTAACATATCAATCTAATTGCAGTGTGAACTGACATTGTTTAAAGAATAAATAACTTTGTTTTTATTCATTGTGTTTTCGCTATCTTTGCACTTAATGTCTATAGGTTATGTTTATTGTTGCAAATGTGTGCTTGTTCATTAGCTTTTCGTGGATGCTTTATATTTACATCATATGAACATGTTTTTTCACTAATCAATTAATCATTGGATGGTATAATAATTTCAGAACTAAATCTGCATTACACAGAGGTAGCTATACTTTCCCTTTATTCCCCAAACACATCAAAAACATGTCAAAATGCACTTATGCCTCCAAATACACTTGCATTGATTGATGACTTTCGGTGGATTAATCAAAAGTCATTAACAAATGTAAATTAAGAATATTAAGTATTCTGATTTGTTGATTTAATTTCATGTGTTCACCATCCCCATACTTATCCCAAAATATCTGATCTCTAGCTACTATAGGTTTGAGTTTGTGCATTATGATATGTAAGATTAACTTTCCCTTTATAATTAACATAATAATATATCACTCAACATTACACGACAACATGTCCACTAGACAGTATCAACAGTCTTTATCTTGATTGGTGTCCTTAGAGTCTTCCCAATCTTTTTTCCCGGATCTTGCAAAAGCTAATGCCAGGTCCCTGACACTGCTTGCTGCCCTGGGCTTCTCCAGACTGTTCCCTCTAACCTTAGCTTTTCTGGGGTTGGTGTTCAAGCTCTTTGACCTGAGAGATGGATACAACCTGTCTTCTGCCACTAGCAGATGATCAGTATCCTTGGCCTCCTTCCCCTCCTTGTTCTCCTTGGCCTCTTGGCCTTCCTCCCCTCCATCTTGCTTGCTCTCGACAGTCTCTGGCTCTTGTGTATTTGCTAACACTCTTTCATTTACTGGTATTCTCCCTGTAGTTTGTCTAGAGGGGGGTGGTATTTCATTGGAACTCACTATCGATACCATGGGAGAGTGGCCAAATGGACATGGGTGAACTTTGTACTCAAACTTGGATGCCCAGTCACCCATGATAGGGGACTTAATCGCCTGATCTGTAGTGGAGCTGTTGTAGTCCATGGCCCACTTAGTCCTTGCTCCCTCGGAACCTTCTGCAGGTGTAAACATCATGCTACTCATGGATCTTCGGCTGGAGGACGGAGAATTGCTGAGGGTCTCCGAGGGACAGTATTGCAGAGTCTTTGCCCTTTCCAGGGGATACGAAATGGCCGCTTCCAATTTGATCTTCTCCATGGACACCCCGGCTTTCTTCAGGGCAGCATCCATCAACTCCGTGCTGGGCTTTGGTGGAGGTTCTACAAGAGCAGGTGCTGGGCTCTCCTGTTTCTCTGCATCACATGGTGAGATCAGGATGTCCACACTGGAGATGGATCGTCTCCTGTCCTGAGGGACTATCACATCCAGCATTGCCCCATACTCTCTGACTGTAGTATTACCATTCGAAGCAGGACTCAAATCGTGAAAACTCCCCTTCCCCTCTGGACTCTGGCTTCGTTTTTCTCCGGACTCCTTGTCTCCATATTCAGAATGCCGATCATCGCTGTTGTCCAGGTGGTAGCGATAGATGCTGTAACCGTCTGCGCTGTTGATGCTGCTGTGTCGAAGTAGGGCGTTTGGTTCACCGACAGTTGAGCCCCCGGATCGTGTCCGGACTAGGTCAGCGCGGTCCACCCCGGCCAGCTTCTCCAGGGCATTCATCATGCGGCCAGAGAACTCCTCCAGCTGGGCCAGTCGAAGGTCCACCGTCTGCAGGGAGGCCTTCATGGAGTGCTCTCTCTCGTTCACCTCTTCCAGGCGCATGGACATGTTCTCCACCCTGAGAATAGACAGGAGAGCACAGTCACGTCGGTGTTAACCTGCTGAAGAGCAGTACACGTTAGGTTTGTCTCAGTATCCCAGTACAACATCAGGTTTGGATCAATTACAAGTATTTTAAAGTTTGGGATGTTTATTTGATTCAAGAAAACCTTAATTGAAGAGAGGAGCATTACTATGACTAAACCAAGCACTCCACATATTTGAACCAAGTCTGTTCTACATGACCATGAAATTAAGAGTTTGTATTCAACCGTTGACTTTACCTCTGAGATGTGACTCGAATGCGTTCGTTGTTAGATGACTGTTCCTCATCCTCCTTCTCGCGGAAGTACTCTTCCACACACTGCTCCTCAAACTCATACAGGCTCTTAAGCTCCTCTGAGTTCAGCACAAGCTCTGTTGAAGGCAAATATCAACTTGAACAATAGAGTAGCAGTGTCCCACCTTATCTTCTCGTAACACAACACACATACATACAAATACCTAATTAAAGCCCATTCATCTTTCATGATAGTTTTATGTATACTTTAAGTCTGAGACATTCATTTGTTAACAGTGCTACCATTGTTTGTTAAGTTACAGAGCTGTTGTTGCGACAATAATACGATGGCCACAGCACTCACGGAGGCCTCTGTCTCTTTCATCTTGCTCTCCCTCCTGTCTTCTCTTGCAACGGCAGCAGATGCGTTTGAGGAGGATGTAGATGTGGCTGAAAATAATGAGGGGGGGAGGCAGGATTGGCCGGTCATGGAAGGTCATGATCAGCTGGTAGCGCTGGAACTTCCACACCTGGTTGGAGATGGACTTCACCTCAAAGAAGGTGTTGCTGTCAAAAGAAGGAGGATGCAGTTGACCGGTCACTTCAATACAACTTTTCTGGGTTCCCCAGAAAAATTAACTGTTGTAGAACCTGTATATCTGACAATTATAAACATTTTGTGAAAATAATAACCAACAGGACCATGTCTTTTATACTTTACAGTAGACAAAATTACAGCATACAAGCAGGACAAGTCCTCTGAAAAAATAGAAATTGCAAGTGTTCATGCTTTCCTTCGGTGCAGTATTCAGTCTACCATTGTCCCAACTTACTTGAAGACAGCGATAAGAAGGTTGACTAGCAGGATGTTGGCCACCAATAAATAGCAGGCCATGATGGCAGGAGTTAGCCAGGCACCGGGGATACAAGGTGGCAGTTTTTTTCCGTCCTCATCATACAAGTTGTCACCACATGGTGCTGGGCAAAAGAGGTTGAGTTTCAATGTGTTTTGTATCGATTTATTGGTAACTTTATCGGAATATAAGTAGATTTTGCTCTTGCTCTCATACAGGTAAATATGTAATTATTTATGGGCATTATAGAAAATAACAATGGTGGAGGAGGGCAAGGAAATGTTACTCACGGTTGATTTCCATTGCATAGACTAGCAATCAGTGATGCAAGCAAGAGAAAGAAAAGCAAAGGCAAAAAGTAGAGAAAGAGAATAGTACAACAACAACCAGGCAATCAACCAATCATCATTCTGCCAGGAGGAGCACGATGCATCACTGCTTCATACATGTGTCTGCTTTAAGTGAAATTAAAATAGAAAAGGAATTGACCTTCCACTTGTCAATATTATTTTCAGATTTGTGTGCACCAAAACAAATTTGGACCACACAAAGGATCCTTATTTTAACTGCTGTCTGGATCAGTGGATCAGTAGATTTGGATCAGTAGATTATGTTTATTCTGTGGTGCTTCATCCATGTAAATGTTTTTGAATGAAAGCTTTAATCAGTAAGAGATTCTACTTTTGTGCTGTCTTCCTCTAGGCATAGTGCAATAGAACAATTTAATTATAGTACTTCTAGCAGGCAGATGATCATGATAAAAGGCTGACACATTTTACATAATTAAAAAACACTTTTGGTTATGGAATTAATGTTGATGATAATTCTGTCAGTAGTGTGTGCTGTGTATGCACACACAATCTCTGAAGTAGTTATGTAATTGATTAGTGCACTGTGTAAATGGAGTCCAAAGGATTGAGCTTAATGCTTCCATTGGATGTTATGGATTTTAAAATGAATATTTTGACCACGTTTCCCTGTCAGCTGTTGCAACACACAATCTATTCATCATTGGAGACCTCTTAATAGCAAATATCTTTGGTGAAAGTATTAAGTAATTTGCTGTTTGACATTTCCATAAGCAACATATTCATAGAGGAATAGTGAATGTACCAGCAGAGGGAGCAAAGGACCACAAACAAACACACACAATGCAATCACAGTAATAGTAAGGAAACAGTAACAGTGAAACTGGGGCTGGAGAGGCAAAGAGATTAAGACTGAAAGGTTTATGGGGTGAAAGGGCAATCATGGAGATTAAAGTACAACTGATCATCCGCCCATGAAACAGGAAACAGAATCTTACTATGAATTCTAGTCTTACGGTCTATCGAGTCCGCAAACACTTCTCCATAGATCATCCAGTAGGGCATGTAGAAGATGTTCCGGGCCAGGCGCCAGGTAGGCTCCTCGTCAGGGTGAAGGATGGCCTGCCGTGCCACGCCAAAGCTCATGAGCACCACCAGCATAATCACCACAAAGTATAGCATGTCAATCATCTGGAAGACAGGAAGATGAACGCCCATGATATCAGTCTCGGATGTGACCACCAGAGATATGGATATTCTACTTCACTGAATTTCCAAAAAAGTAATTGAACTAACCCTTGAGTTTTTGATTATTAACATAACATTCATGTTTTGTGTCTCAGGTTAATAAAAAATTACACCTGAACTGGGGAAGTGGAACCAGAGAAGATGAACTGGGGCAGCTAAGCTGAGCAAATGTTCAATGAAAAAAAGGTTGAACAGTCAAATCCATGTCTTGATCTTACCATTTTCCCAATCATCATGACATATGGTCCCAGGTACTTGTTGACCCCAAAGATGTCCAGAACGCGGATGTACCAGAAGATGATGTCAATGCAGTAAATGACCCGGCCCCAACCCATGTAGGGCTCGTGCTGCAATCGCAACATAAGGCCCAGAAGGAACACAGAGATGGCTACCAGGTCTGTTATATTCCAGTACTCCTCCAGCCACACGTTGATCTTCTGCTTTAGCTTACCCGGCTCAGACATCAGGATCTAGGGGACAAGAGAAAGGTCAGAGGTTCTGAGCCAGGAATGCAATGTCCTGTGCACACATCTAGTGTAGTTCTTGTCTGAAAAACAATTTAAACTTTGTATCAGAATCGGCCATTTGCAACTTTACCTGCCTGACTTTTTCCAGTCCCAGAGTGATGATGTAAGAGATAACGATACCCTCTTGCAAGGATGGCCAGCGTTCCATCTTCACCAAGATGATGTAGTTGTATAACATGAGGTATCCAAAGTAGGTGATCTGTATATCAAACAATATCAAGGTCAGAAACAGGCATCTTGAAAACAGCCATTATCTTGTCAAGGAAAGTCAACAGAATGAGGAACATTGAAGAACATCTGACCTTTTGCATATTTAGTATACTTGTACTAAACTACACTCTGAGGGGTCAATGTGTCAGGTATTTTCTTTTTCATAATAACGAAAGAGTACTTGCAGTGTTGAACCAGAACTTGGTGAACGGGGTGTTGTAGAAGTCATAAATCTTCCTTCCAATTGGAACTCTCCTCTGCTTCTTATGGCCTTCCTCTTCATCCCCCTTCTTGGATATTGCATCAGTGTTGACATCCTAAGATCACGGACAACATCTGTTTATCAGGCTACATATTGGAACACAGTACACACAAAATAAATAATTACAGCTACCATGTGGTGGATTGCCATTCACAAATACCCTGCTGGATTTGTTGTCATCATCTTTCTCCTTAGCATCTTCATTTTCTGATGAGGCGTGATACGTGGCTTCATCTCCAAGGCGGAAATCCAACAGTAGAATCGATGGTGGAAAAACAATTCCAAAAATGACCTGAGGACCAATGAATGAGAGCGTTTTTTGACACTTGAGACCTTAAAATGTGATAGTGCAGTATAGCCTTTAGAACCAATCTGTTTGTTGTCTGTTTGTTATAATGTATTCTACAACTCCAATATATCCATTGCATGAGTCAGTCAAACTCTCAAACAAACTGCATAAGTCAAACAAAAAGTATGGTAAAGAATATGCAGCCAAACTGGTATTTGAGAGATCTCATCCCGTCTACATCTCATCCCATGTGATTAACCCCCCGGCGTGGCAATACTAGAACACCACACACCCTCAACCCATGGTTCTTTCCCATCCTCAGACAGCCCATCCACATGTCTGTCAGCAGCATCTGGCTGCAGGTGTGGGCGATAAAGTCTCTGTGTTTGGCAGCCACCGCCAGCTTCAGACAGGTGGAGTTGCTCCAGTTTTTCAGTTCGTAGGTCAGAAGCTTCATTGCCACCTGCTCGTCGTGTTTATAGGATTGGTCCAGGAGTTCGTAGGCAAGCTGGCCGAATTCCCTGGGAATCGATGACAAAGCATGTTTCACCGAGCTCATAGGTTAGATCTAATAGTGGTCACTAATCAGTTGGTGCTGTGCTAAAATTCATGCGTTACATCCTTTATCCTGAACTTCACAATAGAGGATACAAATGTTTTGATTGACTACTCACTTGGAGTTGTTTTCCAGGTCTTGGAAAATGTCATCTACAAGTTCACTCTGTGAAGACTCGTGGGCCATAGCCTTATAAAGCTTACAAGCGACTAGTGCTTTGGCCATGGCCTCCTCCCCTCTCTGCCATAAGAAGAGTGCCATCTTCTGGCGCTTCATCAGTACTGCCCAAACCATCAGTTCATGGAACGGGTACTGGAACCGGCTGACCTCAGGGTCATCTACATCTATGTCCAGTTCCTCCTCTTTCTTCTTCTTATTTTTCTTGCCCTTGCCCTTTGAACGTGGGTCATCATCCTAGTTTGGGAAAATGTAGATACCAAATATGACACCTTAACGGATATATTAGAATTTTGCTGAAATCCATTGACAGTTTATCTGAGAAATATTCAACAAATATCAAAAGACAAACCTCCATTCCCAACAGTTTTAAAGCTTTTGGCTGAAAAAGTAGGAAAATGTAGACGGAAAGAAATACATTTATGTGAGTCAAGTAAGTAAAAAAACATCAGTAAATACTGATATAATTTTATTTGGGGGTTTTGTTGAAGAAAAAAAAAGATCCATACTCTTTTCAACCCATATAGGTTGTTGTAAAGGATGCGGAAGCTCTTCCTGGTGTAGTGACAGCGATACGCTCCGCCCATGAGGAACTCCAGGACCAGACCAATGTCGATCAAGGTAATCTGGTAATCAGGTGGAAGATTTCCCTGCGATAACAAAGTCCATTAGATTATTGAATAATTATTAAAATATTTAGGGTTGGCCTTTGATTCAGCAGATAAATTCATCAACATAAATGATTATAATGGTTGAGAGAAGGAAATAACTACCTTTTTTACATCCCTGACAACAAAGTGGAGTGTGTTTGTTGGCCCCAACCTCTGGAAAGGACAAGAATAAATATATCTTTAAAGATAGGTGTATGCACAAAAACATAGGAATAAAACTTTTAATGGAACAGTGTCATATATTTTAAATATAAAACTGTGAAATACAGTATACTCAATTTAATAGAATGCACACTGAAAGCTCATACATAAATGGTGACCCAAATATTATATTTCCATTTACATTGGACTGCACGGTTTTGTTCCTCTTTAGTTTAAGTGCACTTTACTGTAGCAGATTAAGATTGATCCCAAACCTCTTCATGCAAAGGTTAAGCGATACAATAATAATATGTAAAATGTAAACCATGGTCCAATTTATTTATTTTTTAATAGAAAAGGAAAAATTTGAGGTTAAAGTGAAAGCTTTAATGGATGTTATCTGCAATGTAATTTGACATTTTTTCAACAAGCTTTTCATTCGTACCTTTCTAATTTTTGTTTTATAGAAAGCTGCAACAACGTTTTCAAAGACTGCTCACCGTGTTGTACAGTTCCTCCAGTCGAGGAATGGTGAGAAAATGGTGAATGTTGACCCCATTCTCAATCAGCAGCTTGACAAAATCCACCCTGTCCAACACAAGTGCATCCATCATGGCCTGCTCCAGAGAGTTCACCTAAATGATGGAAAAAGGGTCAAAACATGTATCTTTCTGGGGATTATCACTTAACACTGCATGCAATGTCTGTCTGACAAACTTGTCTTTGTCACATCCAGATAAATTCATTGAGTGGACGAAGCAGGTTCAGGAATCCGACCCTCTAATTCTGAATCAGTGAACACAGTATTGAAAGGAAGCATTGAAATTAATAGATCTCACCAGTGTAATCCAACATGCCTTACCAGTATAACTTCATAATTCAACAGATTTCATATCATAGCAGAGTACTCATAAAGTATGACAAAAGATAGTAGCAATAGAAGCTAAGCCTAACCTGTTGTATTGCCTTGTATGGCAGTGCACTTAATGTTCATCTTGTGTTTCCTATTGTCAATTATATGGGTTATTGCCTCTGAAGGAATTTTACCCAGTTAAGCAGCTCTAATTTCCTGGGATCAGTCTCTACAGGGGGCTCAGGTTTGGTCTTGCCACCTTTGCCCTTCTTGCCACGGGCATTCCCCTTCCCACCTCGGGGTGCGGCTGCTGGACTCTTGGGGCGGTCCTGTGATGGGGCGTTGGTGGGCAGGGCACTCACAGGCTGCAAGTGGGAGCAGGAACATTTGTCATGTCACTATAATTGTGTTCTGTGAGTATATGTATACATTCCAAAGCTATTGGTCTTCGAACTCACAGGCCAGTGGTGTCCGTACACAAAGATCTGACTGCGAGCGATGTCCACTCTGTTCCAGGCCAGGGCCAAACTCAGCTGGTCTGGGGCCGAGGCATTTGTGCCTAAAATCAAGAAAACAAAATCTGTTTCGTTGTTTTCATCCAATACAACACAATCTTTATCTGCATTTAGCTTATATTTATCTTATATTATTTACCAAAATGTTGGATGTTTCTGTGATTTTTACTTTCAGCAGTTTCCATGTGGATTGTATTATAAATGTCTACAATGTACTATGTAAATGTACAGTGTATGTTGTTCAATTCAATTTACCTTTCAGTAAAGCAGTCAATATGGACATCTCAATGTCTTGCTGTCCTTCTGAGCCCATACGAAACACTGTAATCTACGTAGAAATAGAACAATTGACTTATGGATCAATAATCCATAATTGGTTTATACTGTGGGGTGAAGCTGGAATCATTTTGCTTTTTCATATTTTCTTTTGAGTATGCCTCACAGTTATCAGTGTTTTTCAGGTGTCCCCAATAACGTAATTAATAAAAAATTTAAATCTCTACCTCATCAACCTTCATTGTTTGCTAATACTATAACTGAAAAAATGTCATAGGTCAGACAAACCATTGTCCAGTGAGCAATATAACCACTCAGTAGACAAGTGGAGTCAGTATTACATTGTGCATTGTGGCCTGAACAACAGAACCAACCCTTGCCAGTTATTGACCAACACTGCAGCACAAACTCAAACAGTGAAGGGCAAGCAAATGTCCCTTAACTTGATAAGAGTGTCTCTCTTGGTGGTGCCACAGACTTCCCAATGTATTGAAACTGCAGTGGTGTCACATGACAGTTTCTGATATAATGCAGCTTTGTGGCTGACTGCTGGCACTACAAGTGTGCAAGTCATACGAGCCTCATAAATAATTGATGATAAACTACTGCACTGGCACTAGACGCTTGTTTTACAATTCCCTCATCAGGGCCAGAATAAAGTCCTTTGACCTCTCCTCTTTTGTGTTCAACTCAAAAGTTATATTTTTCATTAATACATACATAATACATGAATCTACGTGTAATTCAGAGGTTGATTATAAGTGGAATTTCAATCAATCTGTGTACTGGTATTTGTGGCCTCCAGCTGTTGATAAAAATAGATGCAGTGGATTGTGAGATTAAGCGAAACACAGGGTTATGAACAGTGATTGTTGAACAATGGAAAATCCCCATTTAAGCTGTAAAGCTTATTCACTGCACTTATACCCTGCCAGCTAACATGGGTGACAATGATAAAAAATAACTGTTAAGAAGAATATTGATGTCAGAAGAGATTCTTGAATTCTGGCGTCCATATGTTGTGTGAAAGACAAGGAAAGTTCATGAAGTATGGATATATACAGTACAGTTCACTGGGTTCTTACACTGGAGAAGGTAAAGTGGAAAGGAAAAGTGCAAAAGGGTAATGGTGCAGAATGATTTGATGTTCTTCTTGTTTGATTTTAAGGTTATGTTCATAATATATACTTGCAGTTCAAATGACCACTGTGCGATAATACTGTATTGTATTAACATGTTTAAGTATTGTATTACAACATTTTGACAGTTTAGAATATTCAGAAAGAGATGGAAGGTTGATGGATGGACAATGACACATAAATGACAGTGCAAGATGACATGATTGAATGGTTGTTTTATTGACCATAGGCACATGAAACAAAACATTTATTGACCTTAAATAGTCTATCAATTTCCATTAAAATGTTTGGTCAAATCATTACTAAGATCACATTCTTAAAAAGTGCTGTTCAACTTTCCAGAAATTACCACTAGTCATTTGAATGCAGTCACAGACTCACCAGTTCTCTTTTCTTCATACACTCCATGACCATGAGGAAGATTTGTTGGGCCTGGCTACGGTTGTAGTTAAAGGTCTTCTGGATGGTCACCAGAAGCTGGTCTTTCACATTATCACTCACCAACCTGTGGGTAGAACAGTCATGGACAATAAATGCCACCTCGAGGACCAGACACAGTGTCTGCAATTTGACCCGGTGAAACTACAGTATGATGAAAACAATAAACATGACACATAAGAACATAAGATACAAGCACATAGACAGTTTACCCATCCTCCTCTGAGTATCTGTGGGCAAAAGAAATGATGTCAGACGCCCTCCCACTGCCGTCACACACAACCACTGGAACCGGAGGGTCCTCCCTCAAGCTCTCCAGCACGATTGCGATCACATTGGGTCCCCCTTCCAGAATCAGACACACCAAAGGGACCCCTTGACCCAGACCTAGCAAAGCCAGATAAAACAAAAACATGTTATGACAGCACAGACCAAACATATGTTGGTTCCAACCCCCAAAAATGATGGAGGCCAATCTTGCAAGAGTACTATTTAATGTGTACTGGTATTGCAAAGCTTTTGCAGATTTCTAGAAAAGTTGAAGTAAGTGGTGACAGCTGAGCATCCCTTTGCGGTCCCTGCCTTATCACTAGCTCCAGGCATAGGATGACAAAGGGAAACCCACAGGTCACATAAGGGTCACATCCTCAGGCATTTCGGGCTCCAACAATCCAACTTGACCGCACATTTAAATTACTATGATTACGCCACCTTTCAATCGCATGGAAATATTAATGTTGATAACATAGCTGAAGAACATCTTCTGTCTGCTTATGTCAATGCAGCCTTTTTTGAAAATCAAAGACAACACCAAAGGCTACAAGAAGACACTCAAACCCCAGATAGTTTTTTTGTTCAGATGGTTGAAACAATATCCTGTGGGTCACCTACGTGTGTTGATCTTCTGCAGAGATATGTGTTTCTCCAATTGTCGACGAAGCCTGACCTCGGCTCCGTACTTTCCACATGTCCCGTTGTCTGCCAGAATGAAGTGTGAATGACTGCTGTTCAAGACTGATAGCTTGCTGAGAGGGTTGGACATGGTTTGGTACGGCCTGGTTACCTGTGTGGAATGAGGGGAACTTTCAAATGACTAGATAAACTTGGGTGTTGCATAACATATTTCATCAATTTGGGATGGGTAAAGTCTAATTTTGCAGCTGAAAAACTTTGATATGTTCCTGTCAGTGCCCCTTGACTTACATCTCTGCCAATTAGATCCTCCTTGTTCTCTACAATGCCCCAAGGTGCGATCCCAATGGCACAGACCTTCCCTCTGGACTTTGAAGAGTGGTCTTTTAAAGCATCTCCAACATGGCGGATCACTCCTGAGATGCAAAGAAAAAGTATTTGTCAAGGAAAATATTACTATTGACTCATTGAATTACATATTATTAAGAATACACTACTTCTTTTTTTTTAAGGTTATGTGAATGTTTTTTGTACATCATGTAATCACTCTCTTACTCTGTTAGAACATCACTCCATTTGAACTGTCAGATACCTACTTAACTACCAGTAAGATTCTGTTGTATAATTATTTGACTGTTAGTTACGCACCGGTGCTGACTCCACCAGTAAAGATCCAGGCCCCTGTGGTAACTGCAGCCTTAATCAAGCCTTTTCCAAACACTTGCTTCAGTTTGGGCTGCAAGTCAAAGTTCTGGAGGCCCCCGTGGACAGAGATGAGAAGCGTGGGAAGCTCTAATTGCCAGTCTTTCACCATCAGATGAAGCAAATTGTCTGGTTTTGAATCGTAGGCCACACGAATGTACTGCAGAAAAGACAGGACAAACTGATTGCTATCAGAACAAGCAGAAGTGACAAGTTTCAGTGGAACCCTTGATTTTCTGTATTATGTTGATATTGTCATAATAACTGAACATCAATTACGTAACTACATTCAGAAGTTATGACACTGTTGCACATAGACTTATAAATCTACACATATATAAATAATTAAAATTGAAAAGGGCATTTGGTGTTTTTGTGCTTTACCATGGCCTTGTTGGCGTGGCCTCCCCCCTGAAACTCAATGATGCCATAGGCATCTGTTGGTGTAGCCAGTGAGTGTTTGAGGACCGACCATCGCTCATGAGGGACCTCCCCCCGCTGGTGGCCTTCCTCTGAGGCCTTGTTGGTGGCTCCAGGTAGAATGGCTACGTGCTGGTTCACCATCTGACCACAGCTGCACCTAAGGCCGACAGATAAGCAATGCAATGTGAAGGAGTGTAAAAAAAAGAAAGAACCCATTCTCCAACACAGAATGGGTGACAATGTATAGTTGAGGTCTGGGGTTTGTTTGAAAAGAATGCAACAACACTTGAGCTAAATTCACATAAGAGCTACTTATAATTCAGTTTGAGATGTAATTCAGTCAAGGAGAAATAGCTTGTGCTCGGAAAATGTAACGTACAGAATAAATGTCAGTGATGAATGACCAAGTTAAGTATCATCCGTAAAAAACAGATAATGATATGCTCTAGCGAAAAAAGCTTTTACTGCTTTCACCACGCAGCATTGAGCCTGCAAAAAGCTGATTTTACTTTTATCTTGTTTGGGTGAGATTTTAGCCCAAGGATAGTCAGCATTTTGGATGGATTTCATCCACATTATGCCTTGTTGTTGATACAATTTGTTACTAGAGAAGGGGGAGTGGTTTATTAGTCCGTGGCTGTTTAAAAGCACAGAGGTACTTGGTCAGTGAAAGCAATTATTCACCTTACCAAATATTCCAAGACTGAAAAAGAAATTGCAAGGGAGAAAATTGTAAGAGAAAAAAATACCTGTTCGGCTCTTTGCTGGGAATGATTTGGATACATTCTCGTTTTTGGAAGGTCCTTTCAATCCAAGCCTTTTGGGCCTGCCGTAAAAAAAGACATATAAAACCTTGTTTTTAAAATGCTAAAATGTACACAGGTCTATATTTTCACAACAAATGCACGTTACATTTCAGATTATGTCTCTTCTGTCCCATAAACCGAATAATTGTCTTTGGAATGTATCAAACCTTTTAAAGTGAATGTTCCAATTACAAAAAACGCCATCGGTTCTCTTTTCCCTTTATACTGTCTGGAGAATGTGCCTCCCTTATTACTGTGAGAAAAGGTGTTTTCTATTACACAAGTACCAAATTTCTTAGTTCTGGATGCATTAAATCCTCTTATGTGGGGCCTGTACCTAATCCTGCCTAAATGCGGCAGTACAGAGCAGGATAAAAACCCTCTTCCATTCTAAGGCAACCACATGTGTGTGTGTGAGGGGGTGGTGTTTACAGCCAGATACTTTTAATGACTTAGCGTTATTATGCTGTAGTGATTAAGCATGCACTCCACAGCAGGAACATTGGCAAGTATTGTAAAGCACTTTGGGAAATACATTCACTCCAGATAATGGTATATTTAACACAAAAACTAACCAATACTAGTCACATGTTCAAATAATTGTGTCAATTGTTCAGCATGTTTCTATTAATGACATAATGACATAATGACATGACATGAATGATAATTTGATTTAAGGTTCTTGTTCAATTGCAGAAAATAGTTATTGAAAGTATGTTTAACTAATGTATATGCATCGACTTAATGGTGTGTTTTCAATTTGACCACCGTATTTATGCATATACAAAATGCAAATATCAATATTTAAAAACACAAATTTGAATTTGTATGAAGTTGGTTAAAATGATGACATCCAAAAGGTTAAAAACATCCCCTTTTGGAGTGAAAAACTTAACAAATGATGGTTTAAATATTTTTTAAGAGTAAAGCAGAAGAAAAAAAATCAGAGAAATGCAATCTAAACTTTGTTGCAGAAGAGAAATTGAGCAAAAACCCAACTTCCAGTCCCAGCTCGCCAACTTGTAAAACCTGTTGAGATTGTGGACACAACACTGGAGATATAAAACCTTTCGCTCAATCAGATGAAAATAATCAATGAATTAAAATATATCGCATTTGCCTTTACCAACAGAACATCCATAGTTCATAAAAAAAAACAAAAACATTATTGGACCACCAATAAACAACTGTCCCAAAATGCTGAAAGAGACCTGTTACATTCAGTCTCTGTTCAATCATGAGTACAGTATTAGATCACCAGTCAACTCAGGTTTAGACCTTTTTCTAAATCATGCATGTTTCACAGTTAAATCAATTCACGATTCATTTACAAATGCAAGCAGACATCAATATTCCACCAACCTGTAATACATAGAAAACCTTCCATTCAAAAGATGTTTGTATTAAGATGCAGTTAAAATCATAAAAGCCACTGGAATACTTACCGTTCACCCAACAGGAACACACCAAGAGTCACTCAGCAAGTCTAACTCAACCCTAGTGAGAACCCAGCACTAGTTAGCTGTTCCCACTAGACCTCCAAGCCCAATGAAGTCTACAAGACATGAAACTACATCACTTTATGGAGCTGGGTTCATATGATGAGCATGTGAGCAGGCTCTTTGTTCAAGCAAGTCTTATGACTCCAGTTCAAGGTAATCCTTTTGGGAGTCCCATGACCCATCTCCTTGCACACAGGGTATTTTCATCCTTGGCTGGAATGAGGCACAACAAATCTACTTTGAGAACAACCCCCCTTTCCATTTCAAATCTCTCTCCTTTGGTGAACTTTCCTCTAACCATCTTGCCTTTCTGGCATTGCAACTCATAATTGTCTAGATGTAATACTTGGATAAGATGAGGGAGACGAAGTATAAACAGATGAAGAAAGAACGAGAGAGAACAATAAAAAAGACAAAAGCCCCGTAATGTTTTATATCAGAATGTCACACCCCCTACTGCTCTTCTTGAACTCTATTTGCATAATTGAGAGAATTGGACTCTGGAACATTTTGAAAGGGTCTCTTGTTGGAAATTGACTGAGGCAACTGGTGAACGTAAATGTATATTTTTTTAATGCTGTATGATGTATGAATCTTTTGTCAAATCATGTTGACCGTAGGTCATTTTGACTAGAGGTTGTGCATTTTTACACTGCAGTATATCTACACACAAGCATTGCATGTGCTGCTACAACACCACTTTTACATGTAGTTAAGTTGTCAGTATGTAACTGCATGTGTCATTAACATTAAGAAAAAGAACAACATCATTTCACTTATTTTATGAACCAAGAGTTGCTAGTGAAGTAAACGCCATTCTTTGAAAAATAGCCAAGCAGATTATAACATGTACTCTCCCCCCCTGTGATTCAGGAGCAGTCCTAATATGCCATACTTAAAGCTTGTTTTAACAGCTGAGCCGCTGCAAGACGTGGGTTCTTTGAATAGGATTAGCTTTTGTTTTAAGAAATTAACGGAATTCACGTATAACAAACTTAACACAGTATTTGTTTAATAAGGGGGAAAAATATTTTTGTGATGACTATTGAGTTCAAGAGAACAATAGACAATGGTCACTTCTTTGATTAGAAGTAAATAGGATTGAGGTTTTTGGGATTTAGACTTTGACAGGAGATTATTAGCACTTGTAAAGAACAAATAGTTTTGTTAACAAACTGAAACAAAAAATTGGAAATGCCTAAATAGCATCAGTATGACCAATGAATACACGGTATACGCGTTAGACATTGTTCCAGATGTCATGAGAAACCACAAGGTTTGTGGATCCAGTGAACACACTAATTAAAGATGACAAAGTACAATTGAATTGAAAAAAAAACACCCGGCCATGCAGTTTGAGAGATACTGCTATCGAAATAGGCATGTTTAGATTTCTGCAGAAGACCTTTGTAAGGAATTAGTTATAGAAGGCACAAAATACTTAGGGTGTGTCGAAGATGCAACTGGTGGCATCTGAGATATTTTCTCCAGATAGTGATTTCACAGCTGTGTGTTTTCCAAGCCCATAAAGACCCTGATTGTCTTCTTTGGGGCCGGAAAAAGCAGGGAGTCAGTCACATGAGGCCGACATGCCGTCGATTAGCCCTCAAATTGTATCAGGTGGTCTGTAAGACTAAAAGTCTGTGAGGGAAGGAATGCTGCAGTGGCTGATGGGATACTTCTGCTTAAGCTTTCTCCATGTTTACTTTCTCTTGGTCCAAAATATGGATAATTTATGTTCTAATCAAGTAATAGAATTTGAAACATTATATAACATAATTGTTGCATTATGTATTTTGGGGATATCAATATGTTTAGTTTTTTCAATCATTACAATTTGGAAAAAAGAAGCAATTGAAAAATAAGCATTAGACAGATGTGGTTTTGTTGCCGGCTGCCTGTGTATCCGCTTAAATGCTCATTTTCAGATCACTCCCTATTGTATTTGAATGCAGTCTAGGAGTTCATTTTATACATTTGAGATGACGGTAAAATCCCTCAAATGTGTGTAATTATGTTTTATGGGCTTTTCCCAGCCTGGTGGGTTAAGTTATACTATCCTGCATGACCATTCTACATACACAAGGGAAACATAAACATAGTCATACTTACTGATTCTGAATCTAATGTATGAATCATGACGAGTCTTAACCTTTAAAAAGTGTTTTACTGATTGACTGATTTCAATTCAGAGAAAATAAGGAATGGAATTTTTTACACACAGAAACACAGGAAGCCAAACAAACAGACAACAACTCTGTTTTGTCTCTGCGTGGTAATTTTTTCATCTACTCTTTAGTCTTTAATCTACTGCTCAAACTCAGTATTTATTGTGCACTGGGTGGAGCATTATTGTTGTGTATTAATCACATGAAAGTGAGGCACATTAGAAAGAATAAAAAGATTAATCTGGGTCAGATTGTGGAACTCTCACCACCCTTTCTCCCAGATTAACATGTAGTACTCAAATCACATCCTTGCATGGTACTGTAGGTTACTTCCTGCCTGGAACCCCTTTTCCAGGTGGAGACAGAGGACAATCACAGTCATCACTATAAGTATTGATCCAGTCCACTTGCTGAGGGAAGGTACAGCACTACACTGACAGTAACTTCAGAATGCTACTGCACTACGCTTAAAAATGTCTGGCAACACTTCACATTCACATTATGTAGCATTTAATTATGTAGCAAGACCTAGATGCAGGACGTTCGTTAAAGCCTTAGTTTACATGGTATGCACTCTACCTGGTGAGTGACCAGAGTACCCCGTATAGTAATAACAATGTAGTTATATAGAAAGTGCTCACATTTCCCCGCGATTTAGCAGTGCAAGTTATTACACAAGTAAAATTTGGTATGGGGAAGACTGGGTTTTCTAGAAGTAAATGAATGTTAACATTGATCTTGTTTTGGTTACTCAACTTTCAACTGACCCTTGACAACATTCACTTACCCATTGCACCCCTTCCCCATTCTGTGCCTATTTACACTATTATAATAACCTCTACTGCAAACACTAAATATGATTTAAATACATAAAAACCCTCTGAGTACCTCAAATGTTTTTAGTATAGGTATTGCCATGTAGTTTAGTTACCTTACTGTAAAGGGTTGCAAAATATATGTTGCACATTATTCATTTATATTCATTGTACATGTTTTCAAGTCATGCTCTGTCAATATTTTTGACATACAATAGAATGGTACTTCCAAAAATAACTTCCATCAAAATATCAATCCATTATCACCTGTTGACAACTTTCCAAACATAGTAATACATACTCGTCAACACACTCCGGGCATGGGGATTTTGCCTACCTTCTGAGAACCGGAACTGGAGGAGGAGCGCTTGATGGAGCCCCGTTTGATGGACCCACTGGTCCCTCTCCTCCCTCCCAAGCCTCTGTACTCCATGAGTGCCTCCTCGGGCGTTCACACAACCTCATCCACACAGCCAAATAGTCCCTCAGAGTCCTCCAGTACATCACCTGAAGTCCACATTCAAATACCAAAGATACTAATGATAGCAAAACTGACGTAGCAGGTCTTCTAGGTTCTGAGTTAGTTTCAGGAAAAGCCCCAGGTCTTCCAATCCTTTATCTCTCCTCTTACTTTGTCTTCTATGAAAGAGATGTGGATGATGCCAAGCTCAACAGCAACAGCTTGACACATAGACCCCTGTCTCTTTTCCCGTCCCTGTCTCTCGATAATCAGGCTTAATGGACACAGCTCTGACTGGGGGCAGTGCACTTTAATGGATGGAGATTTAATAAATTATGATTGAAGGTAAATCTACTTTGGGACAACTCTGGCCCCAAAAAAGCTTAAAAGCATGCTTAAATGGAACACACGGGAGGATATTGTAACTCTAGTTGAAATAGTGATACTTTGGTATACAGATGTTAATACAGAATAACAGAATATCTTCCCTAATAGGATTAGTAAAGTCAAGGCATATCGAGGACTGTGTATGATTGACCATACACAGGCCAGCATGGGTCTGAATAGAGTATGCTACTCAATTTGGAATAAAATATTTCCATCAAATAATTTTACCACCTCAAGTTCTAATGTTGTTTTACTCAATTTGAGGAGCAAAATCCATGACCTGGTCATCATTTGTTCAAGCAGACAGTATTTCCCTTAAAACATTGACAACATCATAAAGAAAAATGTATCCTGTTTATTCTCAAGTCAAATAAGTAATAAATGTTGAAGTGTCCTTTAGAATAATTTACAATGTCTATATTCTTTTTTATAAAGGTGTCTTTTATTTAGAAAATACTGTACAATCTATCCTCAGAATTATTCAAATGCACTCATATTTCAAGAAAATATATTTATATTTATATATAATATGTACAGCATAATATGTACATACAGTATGATCAGAAATATTTTTTATTCTCGTTTGGTTCTTTCATCAGGATAAAAAAATACCCCAAAATCTGTGAATTTCTGCATGCTTCTGGATTATAATTCAGTGTGAAGTTAATCCGTGTCTGGGTGTATTTTTATGAAGGACACATAATTTATACACTGGTTTATTAAAGCTTACACAATCATACATATTAAACACCCACAACTGAAAACTTTTCAGCTTTGGTCCATTGATTGACTAAATCGATAAATGGCAAGCCATCATGTATGGGTCCCAACAAAAGATGTGTATCAATGTAAAACATACTCACTCACCTATGTGTATCTAAGAGATCTCTATCAACCAGAAGGGCAATGGATAAGATGGAAATAAGTAAAATATTGATAATATTGTTGCCCTAAAAATACTTTCCTGCACTTTGTGTCTACTTACTTGCCTTTATATCATACTGGACAATTGAAACTGTTTCATAAATATAGAGATCTCAGAGTAAAGATAAGGGTTTTGAACAATGAATAATCCAGCAAATGCACAGTTAATCATGGCACAAACAATCCTTTAGAAGAGTGCAAGAGGCATTAGTCACAGTAAATGTAATAGCCCCGTCTGCTGGAGGAATACCTAGTAACATGTCATCTACAGTACTACCATACTGTTATGGACCCTTAATGCAGATCTAAGCATTGACAAGTAACATCAAATTAGGGTTTGTTAAAGTAAACAAAGAATAAGGTGGGAACATACATAACTTGCTGAACTCAGTGTACAAAATAATGTTCTTGAAAGGAAACAAAAGTCAAGAGGCAGCTGTTGAGGAAGTGTATGAATGGTTAAATGTAGATCACGCAAAACTCATTGTATCCACTAAGTGGCGCTCTGGTTTAGTTTGTGTGTTCATCTCTGGTCATGGATAGGAAAGATTACCACTTAAGAGATAAGAAACTAGAATCTCCCCAATACTGTTTGCTTCTGCCCTTTGTAGCCCCTAGTCATATTAAGTAATTAATTTTAAAAAACTTTTACGTGCATTCTTTGGTACTATTTGGCGCTATGTGATTGCTGACGCAACAAGAAGAAGACATATGGTGTGGTAAATAATTCCACATGTTCACGGCACATTTCGAGGAAAAAGCTCTGTAGCTTGTCAGCTTTCTGGCCTTATTAATATGTAATGTTAGCCAAAAAACAAGACTTGAAAGTTCTCTGTAATATGACATTTTTGCACTTGACTGATTAAGCCTTAATGGTGATCTACAGTATACTACATACCAATACAATACCTGCCAAAACATAGATTATCCATTATCAATATGTTGATATGCTGATGAATTGTATATATAAGGACAGCAGATCCCCTTGTAAGTCACTGAACAGAAGTAGACTGGATGTGGGCCTGTGTTTGTGTACTGTAACAGTGAGAAAAGAGTGTGTGTGAGTGTGTGCATGGCATGGTTTTGGTCTGTTTACAGATTTTCACACTAGTTTGATTACAATGCTTGTTAGGACATGTCTGGCCACTTTTTTCAGGCAATTCCCTCCACTGGCTGGTCTACTCCAAACAGAGAGAGTTGACAGAAACTTTAAGCCCACATCCAGCAGTAATTACAATAATTTTCCAGGTATGACCCACACATTCCCCAATGAAACTGACATCTAAACAAATATCATAATATGTCATTGCTTATTTTGTTTAGTCATGCTAAGCTATTGCAAACAAAGGGAAGGGTGCTCCCTTTCAAGGTGATGGTTTACTGGCACGCAGCGTATGTGTCTTTAATTGTGGGTCTTGGAACTTGAATGAATAGAAAGATACAAAAAGACAGACTCAAGCAGTGAACAAGAGGTTGCTGAGACACTTATAATTGGAACCACTATGGTATTATTATTATTATTATGCGTTATCAAAGACAGTAATGTAATTAGTGAGAAGCAAATTACAAAATGGCATACCCCTTTCATGACATTGATATTAATTCGTATGTTACTGAAAAGCAAAACACTGTAAATATTTAGGAAATATGTATTTGCAATGTTCTTACTGTAGGAATTGCTCTAATAGGTTTTAAGTTGTTTTAGTTTTTGTGTGAAGGCGAAGGTTTTTTATGGGCATCACCAAGTCAAATGAGTAAACTAAATAATTTAAAACGTGTTATCAGAGACTCTATTCCTATGTTACTTGTTGCTATCCAGTATGGTTAACATTAGTGAGTACTCTTAATTTATTTCTGAATTGATAGTTGAACTGATAGAAGTACTTTGAATGTTAAGCATACTACACCTTCACATGTTGTTGATGACCAAGCAGAAGTCTCTGCATGGTCAAATGTTATCAGTTATTTCCCATGTCTAAAGATTAATCTAAAACCCACCGAAATATATTGAAATGACTATAACTACCCTTGAACTGCACTCCTGTAGTCTTGTTTTCCAAAGGTTGGTAGATTGTTATCAATTCACCAGTCTGTCCATGGTTCAGCTTATCACCGTCTGTCATAGATACAGAACAGTCCCCGTGTATTATAAAAGGACTTCTGGAAATACATCACCTGTCGCTTTTATCTAGTTTACAGTCTGCTTACCCATAGGAAACCAGATCAGATAACACCTCTAATTCACCTGGCAATACATTCTGGAATGTATTGCCAGGTATTGAAAGTACATTGGCAAGTACCTTTCTACCTTGAGGTATTGGCTTACCTCCCTGAGGGCCAGTGCTATTGAAGCGAGAGGGTACTCTGAAAAAAACATGTCTTGGTGTTTGGATAAATGACAGTTAACATGATACAGGATAGGTTGTTTCTACACCTTAATGAATGTTAACAGACTCAAAAGGTTTTAGTCATGCTAAGCTATTGCATACAAAAGGAAGGGTGCTCCCTTTAGAGGTGATGGTTTAATGGCACGAAGCTGTTTGTTACGTTAGTCACTACCCAGAAAGGAAGTACAAAAAACAATGTGTAGCTGAATCATAGTGTTAGAGGTATCATTTCCCTCGCCTCTTATTTGGTATGTATATGGTTATATGGTTATTGCTGACACAAGCAACTCAAATGGACATAGGTTCATGTCCCAAACATCAAACATAAATACAACTGATTGAGCTACATTCAGGGCCCAGACCCAACAGAATTATGGGCCAACTTAAATTTCTGATAGTAAGTAATTCTTGGGGGGACTTGACACACAATAACTCACCCATTCATTAACTTGGTTAAGTCGTAAAACCAAATCCTTGTCAAAAACATGAGCCTGGTCTATCATGACGGTCATTGAGCTGTCAGGGATATCACTTTAGGGATTGTCCTTCAAATGGGAATGCTGTCAGCTAGAAGGTGAAGTTCATAACCGTTCCACAAACGATGGTGAGACAAGACATCATCAGAACAAGATCATCAACAGCATATAATCCCACCACCAGGCTACAGTGGTAAGCTTTATCTGAGCTTGGTCATGCCTATTAGCTAATGTGCAGGCTAATCTTGGAAAACATATGGCTAATACATGGGCAGCATTCTCCATACATTGCTGACTGGCAGACTTGATAATATCTGTTGTACAGTGACATATGTTTATTCTGTCTTGTGCAGCATATGAAGTCCACTCAACCAAGTGATTAGGAGACACTATGTAGACTGGATGTCCTTCTTACGTTCCTCTGGTACTTTCAGTGTTCTTCAGTAAACATTCTTTTGAGATACTGAAACCGAAAGGTGTCATCATTCACATGAGTTAGTCCCAGAGCTTTATTTGTAGATAGATGGTCTGGCTATGCCCCTTTGCATACAGCCTCACCCTAAAACCTAAACAGGAAAAATGAATGTGGGTAGTGTTAGCTTACCAAACAGTTTCCAAACCTTGCTTTTGTAGAATTCTAAATTGAGAAACTGAGATTTGTGCTTATTTAGATTCTTTCCATCATTGCACACAGCTACCATTCCAGTGACCTTACTGATGACCTGGCCTCTCATTTGTAATTACGGGAGGGTGTGTTTGGATTATCCTATAATTTCCATGGTGCCTCTTGTCTGGGGAAGTGGCCAGGGAGAGACCTGCTTGGCCGGTATTTAAAGTAAGTACAGACATGTTGATCACCCCCATGATGGAGGGGTGTGTTCACCATTGACAGTTGGAGGATTTTATCTACTCAACCTGGAAACCGTAGGGGAGCTAACAAATGGCATAGCACTGCTTCACGGTGCACAAATAAAAGCATGTCTGTTGTCCAGAATGGAGATATTATACAGAGGATACTAACGTAGGTTGATATTTTGTGTCCTGTGCACCAAAACGGCCTTACAAAGAGGTCAGAACCAGCAGCTCAGGATAAAGGCATGTCTCACGCTCCTCTTTCATAACAGCTCTGTGTATGGATACAGCCACTCCCCACTAGGAGCACAGTCCCTCCCTCTAGCAGCCCGACCAGTATACCCTCTGTTGGGATACCGCCCACCCGCTTGTCTCTCTTCCCACTGGAGCTAAGCCAATACCTTACTCCTCACCCAGCCCCCTCTCCGCTTAACACAGGCTGGCCTGGGCAGTGAGTTGTGAACTAGGAAGTAGGTCAACATGAGGTTAGTGTGCGAAGTGCTACCAGAAAAACAAATGTATAGGATGACAGAGTACAGCTATGGTAAATCGTAATAGGTATTTTTTTTTGCCATACACGATTATGCTGCACTGATTTCCATTGTATTTGTTAAAAAAAAATCTGCTGAGGGGAATCTAAACTGAACTGAAGCTAAAGCCATCCAGCTGTGACTGAATCTTTGTTAATGTGGGGCTACTATTACAGAATTATTGGATTTAGTCCAAATTGGTTGTAACTGTGTTTTATACCCTACAAAAGCCAAAATGCTAAATATGATTTCTTTATTTAGGTTACACTAATTCTAAACGCAAGAGAATGACTTAATTGTGAATAGCCAGTGTATAACTGTGCTTAGCTTTGTGTATTGGCTAAAATGTATGTATGTAAAAGTCTCCACCATAAAATCGTCACTCACACGATTTATATGGCGAGGATTTGGTGCCTCAATGAGGTGTGGTTCCGTTTCAGTCATCTTGATATATAAAGTTATAAAATTAAGATATAACTTTCAATTACATTCAGTTGGATTGTTTTTCCATATTTGCTACGATGACCTTATCTTTTCTCCAAAGACAAATTGCGGTGTGTGAACAAAATGTTCACCCCTCACCCCTCGCCGCGTGGTAGTCAGCAGTCGTCTTCCAGTCGCGCCCACCACTAAACTCGTTGACATTGCGTGCACGCAGATGAAAACAACCCCCAGAAAAATGTTCCCGCTTCTGTCACAGGCTTCCACAGCATTCTCGAAAACATATGTGAGCACAGAGATATGAGCGCATGTGTTCTATTTATGATCAATGTAGGAATGTACATCTTGTACATTTTGATTAAATAATAGTTTACTTTTGATTCAAGTCATTTAAAGACCTCTATACAGAGTATATCTATTTACGATCTGTATTTTGTATACTTTTACATGTTGTTGGCGTTTTCAATCAAAACATTTATGATATAGCCTGACTGAGCACAAAGTACGCTTTAGTTGCTCGGGTGCCAGCATATTCATATTCAAGGCGTTGTATAGGGATTGAGGTGGGGACAAACTGGAACAAAGCTCCACCAGCATTTTACCATGTGATCCTACTAAGGACAGTTAAAGTCCATCTGAAATAGTCACGCAAAGTTCCGCCATGTGCAATGAAGTTGTACCCATGCTGATTGTATTCCACCAAATAAACACAGAATTATCATATGGGGTAATATTTTTTGTTTTATTAGATGTATTTTTAAATATGTGTAATACTGTATATTGCATTAGTAATCATTAGAGAAGCAAAGGTCACATGCTTACACACCCAAACTTACACATCTACTACATATAGGGCCTATCTAACACAACATTATAGAAAGATTAACATGTTGAGCAATTATCAACGTTTCTACATTTTGGTAAATGCAGGATATGGGTGTATACTGGTTCATTGGGTTCTTTCTTGGAATCACCTTTAAGGCCACCTCAGCCGGGGGCCTCACAGACTCCACTTCGCTACCACAACAGTGCAGCTGATGAATGCGTACGGCTCCTCTCATTAGTGAACTAAGTGTATAAGTGCAGTAGACATCTGAATGGCCTATGTCAAAAGGGAACTAGGCTCCGGCATCAGTATAGGTTAGTGCAGAGTTCTGGTTCACACTGTGTGAGTGAATGGAGCCTGTCATGGGAGGCTTTTCTGATTGGCCCCCCAATGAGGCCCACCTCACACACACACCCCCTTCCCCAACCACAATGCTGTAGTGGGTCAATAGAAACACTGTCCTTAGGTACAAGGATGGGAAGAGCAACAGATAGTCTGCCATTGGTTTGTTCAGTTTGGCCTCTTTGTATAGAGGGCAGGAAAGCATGACCCCTGTCTGACTGAATTGAACGGATAATAAGAGAACAATGATTAGAACAACAGCCTGGTCTTGGTTGTAACTGACAGAGAGTCATGTAATTACACACGGTAATAGCCCACGCTCCAATGAAAACCTTGTTATAGTCAACATATCATAATTACACTCATGGCTGAAACTTTACACAGTGTTCACCTACTAAAAGAACTTACAATAAAGGGGTGCACATATGGCGTGATAAAACAGTATATCTGAGAAGGTGTAATCCAATATAAGCACGCAAAAAGACGTGTATTGCCTTAGCTTTAGGTTTTCTTGAGAATGTAATTTGAGTGACATATGAGAATGAAGTGCAATTATTTTCAATTCAGGCCATTCATTTGTGTAAAAAACAACCTAATTATTCCTTCCGATTATTTCCCATGAACACCGTCAGGGAGTATTAGTCAGTATAAACTGTAAATGCAATGAAGTTCCTTCCAGCCCCATGTGGTCAGATAGAAAACAGGACAGTATATCCTCAAGACCCCTGCTAGTAATGCATTCTAGTTACTTTACATGAAGTATATAACTTCATTATCTCCTGATCCTACAGTCTTCAGCAAAATGCTGATTGTTATAACTCTAGTTTACGTCACCTTTGAAGTGAGAAACTGTATTGTACAGTTGATATTCATAGACTCTGAACTTATGACATGGTATATAAAAATGAAGCCAAATCAAAATGTATGTACAAAGTTCTGCCAGTTCTGTGTCAGTATGACTTGCATTTATCTGTTATCTGTGACCATAGTCTGAAATGAAATATGCAGTTTATACTATTTTAACTTTGACACTTGCTTTGGAGGAAGTGTTGATTTCTGTTGAGCACGTGTTCTGTGAAACCAAGTGTCCCACCCATTTCTTCATTTCCTGTGGCAGAAGACCGAGAGAAATAGACAAACAAAGAGAAAGAGAACCAAGGGAAGTCACTGTCACCAACGCCAGCAATTATGAGAAATGAAACCACTTGGTTCAGATCTGTGTCGTCAGAGGAGGAAAGCCAAACCACAAAGCTGAACAACAGGTGCTTGTGTGTGTCGTGTCCTTCAGAGCTGTAAAACTAAGCCAAGATTCACAATCGTGAGAAAAGTCATAAGACCATTTCGTGTTTCCTAATAAGGAAATGATATCAAAGAACTAGCTCTGTATTTGTGTAAGATGATTGCATAGATAAATATTTAAATATCAGTCAACTTCTAAAAAAGTCACAAAAAATAACTGAAACACTGTCTTGGCTAATATCTTGATAAAATCAAAGGATAAGGATTATTATCATCCAGTTTCTAAAATTCTACTCCTCAGCAAAGCAAAAACCTAACATCCTATTCCTAATCCGGAAGCTTTAATACTTTATGACTTTGCTTTGTGAGATAAGACTTCAGGAACTTTGCTCTCTAGACCGGTATACGGTTTGACCATGTAGGCTACTACTGATGTGTTTTCATAACCAGTGTACCTGACAAATACAGATAGACTATTAGATGTCCTAACTTATAGTATAACCTGTTGTGGACCCATGGTCTATGACAGTTATTATACATCAATAAGAGTATGCTGCTTCACATGATAATAATAATATTGTAAAAATCTTTTAGATGCTTTTATCCAAAATGACGTACAGTATGGGGGAGTTGAATCTGCGAGCAGTCAAAGGCCCTACTACTGAGCAATACCCATCAAATAAATACAACCTCGCAGCTGGTTTATCAAGAATGTGTACATCATTCTCAGTTTTGAGAGGTTTTACCCAGAAGGTGTTCTCACATCCTGCATACTTTACCCAGAATCATGAGGCAGTAAAACAATTTGTTCAAGCCAAGACACACTCGGTGTCCACGTGTTGTTTAAGGCCAGGGGGAGCAGGGGATATCCTCTGACTGTGTGTCCTTTGAATGTCCCAGCCCTGACAAGAATGCACCGCTTTGCCAGGAAGATAAGGCAGCCTGTGCTGTACCTTGAAGAAAACTCGTCTTCTTCCTATTTAGAATAGTTGGCCTATGCAAATGCAGAATATCTCATGTATATTGTGTTGATTTAGAGTAAATATGCATCATACACACGTATCATCCTATGCATATTATTTACTTTGCATGTAAACAGGTATTCCTCAAATGCCGATCATATTTCCAGGAATTGTTGTGTTAGGGCCATATATAGGTTACTTGCGTCTAGGTACAACAGGCCACATTTTTTTGAGGTGGTTGACGACAGAACAGTATGTCCCAGAGACAACTTTGCATTTCAGGTTTACTGAGGGCACAGCTATCGCGCTCCGGAGCGCATCGGTATCCAATGGATAAGCAGCTGCAATGACGACACTCGTTTATGCATTTAGGAGACACGCCCCCAGCATGGAAACGGCTCTAGTCGGCACATCGTCCTGTCATTATGCAGGAGATTGAGCACCGGCAGTGATGGAGTTCGTTAATTTTAAGTTTCTTAACATGTCATAACTGACTCGTTTTCATAATCTGAAAGTCAGACGCACATTTTACATTTACGCTTCGACTGTGATTTTTCAATTACCAGGATGACCATTTTATGGAGAAACCGGTAAATTATGGGAGTTTCCTATTGATAGACCGAGCTACCTCTAGCATCATATAAAAGTGTTGACGGAAATAATTTTGCCAAGTTGTTATTTTTGAATGTCACCAAAACAGATTGGTGACGGATATATGAAAGGATATGGATCATTTTGCAGCTGAGTGCCTTGTGTCAATGTCCAGTCGGGCTATCGTGCATCCTAAAGAAAACAGAGAGTCCAAAGCAGAACCTGCATGTTCTCAAAGGAATGTGGAAGAGAAGGACGCAATGATCAAAGACAATTCTTCTCTATTTGTGGTGGCTCGGATTCTAGCGGATTTTAACCAACAAACCCCTACCGACATCACCGAGCAGACTAAAATAACAGAGGAGTGCGCATCGCCAACAGCTTCGGAGGATGGAAGTACTGCCACACCTACCACGAACATCGACCCCGGCCGCACACAAAGAGGCAAACGTGTCAGAGGTCGAATCGAACCTGAATCTCCTCAGAAAAAGCATAAATGCCATTTTTCAGGTTGCGAAAAAGTTTATGGCAAATCGTCCCATCTCAAAGCGCATCTAAGGACGCACACAGGTCAGTTTAATAAAGAATAAAAAAAATACACCTTGCAGATTGAGAAAGCTTTGGGAATTAGATTTCCAAAGTTAACTTTTAACGTTAATAGCCTACTATCCAATCACTAGCCCTGATCTGGCTGTCGGGCTTTGAGTGGTGAGAGTCAGTTTATGCCATCTGTGTGCAATGCATATTATGCAAATGTGGCACGTACAGCCACACAGTTATCTTTACGCAACTGCCTTCATATAGAAAATGTTTTCTGTTAAAGAAAATTGCTTCCCAAACTCCTTTATTTGATTCCCAAAGCTCGTTTTTCAAGCCACATTGGAAAGCGACATGAAATAACTGTGTGGCTTGTCATTGCCTGGAAAAGAAGTTGGTCGTGCGTGGAGAAGTCCTCAATGTCTAGCCTAGGTGATGTAACCAGTGGAACAGTGCGTTCAATATAATTAAATAAATCTACCAGTGTGAAACAATGTTCCCACATAGCCTAACAAGCCTAGAGCTTGAAATCTCCTAAAGGTTTTACACATCTAAATACAATGTATTGCTTTACCATTCGCTCTGGATAAGAGCGTCTGCTAAATGACTAAATGTACCATATAGTTCCATAAGAAGCTATACATCCAATAGGAGAGGTTGTAGGGGGTTGGCAAGTTCTGCAGTTCCCTGTCTGACTCTAAGCTCTTTGTTGTGATGTACCACACCCCCGCCAGACAGCCTGCCAGCTGATCTGGCCAGCAACAGACTCAGCTAGCTGAGCTCAGAAACAGAGAGAGGGGAGAGAAGGAGGTTCTAAACGCATGAATTAGGTTCCTTAAATTGGGAAGGTACTTCTTTTTCATGAGCGTCTCCCCATTCTTCTAAATACAACTATGTTCTTATATCTCTTATCAATATGAACAGAGAATTGTCACTTTGTTCTTGACCCCCTGACCCCTGACCTAATCTGGGAGTTTACAACACAATACTGACACCCCTTCTATGGAGCAATCCCATGATAGGAACATCTTGGGATTTTATTGGCTTTCTTCTCTATATAAAATGTGCTGGAATGCAGTACTGTAAACTTCTTGTTTCACAGCTGGAATAGTTTGAGCCTTTCATGTTCCAAGCCCATGTGACAAGTCTCCATAATTATTCAATATTTCATGATCAAAGACAGAAGAAGCAATTGCTTTGATGTAGCAAAGGTATTCTCAAAAGCTCATAGAAAATAATTTTTAAGCAAGATACTGCACATCTGAAGTTGTCAGGTAAATGCCCACTATAAGTTCTACCATAAGATCAGAGCAAAGGATTGAAGTGTGAAGAGTGATTAAACATAGGATACTAGTTGAAAGAAATGTGTATTATTTAATTGAAAAAACTATTGTATAAATTGTAAAAATTGTACAGCGGTTTGAATGTAGCAAAGTTTATACCCCGCACAAGATTCTTAAGCAGACTTAAATTGAAACTACTATATCTGTGTGAACTCCAAGACCCAGTCCAGAGCTTCCTAATTTAGTGAGACCCTACCTCAAAATAAAAATATGCAGACACTTTGTCTATAGACTGGTCGGATCTCAACTTGTGGAGTAGGAATCTTTCGGTTGGTACACAGAATTCTGTGGCAATATTAACACTATCAAAATTGTATGGGGACTTCTACTTAGATTAACATGTTACCTTAACTGGGCCTGACCTGGTGCTTCCTTTACTCCATTTCCAGCACAGTGTTCTCCTGCCAAATGCTTAAGAGTGAGCGTGACAGGGTGTGTGCGTATATCCAGGGTGAAACCAGGATATGTTCATATGAGGTTAGCCGGTGTTATGCTATGTGTCTGTGACGGCACAGATGGTAAGCAGATCGTAGAGCAGAGTAGCGCCTGTGCAAGCTATTTCCTGCTGTTGTTTGAAAACTATGCCACTTGAATTACTTCTTTTTCAGTTAGACTTGTGTAAATACAGACGTTTCAGCTTTCAATATCATTTTGAGTTCTTTTACTGTGATTTGTTGTCATGACATTTGGTCAGTGCAGTCAATGCATTTGTCAATTGTTGGGACATTTGCTTCTCCCTGTTTTCTGTAAATTTGCCCATAGCTCACTTGAAACTTTGGAACACATCTCTGGTCTTGTACACAGAGAACCTTGAAACACATCTCAGGTCTTGGACACAGAGAACATACAGCTGTTGAAATAAAGGCACTGAGCAAAAAAAGGTGCCACATGGAAGTGAAAGCAACAGTTTGCATTTGTCTATACCACTCCTTCTTCTCAGTCTCTCTCCATCTATTATTTCTTTCTTTGTCTCTTTCTCTCTCCCTCTTCCTCCTCCGGGCTCTTGACCGACTAGTGCTCCGCTCAGATAATATGTTTTCCGTCTCTCGTTGGGTAATCAGAGAATGTGGGTCATTTGAGTTCAGCTCAGGCTCAGCCAACTTGCTCTGTCCTGGAGTAGCTTTCTTTTGCACTCAGCAGTTTCCTCCCCAGTCTCTTCCAGTCAAGCAGAAAGAACAAGGAGTTCCCCACACTTAAGTCTAGGAACTTAAACATTTCTGAACTTAGTCAAAGAAGTCTGGCTTTTGTCAACGAATACCCTTTTTGCAATATTGTCATCTTTTGTCTCTCAAAAAATGTATGAAAATCCTTATCATTGTGGGGTTTATTATTCCTCGTCATGGTGAATTGTTAATCCTGTAGACTGTTTGTTGATAATTGCCTGAAGATAATAATTGGTGTCTGAGTATGTTCAAGTGTGTCTGTAAGAGATCGTCAAAATAGCCTGAGGATATGCTGAGGATATCACTTAGGAATTAATGACAGCACCTCCCTTGCAGGATAAAAAAGAAATAACTCACATCTAGATACAGTAGATGGAAAAACTGGAACATACTGTTTCCCTTGAAAACTATTTTGAAAGTCATAATGGAGATTATCGCAAGCTTTGAAATTGCTCTTTGGAATCAACAGATGCCAAGAGCTCAAGGGGATATGAAAAAGAATAATTACCAAGTTTAGATTATTCACACATTTTATGATATTCTTACTACAAATTCTTGACTGCATGAAACCTGTATGACACAATAAACCTATCTTGATCAATTAATCTTTGTTACAACTTGTTCAAAATCCCTTATGAGCATATAAACTACAATTAGTCACATTGACAAGTTCTCCTCAGTAAATTTTAGTTGTACACACAGTTAACCATGTGAACGCAGATAATTCAAGCATTGCTGTTCTAAACATTGGGGTTTGTTAACTTGGGGTTACCTCAGATTGGGGTCTAAGGTTACCAGACAGCTTTGTCTGATCTTCCAACAGGGGAGAAGGCTTTTCCTCTGTAGCTGCAGTGTTATGTCTTTAAAAGACTGGGATGAAGGGAGCATAATTCAGCAGAAGGGTCTACTGTGAATGTAACCAGGAAGTCTCTGAAAATCGTGCTTGTCTGTTCAGTCTTGGATGTATGCCTGGCATGTCTCAAAGGGTAATGATGAGATGCATATCAAAATGAATGTTCTTTGGAATGAAGCGATGCCATAGAACCAATTCCCTTCCACTTGCTTAAGTTAGTGTTTACTGCCATAATTGGTGTATACTTCTGTATTGGTGTAAACAACCATATTGGTGAGTACTGCCGTATTTCTTTATAGTGAGAAGCTTGAGACCTGACTGAACATAATGTACTGTAACAGTTTTAGTAGATAAACTTAACTCAAAAAGCCATATTACTACATGTACTATTCATACACTACCGTAGTTAAATTTTTTACTTGAAACCAAACTGGAACCAATACATAAATCCACATAGACAAAAGCTGTGACAACATATTTCACAGTCTGTTTGCTTTTTTGTCTGGAGCTGAGGTCTTTGTCCTTGGCTTTTGTCATTGCATGATCACCCCTCTCACTCCCCATCCCTCCAAGACACAATTCACTGACCGACCTCTTTGGGAACCCATGTGCCCCATGCATCTAAGCCCCAGGAGCTTTAATAAAGAGCCTTAGTGGTGGAAAAGTACCAGCCTCCATTTCCATTGAGGGTCACTAGGCACCATTTCCAGAAATGTGGCAATATTCCGTCGAGTAGATATCTGCCAAACTCATATCTCCCTTCGCTAGGAATATTGTGTGGCACATATCTTCTCCCATCTGTCTCCCTCTATCTCAACGCTGAGATAGAGCAAGAGGGGTCTCTGATATCTGCCTATCCTATCTTCAATGTCTACTTGACAAAAAAGACAGGGAAAAAGGTCCAAGGGTCGAGCAGAAGGTCAACCTGTCCAACCGTAACCACCTTTGTCAGAACGCGCACCCATTTTAAGGTCGTCCGCTCTGTCCTAGGAAACAGCCTGACATATTTTCTGTCCCTGGTCCACATGACCAATATGGCCAGATTGGTACTCACTGTGACTTTTGGCTAAGGAAAGGCAGGCTAGGTAGGGGCTGACTACCTAGGCACTTTCCCAAGAAACACATCCAGAATGGACGCTTGAACTGGCCAACGACTGTGACTGAAATCTACAACCATAAATAACCATCTACCACTATGGGCCATAGACATTCCAGGCTTGTATTGAGTGTTTTATGAAAGAACCAAGTTTCTTCTTCTCCTGTCTCGATATGGCAGTCTCTCAGTGGAAGTATAACTGAGCAGTTGGCCATTCTGAGACTGTGCCATAGCAGCAGACAGTAGGGTGTTGGTTTCCATGAACAAGGAAGGAACAGGCAAGTGACCTTTGGTTTGAGATTATCTCTAAGCATCATAATAGGCCATAATGCAGTAATGTATAAAAGCTTACATACACATGCAGAATGTACTTCCACATAAACATGCACGCATGCACACACACACAACTAAAGTATTGAAGTCATTACAATATGAATTCATTCAGTCCATACTCTGAATTGATGGAGGTTATTTGTTAAACTGCCTTTGCACTCTGTCAAAACAGAATAAACCATATTGAAGTCCACATCAGGAATGCTTTGATATGTCAGACCAAGCCTGATGCCTGGGGATTTCTTATATATTTTTGCTAATAAAATTAATGTAATGTATATTCTATATGTGATACAAGTTGAGTGAAACAGAGAGGTCTTTCTACCAGGATCATACTATTTACCTATGTGTAGTCAGTACGACACACACACACGCACACACACACCCTACCCCCCAGTAATGAATCAGACAGTCTGGGGTCCATGTCAATGTGGAAGAAAAGGAACATTCAGCAGATGGTGGGGTGGGCTACCTTTGTGGGAGGGGGCACTGTAGTTTCACATTCAGTGGTGCACCCGTTCCCCTCTGCCCTTCCCCTCATTGAAACTAACACCACTTTTCAGCAATTTCCACTTGAAGACTGTTGTGCCCCTGCCACCTATGGGACGGTTAGTTTTATTGTAACTAAAGCATTCAAGAAGCATCTTATAAGACTGGATTTTGTCATAGAGGTAATTTGTTTACTTTAATTTGTTGTATAAAAGCATCTAGGTTTACACTAAATTACATGGCAATTATTAGTCAAAGGTAGAAGCACTAGAAAGTTGGACATTAATTAACTAGTTGAGTTGCTATTCCCACCTGTTAAGAGTCTTAGGCTGTTTTTAGCTCTAAAGTGTCCCTCCCCCTCATCCCCCCCCCCCCCCCCACCCCAGGCCAGAGCTGAAGGGTTAATCTCATTTGTGCCCAGACCGTTTCTGGTGTTCACATGGATTTTAGTGATCCTCAATGAAACAAGTGTGTGCGAAGGAGTCGTTAAGCGTGGACATCTGGATTTGTTTATGTTGCCATCTTGGTTATGTTGGTGCTTCTCATTTTCCCCTCTGATGTTATTGTCAGCTTTAACTAGCAATATGTGGCTCCATAGCTTGATGTATATTGTTCTGGCTGTGGCCTGGCTGCAGATATGGTAGATGTGTTGGTCTTGCTAGTTTGTTCTGCAAGCTAGTGCAAAGTTACCAGACACATTTTTGCTTTGGATAAGGAAATGATTTCAAATCAGAGAATCATAGCCATAGAACCATAATAGTAAGTTTTGCTGTTAAATATGTGAAATATGTGCTTTGAGAGTTTGAGGTTTTATCACATTTATTTATATTTCTATCAGAGAGGACAGCTGTCACTGAGCTTGCTTTTGTACATGCAGAGTGCCTTAACCTTTACTATAGATTAAAATCTCAGGTTCACTTTGACTGAGAGCATCTTCGGGGACGCTGTGTACAGTATGACATTTGGATCCAGATGTTATTCATGCATCTGTCACATCTGGTATTTTACAGTTGAAGTCATCATACCTCACAAGTTCTAACTGGTCAGATTTGGGTCTTGGGTGAGATACACAGTACATTCTGTTTCAGTTTTGAGAATTTGGTAAGTCTTCTCATTGAGTTTGTGACCACACACGCAACTCACAGTCGCACATATACAAACACCCCTCCATAATCACACCAGTCTGCTGCCACAGTGGGAAGCAAGAGGACACTGCACCGAGAGAGCGGTATGAGTCAATGACTCGCAGTAGTACTCTCAGTTCTCCCACACACTCTTCAGCACTTTGATAGTTTCAGGTTAAATTCCAGGAAACCTGCCCCCCCCCAGCTTCAGCTTCATTTGCTATTAGCGTCATCAATTATAGCCTTTTCCCTTATTTTGTGATTTGACTTACGATCAAAAAGTCTGAAATGTAATCCTGATATTGTCTTTCTTACTATTGTCTACTAGCATATTGTCTTGCAAATACATAAAATAGTGGGGCCCGCAATTGTCAAGCCTTTCTGAAGGTTGTTAAAGTTCAGTCTCCACACATACTTGACTGTGACAAAAGCCAATCTGTCTGCAGATGATGGGTTTGAACTTGGTGACCATTCTTTTTGGTTCAGTCATCTGTTGCTCTCAAGGCTGGGGAAGTCTCCTTTAGGCGTGGGACTGTTTCTGTGTCTTGGTTCACTTATGACCACCGATTGCATTTCAAAGTTCACAGCTGCAGCTCTAATGCCCAAATGCATAAACATGGTATTTTCTCATATTACTTTGTATAATTAATACTGTCACTGACCTTTTCTTTCTTTACAACTTTAAGCAACTGTAATGTAGTGTGCTTTTCTAAATTATTTAATTCATTTAAACTTGAAAACTGTACACAAATTCCTAGTAATTCTTCAAATTCATAAATAGACAAGGGCAGGAATCATCCTGATCATCAAGCTCAATCATGTGGTATTTAATTCAATATAGGTGACTTCAGAAATGGTGTGTGTGTTTGACCTTCAAATGAACTGAGAGTGTTCTGCGGTGCTCCTGTGACCAGTAACCATGAATGAGGACATTTACGCCAGTCAGCTACTTGTGACATAATGGACAGGGCTTGAAGGGAAATTCCTCTCTGTGGCTTTGGCCACATTGGAGGTCTAGACAGACAGATAGACACACAGACACACACATGCACAAACATCAAACATACACACACACACACACACACACTTATATAACAGCTTCACATTGAAAGTGGGTCAATGTGTTAATTCTTAGTCTGTCACATATAATGCTTCCCTAAATGTCAGGCCCTTTCTGAGAAAGATTTCTTGTGTTTGTGTGCATGCGTGTGTGTGTTTTTGATAGGATAGGGTACAGTGTTGCAGGTACAACTTTTGGATGCATAACCTGATAAATGAGTTCCTTTTGGACAAAAGTCACAAGTACACAGAGACACACACATGCACACCAACTCACACATTTACATTTACATTTAGTCATTTATCAGACGCTCTTATCCAGAGCGACTTACAGTAAGTACAGGGACATTCCCCCGAGGCAAGTAGGGTGAAGTGCCTTGCCCAAGGACACAACGTAATTTGACACGGCCTGGAATCGAACCAGCAACCTTCTGATTACTAGCCCGATTCTCTGACCGCTCAGCCACCTAACTCCCTGCACACATGCACACACACTCACAAATATGCACATTATGCACACACACATGCACACACACAGACACACACATATGCAGGGTCACACAAGGAGAGACTAGAGGTATTTATTTTCATTTTACAGGAATCAGTTGCACAGGAGTAGCATGCCTGATGCTCATTAGTGTGTTTGTTTTGGAACAATGACTCCACTTGACTGCAGCTCGCTTCATTGTTCCCTCAGAAGGACAAAGAGGGTTGTTTTCAAAGCTTCTCCAGAGTTCTGGTCATACTCTACCCATCACAAAAACAAAGCTGGTGTCATGTTACTGAACAGTCAGACAATCCTGAGCACTATGTACTTATATAAGGCCAACTTTGGCTCTGTAATTATAACAGGAAGGTATAAACAACAAAACTTGTTTGATTCAGGCATTTCCCCATCGTTGGCTTTTATTGTCAGTTGTTGAGAGGGCAATTACTGTTGTGTTGTGGGGGAGTTGGAGCCAGCATGTTGCAGGAGCAGTGAGATGTTGTCCTTGCAGAAGTCTATTGCTGACATATGGTTGTAGCCTCTCTCTTATCTTCTTCAGATTCAGAAGGGGAGAGGCATTCAGAGTAGCAGGGTTTCGCTGTGTGTACGTGTCTGTCTCATACCTGTCATTGGTCACCACACTCCTCGCACCTAACTTTCAGAGGTTTGTCATATGATTTTGGTCCATGTGGCACAACATGTACTAACAGTACAGGAGATATTCTCAACACCCGGCCCTTTGAGACAGAAGCATAACCCCAGATCTGAAAACTTCTAACCATTGTTGACTATTCAACATATTATGTGCAGACCTATGGCGTGACATCCTCTGCATTATGCTCTCATGCTATGTTATGCCTAGATACTGCTGCACCATATGTACTGTTTTGTGTTGCTTTCAACTCTGTTTATGGTACATATTTCTAAATCTATTCGACAGTTGTCGATAAAGAAGCTCAGAAGGAGCTTATACCTAAGCCGCCTCCACCACATGCCATACATTTTTGCTCAGTTTTACAGAGTATTAATTCACTCGATACCATGAGGTGTTGCGATACCCGAAGACTGATATCTTCTCAGTCAGCGTCGCCATGCCACTCCCAGATCCAATCACCTCTGATAGCCTGTTAAATATTGTAGCACATGGATCTGTTACCCAGCGACGTGGATTAGCTTGAAGGTCTGTGGTTTTGACTCACCGGTACTTTGAGCCTTTTGTGTGGGTTGCGTGAGTCAGAATCATACAGGACATCCACCAGTCTAGTGATTGACTTCTCAAATGAACTTTATGGATTAAAGAAGGAGTGTTAACTTGGCAGTTATAGTTACGCTGATGTAATAGTACCTGCTTTTAGTTTTGTTAGGATCTATGTATATGCGTGTGTGTGTTCTATTGAGATGTATTAGCGCAGGGAGGCTGGAAGTCTTGAAGGAAGTGAGAAGCCAAGGGAGTCTCGGTTTGCTTAGCATTCTACTGACTTGATCTCTGTAACCTAGTGACGAGGGCTAGTCTTACGGTAGTGATCAGGTAGGCCCTGTGTGTGTGTGTGTGTGTGTCTGTGTGTGTGTGTGGACAGGCTGCATATCATGTGTTTCACTCTTGGCTTCTGGGACCGCACGTTTACTGGTAGGAAGCACTAGAATGGAGATCTTTGTTCCTGCTTGTTTTTCCACCACTCTAAGGACAATATGTCTACAGCAATGTTTTCTTTTTGATATTGAATGCCTATTTCACCTGATAAGGAGGTTATTTGCTCTGTGTAAGTGCAGTGGAAAAGTGCTGGTTCTTTGTTGTCTGCCATCTGGTTCTCAGTGGTCATGTGTTGAAATCTAGGTTTCTTGCAAATGGTGTCGGAAAGGAGTGAGCTACCTTACACTCCAAGGCTGTCGTGTGCTGGAATGAGAACTAGGATTGCTATTTCAAGATCTTTATCTATTGCATATAAGGATAAGGCCACCATTCAAATTATATATAAGAAATCCTAGTGAAACCCTGGAGTTCCTTTTTGTGCTGTTGTTCACCCAACCCTGTTTAGCTCAGCAGACAAAATGATCATATGTTGGTTTTGGTGAAATGGTTTGCATTTTAGTTATGAATAAATACATTTAGGTCTGCATTAAAGTCTTGCATGTCAAAAAAGGCTTCACAAATGATTCTTAGAAACAGAACATTCCATTTTTATTTGAAGACAGATGCACATGGTATCTCATGGGGCTAAAATAGACTGTTGACCTAGAGCAGGCCTCAACGTTCCTACCAGAACAGAACATACAGGAATTGCAGATGTTTTGGATATGTTTACAGTGTCCATGTTTTCCTTGAACAAACCTGTGAAGTAGATTTACATCTGCTGACACTATCAGGGGTCAGGTGTGGTGCAAAGGTCACCTAAGGGTTATCTCTCATCAGAGAGACTCAAAGAGGACCAACAAACAATGAGAGGCTACAGTTTTGTTTTCACTTGTGTGTTTGGTCTGGAGCTTGCAAGTGTTTTGTCTAGCCTATTTGCTTATTCCGTTTCAGATTATATTGTGATGGGATTTGGAGATAAAGCATGATGAGTAGAATCGCTTATCTCGTGTTTGTTTTTCAGGAGAACGTCCATTCCCGTGCACCTGGCCTGACTGCAACAAGAAGTTTGCCCGCTCAGATGAGCTGGCGCGCCACTACCGCACCCACACGGGGGAGAAGAAGTTTGGGTGCCCGTTGTGTGACAAGCGTTTCATGAGGAGTGACCATCTTATGAAGCATGCACGCCGCCACTCCGACTTCCAGCCTGGCATGTTGAAGAGGCCCTACGGCGGAGCGGTCAACAGTAACCGACCCGGCTCCCTCAGCGACTACAGCCGCTCCGACGCGTCCAGCCCCACCCTCAGTCCCGCCAACTCGCCTTAAAGCCCTGCAGCACTTACAGTCTCTGCCCTGCCACCTCCACATTCAGACACACTCATAAGACACACCCCAGTCTCATCGACTCTTTCAACCATAACGGTGGACAGTTCAATGGATTCTGTCCAGCGACTTTGGTACCCCCCCCCCCTCCCCACCACCTCACCCTTGATCGTCTACTTTAATGCTGTGGAAACTTTGATTGGGGACAGGGCCACACCCGCCAGGCTCCCTCAGTTTGGTCCTTTAATTGGAGCTATTCTAACAGGGTGAAATTCCAATTACACTTGTACTACACAGTTGCATATGAACTTACTTTGCCAATCCTACGCTTGCTGTACTGTGTCGTACGTACCTGCTTATTGTAGTGCAATTTCTTTAAGAAACTCAACAAAGACATACATGCCTTCTTCATGGCTATATCTCCATTTACAAACGTGTACTATCTATATTATTTCTATTGTAAGCCTCTGGCAAATGTTGAACCATTTGCAATCAGTTTAATAAGATAAATTGGTCAATAGAGAACAAATTTTATAGGACAATTATGTCATCTTATGTTAGTGTGCAACCTTCATTTAAAAGCAGATCACATTTACACCTCAGGATTAAGAAAATTATTTGTATCCACTTAACTTGACTGCACAATACAGACATCACTTTACAGGCATTTCAACGTGTGTTGAAATTCTGCCCTGCTCAGGGAAGGCCTAGGTTGCTTGAAAGAATGAATACAATGTTGACATATACACACACACACAAACACACACACAAACACAAACACACAGTGCACAGCATCAATCAAGGAAAGTATGTGAGAAAGAAACGCCGTAACTTGAACATCTACTGGACTGACTTTCAGACTGGACATTAAGCACCCTCACTTTCATAGCTAATCTCTATACTTCTATATTCGACCATCGTTTCAGAGGGTAGTCTCACCTGTCTTTTTTAAAGACTAAAGTGTAGGAACAGCATTACACTTTTTTGGTGACACCCCCTCAGAAAGGTTGCTTCAAAGATACTGAGAACATAGTCACTAAAAACTGAATTGACCTGGAAGAGAACCTTCCCTCATCCTGGAAAAAGCCTGCACATTACTTAATGAGGCTACAATAAGAATATTTAAGAAGATGACTAAAGCAATATCACTCAACCTGACAGCATTTGTTTGATCAGAGTGGCCTGTCAACTACAGTGCATTACCGAGAATCATCACCGGGTTTGTTCCGGTACTTGTGGAGGTTGGACTCACACACACCAAGCCTTGGTGTCTTATCAGAGGGTTTTGGCGTTGAAACGGCATCCATCCCCATTGATGGGACAATGTATGGAAGGAAAAGACTAATTAAAGTAGTCATGAAGAGACTTTCAGTTTGTTCATGTCAAGTTAAGTCCAGTGCCTGTATCTATTGCAGGTGGCTTGATACAGCGGAATGAGGGGACCATGAGGTACAATAAAAGACATACAATAAAAGCCTAGCTTTATCAGCTGGAGGGAACACCCAGTGAGATCATAGCGAGTTAGAACCTCACCCTTCAACCCTCTGAACACATCATGAAAAACTTGACAAAGCCCAAAGAAGAGTGCAGCCATAGATGGATAAAAAAAGTAGCATTTAGGAGTATAGGCAAGAGACTGTGTTTGATTTTCACACTGAGCTTTATGCACTGTTCATATACACTTACAATGGAAAATGTACTCTCAGAGGGAACGTCAACTAAAACGTGAGAGGAGTCAAGTCTCCTTTCCAGATAAGCATAATGTTAAACATTGTTAAATCATGCATGGAGACTATTTTCCTTGCAGATGTGACCATGGTGTCTTCTCATGTGTACTGTACAATCCAGCCTTTACCACTGCCTCTGATTAAGAATGATGGGACACACCCAGAGCTCTCCTTATAGATCCAGTAGTCCCTTAGTTTTCCGTATGCTTATTTCCTTAAGATGGACATTACAATTGCTTAACAGCTTAATCATCATAGGGAACAGGCTATAAAGCCTCATAAAGACATTTGCTATATAACATTCTCCCTCAAAATCAAATCTTTTTTCTGAAGTTAGATGCAAGAGTCCCCTTTGTACTTCTTTGGAAGTATGAAAACAAAATACTTTATTGGCACAGGCCCTTCTCAAGACCCAATGAAACCTTCAGGAAAAGTAATCTAGGAAATATAAGACCTAGCTAGCTTTCAACACAGCAATGCTTATGTCAATCAGTACAATGTATCAAAGATCTTCAGCAAATTTGATGGCTGTGCTTTTGGAATCAGGTCTGAAATAGTCAAAGGACCTCAGACCTCTCCCTCCTGAGGAAATCTGCTTGAGGTTCTCAATGGGATAAGCCATGGACTTGGCTGTGCTGTTCATGTGCTTCAGAGTTGGCTTTCAACAGAGAAGTCGAATTGCACGCTGATTGGTGCACACACACAGACACACACGCACACACACACACATGCACACAAACACACACACAGACACACATGCACACACACGGGGGGGAGAGGATTTGTCCAGCTGGAGAGGACTAGGAATGTTTCTGTGGGGAAGGAAGCAGGTGTCAGCCTGTGAATGGCCAGCGTTGTCCCCTTGCTTCTCCCCAAGGCCCCATTTTCCCAGTCACCTAAAAAGAGCCATCATCAGCGTTTTCCCTCCCTCGTCCATAAAGACAACACCCCTTATGAAAACACACTGCATCACTACTGCAGCATTCCCAGTCATAAAACCACAGTAGACTTACTCTTAGATAACCCTCACACTGTTTTCTAAGGTTTCAGTTTGATGTCTGACTCATGGGATTCCACAGTGACTAGAGAGTGCAAATATGAGGGAAGAGACAGCCCTGCTCTCGACCCTTTAAGAGCTCATTGTAAAAGTCATTAAAAACAGACAACGAGCGTTTCAAACTTGCGTGGAGCTGTGCAATCCCTCAATGACATATCCCTCCGCCTATTGACTCATTTCGATACAGGAGAAGTTTTGTATAAATTCCATCAGTGATGTGTTTTTTGTGATAGTATCTCAACATGACAATAATAGTTGCATGAGAGACCAAGGGTAACAACATTTTGTATTTTGTCACCTGCTTGGCATCCAAGAGACCCCTACCGCAGGGTGTGACTGGTCCCCTACCGCAGGGTGTGACTGGTCCCCTACCGCAGGGTGTGACTGGTCCCCTACCGCAGGGTGTGACTGGTCCCCTACCGCAGGGTGTGACTGGTGTTAAGCTGTTCATTCAGGATGTTTCATACACCTTTTTTCCATGACAGATAAAAAAACTAAAAGGGTTCGTCCATTCAGTCTGGTGTTCATCTTTATCCATATTCAAACAAAGTGGTGTTCCAGTCCAAATATGATGTCAGTAAGTGTGGATTTATATTAATGTACTGTCATTTAAAGGATTGTTGAAGCATTTTCAAAGTTTTAGGGCCTGGATAAAATAACATTATTACGAGGAGTGAAGGTGGGAGTACTGAGTCAGTCAAGTGCATCAATCAACAGTTTCAAAGATGGCCACCTTTTTAACTGGAACCTCAGTATGGTTGTTGAGAAATTATTTAGTAAGATATGCTGTGTGATTTGAGAACTGTTCTTTTTTTTATTGATGACGACCAGACATTTGTATGGTATGGTCACTTTCTTTTCCTCACTTTCTGTCATTATTAGTATTTCTATCATTGTAACTTGATTTGTGTTGTTTTGTACGTTTTCTTATCACCCGAGTGTCCATATCATGTTTTTATTTGGGGATATTATTTAATGTTTCTCATGCAAATTATGCAAAGCATTATAAACATACTGTATACTGTATTATATCTGCACAAAGATAAACTGGTGACACAGCAGGGAAGTATTCAAAAAGATGTATTCAAAGGAAACACGTTTAGTGTATATCGTAATTGTGATCTCTTCTTAACATGCTTACGACATTTTCCTTAACATAATTTGTCACTCCATTATCGAAATTGACATAAGTTTCTCTATTTGCTTTTTACAATGTTTTTGGTGTAATGATGTCATTATGCATGACTTGGTTGTGGAAGTAAATGGTTATGTTTTACTGAAATTTAAATATAGTGTGCCAAAGGCAAAAATGATTCCACAAACAGAGATATTTACATCCAGTTGTCCATTATTATAGTATGACATGAATGACATTTAAAAATATGTTTTTGTAAATAAACATGTCATGTCACAAACATTGTGACAACTGAACACAAGAGCAGAAACTCAAATGTCCATTGATCTTGTTTGAATTTGATTACTTTAATTTGCTTTATATCTGACTGAAAAGGGATAGTTGCTTGTACTGTCTCATTTCTGAATTTTCTTTCCAGCTTCTCTCGATTTTTGTGACACAGCACAAGAGCCGTCAGTTGTAGAAAAATGGTGGTTAAATGTTTGTATACTCAATGCCTGTTCCAAAGGATTCATATTTCATTCAAGTCATGTACACTGCTTTGCGTCAAACCAACGTATCTGTCCCTCTTTTTATGTCATGTATTTATTTTTGAATGTGTATTATATATATTTTTGACTGTGATTCATTTACTATTCTTTACAAGTCATAGATATATTATAAACTTTTTCTTAGTTGGCTTTTTTATTTATGTATTGTAGCATTATTGAATAGTCATTGTACTTTAGCAGCGTAGAAAACAAAACGCTAAGAATGAAATGCTAGGAGGTGAATTCTATTAAACATTGCATTAAGCTCCCAGTGACAAGTTGAGTGTATGTATATGTACATACGTGTACCCAATGTTAACAGATTTGACAGCAACATTTGTAGTGTCTGTAATGTCTACGGGAAAATGTGTTATGATGAAATGATCAGAAAAGTGGCCTACTTTTCATCCAGTAATAGTTACCAAAGTATTCAGCTACAGATGATAGTTCATATCAGATATTCCTTTGACCACTCCCTCCCACTGAACCAAGCTAGTACATTGATTATTCTGCTTTTCAAAAAATGTACTACAAATAAAAGGAACTTGATATGCTGTTCTAGCCTCCAAAAGTATTTATTGTGGGTGGGGTCAAAACATCGCAATTTAGTTACTTTTTTAGTTAATCTTTCTTGTCTGCATCACTATTACAGTAGAGTGCACTGCTCAAAGTGTACACATTAGGCCTATGCAAGTATAGCCCTGGGAATCTGCAGTGTCATTAATCTCTAAGTAAAGCACAATGTGCAGTTAGAACTGCAAACTGAGAATTATATTCAACCTTTCTTGGTATATTTTGCCCTGAGGATCAACTCCAGTGAGACTAGTTGGATAACTGTCTGTCAGTTCAGAAACATTATGTACAGTGGACTAAGTTCTTATCCATCAATGAGGGCCCCTGTAGTCCACATGGTAAGTCACATGATTACTTAAGCCCCCTCAAAGGAAAATATGTTGGAATGTATGGTCCTCTACCTTGTTGGTTTGGTTGTCTTGAACCCAGTCTGACCACATAGATGTACAAACACTAGTAGGTGCCAGCAGAAATATGTGACTTCTAGTTTGATTCAGCAGAAATGGATTATGTCTTGCAACCTCTGTAGAATCACAATGTTATTAGTGTTTGAGAGGGTCACATTTGTAATATTTCACACTCCTTTAGGTTTTTTCATTAGTGGGGTGCCCCTCATCACCTTTCTAACTTGGTTTATCTGTGCGACTAGTTGCCTGTAGTGCAGTAAGGATGTTATGGCGTGTCCCTCTTGTCAATACATTAAAAAGATTTAAAGGTCATCAAAGCTGCCATTTACCAAACGTCTTTTGAAAATCCCAACTGCATTTGTTGTTGAAGTGTTGGAAATGTACAAGCCCATAAATTATATACCAACAAGCTAGCCTACGAATAATAATGTGTTACTCTTTTGTTGCTCTGCTGCATCTTTTTACATAAAAAAAAGTTTTTTGTAGGATCTCTTTTACGAATCCCCAATAATGTTGGATTGTTTATTGTCCGTTTATTATAACAATGTTCCTCTTTAATGCATGCATTAAGTTTGGTAATAAATTCATACATCCACATTTATTTGAAGTTAATTTTTGGGTTAATATTGCTAGGGTGCTGTTACCATGAGTTACCACTCGTGACACATTGGAACATTCAAATTTAGGGTATGGCACACTGGCACATGGATGTCAGTCTTAGGTACTAGTGCAGAGAAGGAACATACTGAGGCATGGCAACCTGCCAGTGTCACTGAAAGAACTCTCTGTGCTTGTGAAACTGCCATTTTTCTGCTGTCATTGCAGTTGGCCATACTGCATTTTACAGAGAATTATATTTAAAAATAATGGAGGAGCTGAAGAGAATGCAAATGATATAAGCTGCAGCAATATATTACATATTATAGTTATTCAAAGTTCTATCTTTGTTCTTAAAACCTAACTGTGTGTGTGTGTGTGGGGGGGGGGGGGGAGGGTAAAGTTTAAATGCAAAATGGGGTATTGGAAAGTTGATGTGAGTTTTCATATTACAGCACAAATAAGTTGTTGTGACTGTTGTTTTAGCCCATATGGACTGAAGCAGCATTCACACCATCGCCCACTCATCGTCCGTCAGTCTCACACTTCCACTGCCACAGAATGTTCCAGAGAACTGAGTGCTGGGAACCAAAAGGCTGGCACTTAGGACACAACATCTCAAACTTGTACCAATAAAGTGTCTACAAATCAAGGAAAGTTATTTAAAAGCATGTATCAACATGGTGAAGACCATTGATCTGTATATATTATTGAAAGAATTCCGGCTTGAAATACATGGAGTTTTGACTGTTACTGTAACCATTGCATTGTCTTTTTAAATCTTATACTGTGAACTAAGGAATGTTCATATGTAAGGGTGATGTGTACTCACTGTGGGCACACAGTGACAGCACACCCACATGAGGACAGAGAAGCATGAGGAACTGACACCATTTTCTCACGGCAGCGTTCACATGAGGACAAATGAGTCAACAACTTAACAGTATTCTACAAATCTCTCATGTAATTTTTCCACATTTCGAAACATTGTTTGGTGGTTTCACTTCATTGTATCAAGCTCCATTCTCCCTACTCTGTTCTGTGTGACTTTGATTCCAGTCTATATGCTAATATATAGAACAGTGTGTACTGTAGGAGTGACAGTGTAGCATAGAAAACTGAGGGGTTTCATTAGAAAATGTCTGGCTGCTGTCTTGAGGGTTGTGTTTGTGTGCACCACAGAATGAAATCCATTGTGTGGGGTTCCTGTTACAATTCTGTATTATTCTACTGCATTGAGGTCAGGAATGAGGGGTCACATAAGTCAATAGGACGCCAGTCAGGTCAGAGAGCGGCTCAGTGGGCTCAATAGTATTTGTTCTTTGTATTCAATTCATTATGCAAAAGAAATTGCATACCAGGAATAAAGAGCTATAGTGACTGAACTTCCTGTCCATGTGACCTTTTGGAGGAACTGGACTATGCAACCAAGCCGGCCAGAGTTAAACAAGATGTTGGGAAACATCCGTCACAACACATTGTTATGCAACAAGCAAGGTCATTTGAGCTCATGGAGGAAACATTAAATTAAGTAGTTTGAACATTTAAAAGTAAGAGCAAAAAAGGTTTTCACAAAACAGGTCGGAGCAAAACTTAGGCTCGGACAACAAAGTTGAGGCATCATTGTGTGTCACTGGCTCTCGTCAGCTGTTGCTCCATGAACCTTAATCTCATGGCTTCAACATAAGTTGCTGCCTCACATGGAGGCTACATTATTTAAATAATCGGCATAGAACACTGTATATACTTGTTGCTACTGTATGATGTTGCTGCTACTGCTGTTTTCTTGCTTGATTGCCATCTTCCCAACCTTTACCAATTCTGTTTTGTACTGTTGTGCTTTGCATGTTGGTCAGGGAGATTGCTGTTTATTCCTTTTTTTGTCAATGTAGCGCTGTTGCGGGGCTTGGGTCTACCCTCTTAAGCAGAGCCACCAACAACACAACCTAATTTCTTTGTTACAAGAGAGTTACTTTGGTTCTTAAGTTAAAACTACAATATACTTATTGATGTACGGTATACATATACAACTTCTGTGTGTACAGTGTGTGGGAGAGTTAGATTTATTATATTTTGTTTTCCTTCCTGTAGTCAAACAGGTTCACATTGCAGTATTTCTTTTTGAGTATCAACTTTATAGTTCCCATTTGCATGAGAAGCCGTGAAATCCCTGCTTAGTGCGGTTTGTTTGGCTGCCTGGGGGCCAATCCCTGGATGAAGCTTCCGCTACTTTGAAAGAAAGGAACAGAACTCCTGAAATTGATATCCGCACAGTGGGAAAGTAGAGTCAGCAAAGCCTGAAGTGGTAGAGTTACTGGGTTGATATCGAACATACTGGGACCACCACACACAACCACCACCATAGCTACTCAACATCTGGAAAACAGTGATACATAAATAAAGAGACAGGTATGAATTATTATTTTATTGTATATTTTTTTTTTGATATGAACACATACAATCCCATTGCTCATGGGCTATATGAACCACACATTATCTCTCACAAGGTAAGACAAACACTCAGCAATTCACCTCACACACTCACTGATATTGGCGCTAAAGCTTTTTTTAAATATCATAACAGTTCTTTAAATAAAGGGTTGAATTGTCCAATAATTTTGAAATGTCTCTATCGTTATTGCAATGTAGGGCAAACTAGGACAGTTATAACTATAATTTGGCTTCTTTGACATGTAACCTATATAAACATTGTACTGTAACACAGTTCATTGGAAACCATGTGTGGTCGTCTACCAACAACATAATACAAGGACAATTATTGCAAATGAAAGACCTTAAGATCAATACCAAACCATTAGGCAGCCCCTCAACTGGAAAACTCTGAGGTATTTCAGAGACACATACAGGCCCACACACAGGCACACAGACACAGTCAGACAAACAAACAAAAACACACACCTTGCCATTTCGGTTTACGGTCGACATACAGTATGTATAGGTTCAAGCACCGGCACTGCGTATGCATATAATTTCACCATAGGTTGAGCTGAAGATATTATACCAGTTATGTGAGTTAGTCACACAAACAACTGCAGGGTTACTGTACACAGCATTCCAAAGGACTATCCATGGATTCAATCTGGAGACAATTGATCTAATACTCCCTACTATTATGTTTTCACTAAATAAGAAAGGACATCATAACGCTATGTTAGAAATCATTAGCTAACCACTGAAAGTACAACATAGTACAAAGATATGTTGTGCTTAGAGATGAAGACAATTTAATACACCCTTATGTGAATCTCCTAATACACGATGCAACAGCAGCATGATTTTCCATTAACGTTTTAATGTTTAGTCAAACTTGATACAGTTACAGATCTGTGGAGCGTCCATGAGGGGTGATTATGCCTCTAGTCCTTCAAAATGCTAAGATATTTCGAAACCCGTTTAAACCCAATTTTTTTTATTACAAGATTAATCGAAACTAAAAACAACAATATAGGTGTAGTTCCTTGATCTGACATCTGATCAATTATTCAACTGCTCATCAGCTCATCTTCCTACAGAGTCATGTTTTTTTCAAATGGCCGTGCACTTAAAGTAAGTTACCAAAGTGAAAACCGTGTCCATAAGAAAAAGCGCAAAATATTGCTTCATGGCATTTTGTGAAAATCATATAAAAATATTTTTAATATTTTACACTTTAGCCTTGGCTTGTAAATTCCCAATATTTTCACATTCTGTAGTCCATAGACAAAAACACACAAACTCTTTTAACAATATACTAATCAGTTTTTTCAGGTCATTTTTGCTATGTACATTGTTATCTAATGTGCAAATAAAAAATGTTATCGTGTAAATCTCCCCAAATGAATACAAAATCATATCTTACATTTAAATGGTGAGAGTCCATGAACCAGTCACATAAAAGGGTTACAAATTGCGGCACAGTATGTTCAGTTGAATGTTGATCGTTAGAGGTTAACAACTTTGACCAGGAGAGATCCATTAAACTGTGAAAATTTTACTTTTTAATGTGAAATAGTGCCTGTAAAAATATCAGTAACTTAATCCCTTGATTAAAGATATTCAGAAGATAGGAAAAAAAAATATATATTCAAAAAAAGCAAAGCGTAGGCTATGTTTGAATTAAATAATTTCATGTTTTATTTCATTTAACCCTGTAGTAATTAAAATCTACCATTGAAAAAGTGCATTACCAAGATGATTGAATTTTGCCGCTGGCATTCATATTCAGCCCTATTACAAGCTGTGCAACTGTTCTACTTGAGCAAATTAGTGCATAGACAACTGAATGTGGTCATGTTAATTTGACAACAGGCTACTTATTGCTCCAAAAAGTGCTTTGTCCCATTTAGTACTTCGACACGCAAATATGAGAGATTATTTGAAGATTTTTAGTTGGAAAATGATTATGTATCACTGTCATCTTCAAAATTCACAAGAATGGCTTCTGACAAAAAAAACACAGACTTGTACCACACATTGAAGATTTTAAACAGATATAATGTCTTGGCCAAAGTTGTTAACTCTTCCAAAACACTGCTTCTCATCAAGTAATTGTGTCATTGTACAGTAACCGACACTGAGACAGAAGTGACAGGTATCAAGACCCTTTTCTAAATAGAGGCCAGTTCTACTCTTTTTCATTACCCTATGTTAACTGTCTGGTACCTTTCAATTATGGCCATTGCTCTTGCTCTAAGACCAGCACAGGTTATACCAACTCTGGCTGACATGTGGGCATGGGCTATCCAGGTCTGTGCGACTTGCCTTCCCTCTCTCTACGTTTCAGCTCCTCTTTGAAGCAGTAGGAGCAGTAGTTCTCTGTCTCAGGCCTGCCGTAGAATGAACAGTTCTCCCTCCTGCACCTCCTCTGCTGGCTGCAGTACATGGTGCCACTCCGGCCTTTGGGCTTGTCCGTGCTCCCCCAGGTCTGTGGCGAGTCAGCGTCGGCAAACTCTAAGCAGTCTCGGATATCATTGGCATTGAAGCCGTTTGTGTATGTGTGGGACTTGTGCTCCCCTGGCATGTTGTAGGGCTCGGCGGAGGTGGGGTTGTTGTTGTTGTTGACGGCAGTGCGGACGCCAGACAGGCGTGCCGGGGAGTAGCTTTGCGAGGACAGAGAACGGTTCTGCTGGGGATAGGTGGCACAGGTTTTCAGGGTGCCCACCATTGGCCGGTATGGTTCTTCCTGGAAGCTATGCGGGGCTGCATTGCCTTCACGTAGGTGGATGATGCTGGAGCGCTGGATGGGCGGGGTGTGGCTATAGTGTGCCGACACCGGGACGGGGGGCGTCACACACGCTGCCCCGCTCCTCCTACTGCTGGGGGAACTGTGAGGCGAGGGGCTGTGGCGGCCATGCATCCTGAGGGCGATTTGTGGGGGGATGTGGGAGGTGTGGCTTTGGTGATGGTGTCTGGCCGGGGAGCAGCCGTCCTGGGGGGTGGGGGCTGGTGGCGGCGGGATGGGCGGAGGGGTCGGAGTGGAGTTCCTCTCTGTCCTGTCGACTCTGTCCGTCACCCTCTCCCTGTTGGGGGCGCTCTCCTGCTCCGGCTTCCTCAGAGAAGCCGCTGAGGAGGAGCTGGGCCCGTTGGTGGTGGTCGCCGCCGGTTTCTTCTCCATCTCCTTCCTCTTGGTTTCCTGCTCCTGGCTGAAGCGCTCCTGTGCGCTGCTCAGGTAGAAGCTGATCATCTCCTCATGGAACTGGTGCCGGTGGCTGGTCAGCAGCAGGCCCGCGAAGATGAACTTGCGCTCCCCTTGCATGGCTGCCCGTAAGATGTTCAAGCTCAGTTTCACATCGGTGCTGTACTTCCAGTGTTCTGTCAGAGCCTTGTCCCCCACCAGCCTGGCCAGGAGGCTCCCTCGGTCTCTCTCCACCAGGGGAGACGGCATCCCAGGGAGCCTCTCCGTGGGCGAGGGACTCGTGGTCTTCTCTGAGGAGGATGATGTGCTGGCCGACGGCCCCGACTCCTCCTTCCCTACGCCTCCGTCCTTCCTAGCCTTCCCCTCTTTCTTACTCTTGCTCTTCTCCCCGTTCTCCACCCCGTTGCTGCTCACGTTCCTCCCAGTGCCTGTGGAGTTGGACCGGTTGATTTTGCCATGCACCAGCCCCCCCAAACCCCCCATATTCTTCTTCAGCTTGATGCCCAGGGTCTTACTGAAGCTGCCCAGTTTGTTCGCCACAGAGTCCGTTCTGGTTTTGTCTTTATCCTTCCTCTGCTGCCCTGGCTGCTGCCTCTCGGTCTTCTCCTTTTGCTCCCCTCCTCGCTCCTTGTCCTTACTGGAGGAGATTGCCTTACCATTGTTGATATTGGAGTTGCTGCATACAGACTCGCGGTCAGAGTCCATGGAATCGGCCAGGGACTGTACGTCCTCGCCCGCAGACGCCGTTGGAGACTCCGGCATGGCCAGGGGAGCCTAACGGGAAAAGGAGAGAAGGGGGAGAGTGGATATGGCAGAGAACGTAAAGACCTTAGCAACAGCTCATGAACGTGTAAGAGGCTCCTCAAGGCTGACTCAGCTGTGTAAGAATAGCCGGCTAATAACTAGTAATGTTCTCTTTTCCTGTCAATTTACATTAGCCTCACAGCTGGTTCTCATAGGCTAGAGAAACAAGAGGATGCTACATAAGAGTATATGGCTACATCTTTCAACATAATGTGAATTCATGCTTATATTGCTTTGTACAAACAAACCACATAATACAATATTCTGAATGTGATATTCAGCTTGTTTACTGAGTAGAGCTTTAATTTTTATCAATGATGTGAAATGTTAAACGTTACCCTTGTTTCAGAAGGTATCCGAACCCATGTTACATTCATGTAGTTGTGCAGGAGGTTCAATTTGGCTTCCAGAGACAGGATTAAACTAAAGAAAAAGAAGAAGAAAAATCAAGGGATATAGCACTGTACTGCAACAAAAGTGTTTATTTGGTCTGGCCTGGAATAAATTGGAATCCTTATTTGAACAGGAAATGGATCCGGTTATTTTCATATTGGGGAATGATCCCTTGCCAAAGAGCCCAGCTGTTTCAAAGCCGCATAACCTTAAAGGACCTCACAACTTCATAGCATCATTATGAACCCTTTCAACATCGCTACGTTGTTACAGTCACAAACCACCATTAGTCAGCTATTTAATGTGAAGTGATGTACCCCCCCATACACCTCACCTAACCTTAAAGACATGATCTGAAGCTCAGTAGTTACTGCTTTGGAATGCTTATCGTTACTCGTGTCCTGTCTTGTATCTTGTCCAAACAAACAGGCTTTATGTGTGTCTGATAGACAGTCCAGAAATGGCTATATGTTGGGTGTTGAGTTCAGATCTTCTAAATCAGAGGGAATCTCCTTTCCCTCATTTTGTGTTTACCTTCCTCCCAGTGGGCGGAAACACAGGCTTTAGAAGAGGGCCAAGTCTTAGAGGCGTTCTGAGCACAGTCCTGCCCCTCCCTTCTCTTCACACTACCACCGCAAGCCCTGGGGCTCCTCTCCCCTCTCCTTCACTCCCCTGCTCTTTGTGACTCAGTCTCTCATTTTTCTCTATTTTTATCCTGTCTCTCTTTTGCTGTCTCTTCTTATCTCCCTCTTTCCCTACCCTATGCAAATCAGTATTTGTCTTTTTTTTTACACTTTTTCCCTTCCCTCCTTACACAGTACATCGACTGTATCTGTTTCTCCTTCCGTCCTCTATGAAACTCTCTCTCTCTTTGTCTCTCTCTGTCTCAAGTTTTGAACTGATCTTTTCCATACGTAACACATCCCCAGGCGTCTTTTCCCCTTGTCCTCTCCATGAAATATGACTCAATCTTTCTCTTTTCTTTCCCTCTCCCTTCCCTTCCTCTTTTCCTGAGCTGCTGTGGGGAGACAGCACAAAGAGACTGGGGGTGGTACCACTGTGCTCCTACTCTCTTTGTTCCTGGCTCTGTGGGGGTTCGATGTTGTCCAGCTCGGCCCCTGGGAGGTCAGAGGCCCGGGGGCCCACCGATGGATCAAGGAGGAGGAGGAGGAAGAGAAGGAGGAGGTGGAGGAGAAGGAGGACATGGAGGAAAAGGGTTGTCACCACGCTAACTTACGTGGCTAGCTTGGTGTTGTCGTTGTCGTCTCTGCCCCACTCCCAGTCCTTCCCGGGATCGGTGGCGAAGTGGAGAGAAAGCAGCTTGTGTTCTGAGTCGGTGAGCGGGATCACAGCTGGAAAGACAAAAAAGCACATTGGCCAGGTTGGATCAGAGGCAGTCCGAATCTACCTTAACCTGGAGGGCGATTCTGACTTCCATCTCATTCGCACATAAATCCTCAGAGGCAGTGCCTCAGTAATCCCACACTGTGACTATCATATAAAGTTTCACTACCTAAAGCAGGTTATTAATTATGTTGTTGACACAGGCCTCATTTGGACACTTCTCACGCACTCCTGGTAAAAGGTATTCTCTACCTCACACTCTCTACTTCCTCAACTTTCCAGGCACCCTGAAACCAGTGGGATAAACGTTTCAACAGTTATGAAATGACTCCTTCATTGAATTTAAAAAGTGAGTAAGTGTTGTGTGGGCGTTGACACTGCAACAACACAGTGTCAGGGAGACCTGTGACTCAGTGTCTCATTGTTGCAGTTGACGCGAGGCTACAGTCTGCTGTCTTTTAATGTTAAATACTTTTTTTCATGCCTTAACACATTCAAGCTCTAAAATGATAACTAGCACTTTTAGCCACTGTATACATTCTACAACTATTTTTTATCCAAAAGCATACTGTAGGAGGAGATCAACAGTTTCAATATCAAAACATGCCTCAAACAGGTTTACTTGTTATCTAAGAGCCCCTGCATCCGTAATTAAGGATAAACTAAAGGCCTGAACTTGTTATTCCTGCTGTGCATTTTGAACATTCTATCTCCCTTATTAAATGTAATGAGAAACTGCCAGTAAACCATGGCCTGGCCTCAGTGTGTTTTCCATTCTCTTCTCCCACCAGTCCGCTCCTTTGTTTGGGGGCAATGTATGTGATTGGAGCTAGGAGACATATGCTCTCTACAGTAGCTTGTTGAAGTAGAGGATCTTCCTGTCTGAGCTGTCAGACTATCCTCATTTGACATTTAGCTAGCCAGCCAAGACGCTCAGAATGTTCTGCATCCTGAGTGTGTGGGAGTGTTTGCTTTTGAGTGTATGTGCGTGTGGGTTGATTTGATGGGTTCCTTTGTTTAGGCTTGTCTGCTGTGAACTGTAAGTGTGGTTGAATGTTCGTATGTTCCTTTGTTTGCATGTGTGGTGTTCAGCTCACATATGTGTAACTCTGTGTGAGTGCTTTTTGAGAGATTGTGTTTATGTGTGCTATTTGAGGAACGTGTGGTCTATGTTTATATCTCCTGTGTGTGTATCACACGCACATGTTTTTGTGTTACAGTGTGTATGTGTGTGCAAGTGCGTGGATTACGGTGAATTTTAGATGCGTTGTGGTGTGGGAGGATTCCTCCAGTGACGCCGTCCTGTTGTTGACTCCTCAGACTGTTTAATTAGTTGGACGCCATGACACCAGTGCTATAAAATGGAGTCCTAGTGGCCTACTAAACAGCATTCACAAAACCATAAAAAACGGAATCCACTGCTTGTGTCAGATTCTTTCTGAAACTGCCACTTAAATGTCTTTATTTAAGACTGAAATGTCTTTATCTGATTCACTTTTTGGAAATAGTGGAAAAGTCAGTTGATAAAAAGAAAAGTCTGCTATCCATTGTTCACCTCAGCTAATCAACTATTTTCATGAAGTCATTTAGGAGTGTAAGTAATTTAGGTAAATAGAGGGCTGAACGAAAATATCAAGGACTCAACACCAGTTGGAGCTAAGTCTTGGAGCTCCTGTTACTGAGTGATTTATGCCAGTCCGGACAAGTTTAAAGTCATAACCCTACCGACAGCTCAGAGTTATGGCCATCTCTCGTGCCACGCAACAGAACAGGCTGTGCACCTGTTTGGTGTGTAAATAACCAGCCAGTAATGTGACTCAGACACAAGCACACACATGCACACGTTTCCTTAATTTGCATTGTAGGCAGACACACGTATGCATGAACACCCGCACACACATACATACAAACAACAGTCACACAACACACATAGACAGACATACACAAACACACACACATGCACCTCCCCCCCCCCCCCCCCACACACACACACACACACACACAAAGCTTCTCACCCACTCAAAATAACCATGATGAGAGGGAGAGGTTTCAGTAAAGCAATCATAGGAGTGGTTTCACTGGGCTCCTTCCAGCGGGGAAGATAAACCCAGAGATTCTGTGAACAAAGCAGCAGAGAGTGTGTCATCCAGCAAGCAGCTGTGAGAGCTAAGAGAGAGAGAGTGTCTGTGTGTTTGACCCCATAAAGCAGGAGCGTTCGTGAGACAAGCCTCAGGCAGGTGTGTCAACAACACAGAGGCAGTTATAGCAGAGGGGAGGTGTACTGTAAGGTAAGGTACTGTAAGGATTAGTATTGTTTTGCTCCTTTGTGGGAACCCAGGACCCTCAGAATCTGTCCTGGGCTGACCTCCAGCCTGTCCATTACCTTCTGTCGCTTCTACAGTACCGCTCAACAGCTATCTGCATCGATGACAGCATTTGTCGGTTGCCAGTTGGTGTTGTTTTGAACCCAATTTATTTTTAACGATTTAAGGAAGTACAGAAAGGGGTGGTGGGAACAAAGATATGAGTGGTGAGATTTTAGCACCAATCTGAGCTGCACACACGCACATACACATTGATTCAGACCTACAGTAGGGCTGACAGAACACAGGGCATCTAGGAACACACCACAGATCTCCCCTCTTCATTGTGCTAAATGAGCGGTGAGGGAGCTAAAGTAGAAACTTGATCTACTTCTATGAACCAGGCCGCTGAACACAAAATGGACGTCCCTACTCCCTAGCATGTTTCAGCTTTCAAATTAAGTATTTCAATTCGGACCACCTGTAAGGCAATAAGATTCTGTGCTGAAGGCAAAGTCAAACTCTTCTGGTAGACGTGCAAGGCTGAGCTGAATTGGGTAGTTCACAAGTCTCAGTAGCTTGCTTGTGTGAAGAAGGTATATTCCAATCTCTCCCTACACAACAGCTTTACGCAGGCAGGCCTGCCCCCTGGTGGATAACATGACTGGAAGGAGGTAGATATAACGGAGGTTCGGAAGAAGAACACACCACAACATTCATCTGCCACCTCAAAAAATACACTTGATGACCATCAGCCAATCACATCAATTACACACCTGATTAACACTGGCTAAGCACAACATATGCCTGAGAGACCAGTCAATAAGATACCTGAAATACACCAGTGCTAGACCTATCGCTTGTGTGTGTCTCCTCTTGAGGCCCTCCCCATCCTCACCTACTCTACTCTTCAGCTCCTCATCGTGATGTCCAGGCAGCTCAGGAGGATCTGGCTGAGCTCAGGCCCCAGGACTCACCCACCACACCCACAGTCGTCTGCCTGGATCCCTCATTCATTCATCTATGCATTATGATTCCTTCAAGTGTAACTACACAACTTATTTTGTTGCTGGTGGGATCTTGAACTTGTATAGACATAGATATTGGATACAACAAAGGATAAAAACAAATAATTGAATATAAATAAGGTATTGTAATTGATGTCAAGCTGTACCTATTTTCTCTCCTATCCTCAAGATGAAAATTCAGCATTTTAAGCAGGTTTAGGGATAAAATGGACACATTCATTGGAGAAACCGGGTGGAAATGCTGATTAGGCCAACTAAAACCAGGAAATGTTAAAATATTAAGAGAATTCTAAATATAACGTTTAAGGTTTACATTCACTACCTGAGCTAATATTTGTTTAACCACAGCATTAAAGAAGCATATAAAACTGTCAAAGACAGATTATTTGATAGAAATACTTTTGAAAAACTGTATGTTCCCTGTGAGTGTGTATTATATGTATATTCCCTGTGCGTGTCAACTTTGAAGAGATCTATTTATATTTTTATAGATAAATAACACTTCCTGAGTAATTTAGCTCTCTTTCAAACTGTCTTTCCCCTTCTGTCTCTCTTTTCCTCCTCGATCCCCCTCTCTTGTCCAACCCCCTCCCCTCACACACACACACACACACACACACACAAACATGGACATACACACAAACACTCTCTTACACTACCAGGAAGTCCAAACTGGGCCTGGTTCCAGGCTATCTGGCGTGTGTGTGTCCGTGCAGCTGTCTGCCAGGGGAGGGTGAATGGGGCCAGTCAGGATAAAAAATGGCCCGTGGTATGAGGCTGTGGAGGCCCCTGGCCCAGATGTGGTCAGCCTTGGCTGTCTGGCTGCCCTCAGCTCTGATTAGCTTTGGCATGGCACTGGGCACAGTGTGTGTGTGTGTGTATGTGTGTGTGCACATGTGCGTGTATTTGTAAGATTTTTTGGGCGTCGGAGAAATCTGTGTGTGGGTGTGTGTATGCATGTGTTAATGGGAGTGGTGTTTGTGTGTGAGTTTGCCAGTCGGGTCTAGCCCTCTCCACAGCCCACAGGGGGCAGACTAACACAGGAGCTCTCAAACCATGACTGCAGTGAGATCACATGCCTCATTCACCATAACAGTTCTGTCTGTATGTCTGTCTGACTGTCTCTCTGTTTGTCTGTTTGATCTGTCCATCAGATTAACCCAATTATTACAAACAGACCGTAAACATAAAGTGCATCATAACAGTAGATATAGTATAACCTTAATACTTCTGTGGTCTTAGCTAACCATGCCACCCAGGCAGATAAGTCTGGACACTGGCCCATGGTCAACATCTGGTGGTTCCTGGGGTACATCTAGTGCCCAGTCAGCAAGTCTAGTCTCTCTAATCTGTGTGTGTGTTTGTGTGAGTGTGTGCAATCCACTGTCTCTATGACAGCAACAGACAAACAGGCTTACCAGCCGATGAGTCAGGTCAGACACAGCCCTTTTTCACAAGCTGCCCTAGTATAGCTCTAAACAGTATGAGGTCAGTCACAAAGCTATTTCATACAAATATAATGACACATAACTAACTACCACTATTTAGCTGAGATTCATTATACCTACTCTACTTTTCCCTCTAATTTCTTGTTTAGCTTCACTGATTGGACACCTGGTGTATGGTCCTTACACCTGGATCGCCATCTGTTCTCAATAATATTCAAAGAAAGAACCACATAAAAAAAAAAAAACGTCAATTTCCTGTAGTATATCTATACAGTTAGTCTATTCTAATATACTGATACTGGTGTCTATACCACCAACCTGACAACCCTGAGCCTATCCACCAAAACAAGCAACCTTGTGCCTTCATAGAAAACCAAAGGCCAGTCCACAGCACAAATCTGACAACCCAAGCCTACCTTGTTCTCTGTGCTGGTCCTTCTGCTCCATGGAGACCAGGGCAGAGAAGTGGGCCTGATCGTAGGCCAACACCAGGGGAGAACAGTGGCAGCGGTTGGGAGGCACCTCCAGGGGTAGGTACAACCCTCCAAAAGGGATAGGAGCAAACGCTGGAATAGAGAGAGATCGAGAGAGTTTGAGAGAGATAGAGAGAGATAGAGAGACATTATGGGGACAGATGGTTTGATAACATTTGAGTTTACTGAACAGCGTACTGTATAAAACTACAGTGTTACAGTTATTGGTAGCTACCTCTCGCTGTGTTTACCAGCTTTGAGAACAAGCACTGTTGTCCTTCAGAAGTTTCTGTTGTTGGTGCTCTACTACAATTGTCCAGCCAGTTATGTCTTTAAGTATGCAGGCTATGTAATGTAGCAGTAAAACAATACCTTTGTTATTAATTTCATGGTTGAGGTATATAATTTAAAGGGAGATCGATACACATTAAAGGCCTAGATGCTAATACCAAGGTTAGGATTCTTTCCTTTTCCTTTTTTTTACTGTGCCCATTGATTTCTGAAAATTTTGAAAGTATGGGAGACTGTGTGTGTCTGATTGTGAAGAGTGAGACTTAGCTGTGTGTGTCTGGTGCAACAATGCAATTATACTTGCAAGGCAAAAGCTTCAAGAGTTCAGCGTCTTCCCTCTGCCCCCAATAGGCCTCACAGGCAGGCCTGAGTCAGGGGCTGACTTTTAAACCATTAGTTCTATCAAATACGCTTGAGCTGTCCACTTCAAACAAGCCAGCGGCATGTCAGATGGCTTGTTATGTGCTAAGATCCCATCATGCACTGCACTTCAGAAGAGGGCAATAACCCGCTGTGACCATGTGTGTGTGCGTGCACGAGTGACTTTGTGTTTGTGCTTATGCACTCGTGTGCAAATGTGTGCATTTCCTTTTGTGTGAGTGTGTGTTCAAAAGTCAGGGGCCATGGCATCTTCAGAGACGATGAACTCTGGAGTTAATGAGAACTCTGGAGGAATGGAAGCGTGGAGGGAGGTGTGCTCAGTGTTTTATTTTCCGGACTGCTCTTACAAACTTAGGGTTGCATCGTGAGTTAAAAGATGGCTATTTAACCGCTTGATTACTCGTATACCCACATATATTTGAATTCTGTTTTAGCTAAGCCTTTTAATAAAGGACACAATCTACCCACAGAAATAACTTAGGGAATACATGCCTAATAACAGAAAATGTGTGTGTGTGTGTGCATGGAAAATGTGTGTTTGTGGATGTGAGAAATTGTGTGTGTGTTTTTGGAAGTGTGGTATTTGTGTGAGAGTTTGCCAGTCAGGTGCCTGTCATAACCCCTTTGTGTGTGTGTGTGTGATAGAGAGACAATGAAAGAGTAAGAGAGAGAGAGCAAAAAGGGGATTTGTGTGAGAGAGATATATCAAGAGAGTACATACAATTTCTTGAAAAAGTTATTTCCTAAGCCCTTATAGCGGATGTAGACAAATATAGTAAGTATTGCAAGCATTGTGCAAATGTGTTTCCCCCTTAAATAAGCTTTATCTTTTCTCCTGGATTAGTGCATGTAAAACAGACAATGACACATTTACTAAACAAATCATTTTTGTCAATATTTGTTTCTAGTCCATGTATTCCATGTAATCCATATTTGTTTGTGTGTGTGCGAATGTCTGCTTAATGAATGAACGGCAAATGTAACGTGTCTATTTGTAATGTTTGCGTGTGCCTGCGTGTGTGTGTGTGTGTGAGCATCGGACCCCGCAGACTAGCATACCGTCTCCCCCTGAGTCTCGGAGCATGGTGTCGGCCACCACCACGATGGGCCTGCGCAGCACGTGGGCCAGGACGAACACGTGGAACTCCTCCAGGCTCTCGTACACCGGGTCCTCAGAGTTGTCCACCCTTGAGACACAGGTCCGAGTCAGACATCTGTACTATGCTGAGTGCTACTGGGACAGGTGGCCTTTACACACTATATATTCGGGGGCAAAGTGTGCCAATAGTGAGTAGAGAGTAGAGCAGTTCTTTACTGATCTGAGGAGGGACTACTGTTACAGCCGAAACAATATAAAATGACAGTACATACTACAAAATATACAAAGAAATTGTGAAGGCTGATTTGCTATCTGTTTTCCCCTCTTTGCATTTCTAGACGTTGACACACACTGGCACAAACACACACAAACACATGCACACATTGGTACATTCTTTTCTCGCAGATGTGCTACGGTATGTTGTAATGTTGTGCCTAGTCGCTGCATCATGGCTGAAACAAAGGCAAAGTGTGTCTGATATAGTGCTGTGTCTGTTAGCGGTGCTAACCTTTGCATAGTTATCTAAGCTTGGCTTGCTCTCACCCATGACCGCTAAACAATGAGCTCCTCACATACAAATTGCAGTGTGTGGCTAATTAATGCTAACCGGGTCCCTTTATTCATGGGCCCTTTTCTTCTATGGAACCTATGGGCTCAATGAGATGAGAACCACACAGTCATGGGAACACAACCAGAACACAATATTTGGGATTACAGGTAAAATGTTGTAGTTTATCGTTCCGTGACAAGTCTTTATATTCATAAAACACGTACATTTGAACATGCTACGGTCAAATATTGATTCCCTCTGTGGCAACTGCTTTTACTGTGACACTGGGCTTTGTGGCTGAAATTATAAACTTGCAATGTGGCACACTTATACATCTGTACAATAACTGAGTTTGTGTCATGACATGCCACTTTAGGTCCAGAGCTGTTTACATAAGGGCTTAGTCTGTGGTAGCATCAGCGTTAAAAGGTCAAATCTCACACTGGTCTGTGGGCTACACAATCAGGGTTTAATGGTGACGTCAACCAAAACTCAGATTTGAACACAGTTACAACTCAACAGCAAATAAATAAACATGGGTTTTGAGTATTCATTTTTGCATGTGGATGTGCATGTGTGTGTGCACATGATTGTGTGGGTGTGTGTCAGCCTTACCCTCCAGTAGTGTTGTTGTTCTTGCTGTTGTGTGTCCGGGGCTCACTGGAGGCCAGCTTGAGCAGCTCGTTCCACTCTCTCTCCCACTCCTCCTCCGTGTACACCAGCCCTGACTGGGGAGGGAGACGCCACAGAGTTACACTCACACACATACGCTCATACACACATGCATACACAAAAAAAAAAACACACACAAGGTATACTGTAGTGATATTGTGAAAACGCAACTTATTCAGATGCAACACTTGATGCTGAGGGTAGTGAGGTGACGGTGGGACTGTGTATCACATCAGGCCCAGTGGGGGTGGGGTACAGGAGGGAAGAGGGGACAGGAGGGACATTACTGACGTCAGAGTTACTGGTCTAGCCTGCCTGAGGGGTGATGGGGGGGCGGGCGGCTGGGGCTCATTTTACAATTGCACAGCTGGACGGTGTGTGTGTCTACGTGTATGTGTGCTTTTGGGTGTGTTTTTGGAGGGGGGGAGGGGGGGTTGGGGTGTTTGGGCCCGCTTATGACTTTGGGTTCCATTTAATCTCAGTCTAGTTTCTGCTCCTCCTAAGGCACTGGAGATAAATGAATCACCGGAGTCTTGCTGTATCTGATCTTAAAGTGAGCAGCGGTTGGTAAGTGGCATTTCACTTAGAATTCTCATTTTCATATTGAAGCCAAAGACAAGTATGATAACAAATGAGTGAATTAATACATTTTGATTTGTAATTATATTGTCCTAGACGACCCATCCTTTCCTGAAATAATTTTGACATCAAGTTAAACTTAAATAAAAATATACAATTTGATATAATTGCATTGCAAAGCTTAGTATTGCACACAGTATATTGAAGGCTTTTCAAGTGCACAATCAACCACATTATGGATATGACAGGTGGGGCTTGTGGCCTGGAAGAGCTGAAGCTCCGCCCCCTCGAATTTATTGAATTTAGCAACAACAGCAACAACTAGCTAAATCAATTGCAGATATCAGAATATACCTACCTGCAGTCTCTGAGTGTTTTATGTGTTAGGTACTTTGTCTTTGAATCGTACCAGCTGAGTAACAGAACGCAGGTTATATAAAGCGTCTGTGATCTGACGTAGATAGGTGGCTCTGACGTACCGTAGATAGGTTGGGTTTTGCCCCGCCTATACAAAACCTGAGCTGAAAACGGGTGAGAAACTGTTCAACGGTCTAACTCCACATTTCAGTGCGACAAAGTTTTCGCGCTTTGCACATGCTTTCAGCAACTCTTTTCACACGTATATAATGTACTGAGAAGCAAATCATGGAATTCGCTTTACAGCATCTTTAATATAATTCAATTACATGGCAATTTGTTGTACTTCAAGGTTATTACCGTGGGCATTGCTATGTAGTTACATGGTTGTAAGTGTTGCCTGCTCCTCTATTGTGCTTCTGTGCTACTAAGCATCCTTAAGTTCAAGTTTAGGATATCCTTGCGTCACACAGAGCAGCACTGCGAGACAACAGAGCCAGGCACACTCAACACTTCAATTCCCACCACACCACCATTCCCCCCAATAGGCAGGACAAATAATAGCCAAGCATTTTCCCTGGAATGACCCTAGCCTGCATTCATACACACACACACACACAAGCCCACACAAGCACACCCAAACACACACAGCATAGCCAAACCCCATCTTCTGACACACACACACACTTCCCCACAGACAGGCCCCTGCTCAGACGTACAGGGTGTTCATCACGGCGGTGTGCGTGCATTGTGCCATAACTCCTCATGAGTTGCCTTTTTACTGCCTGTCAGCTGTATAACGACTCTCTAACTCTTTCATTAGCGCTGATGTCTACAGGCACGCTGACACAAGCTAATAGTCGAGCAACAGCCTCTAAAGTGTTCTCCCGGCCCATCGTGGCACTGTGTGGACTGAGGCTGATATTAATGGCTACGGGAAATGCTGCCAGTGCTTTATCACAGCCACTGTTATTGCCCTAACATCGGGCTACATGTCAACTCAGCAACGAGGTACATGGTCAATGCTAATGCTAATGTTCACAGATAAGGGAAGTAGTTTCCTGTGCACTGTGTGGTTGGTGTTTTGGGATACACATGCCAACATGAACTGGTAAGTTCCACTTTTAAGTACAGTATAGGTTTACATTTAGTCATTTAGCAGACGCTCTTATCCAGAGCGACTTACAGTAGGTACAGGGACATTCCCCCGAGGCAAGTAGGGTAAAGTGCCTTGCCCAAGGACACAATGTCATTTTGCACAGCCAGGGAATCGAACCGGCAACCTTCTGATTACTAGCCCGATTCCCTAACCGCTCAGCCACCTGACCCAGGTTTAACATGGGTGCCTGTCTTTTCCACGTCAGCCAACGTGTTGACTGATGTTTCGCACAGTTTGATGGCACAGTTGAAGTTCGTTACACTTTACCTGAAGCTTCCATTACTCATTGTATTTATTGTATTTATACTGTGGTAACGACATTGTTGTTGTTACACAGAAACAACATTTACTTACATTTTCCTTTAATGACACAATGAAATTGGTATTTTAACATTGTTCAAAATATCTCCATGGGTATTTTAACATTGTTTCGGAAACACAACTTTCTGCCATCCCATTGTCACATCCAAAGCCACATCCATAGAAACAACAATTCCTATATAACAACAATGTTATCACGGCAGGCATTGCTGCCTAGTACACCACAGTAATGACTGTACAATGAAGGCAAATTGTTAGTCAAAAGCAATGGATGTTTGTTGCTATTTGTATTCTGTGGGCTCACATACAGTAAGCGGTTGTCCTGTGTGGGAGTATGCAGCTAAGAGGCCTAATGTTCTACATACCTCCTTGTTCTGCTGTGTTTGCTGCCATCTCCACCTCCTTTTCAGAGCTTCCCTCTCTGCCCCACTCTTCATCATGGCATATAGGGACTTTCGCAGCACCAGGTCCCTGTCATGGAAACCCCACATTCCTGTAAAACACACACACACACACACTAATTACCAACCATCCCTGCATCTGTACATTGTCAACATGATTAATGTGAGAAAATCGATATAGCCTTTGCTGGGGGGGTTCCAAATGTGCTGAGGGGAACTTTTCTCTGTGCACCCTGCAAGCACATCTGTGCACCCTACAAGCACATCTGTGCACCCTGCAAACACATCTCCAAGGAGTTACAAGGAGTAAGGAGTTTAGTAAGGAGTAAAGTTGTCTCATTATACAAGCACGGGTGTACCCCGGGACACTTCCAAAATCTTCTCAAAAAGATGAATAATTATTTTCCATTTCCCGTCAACTGCTTGGGTTATAACCTTCTGCTTTGTTACTGCCAGCCCTCTGATTCTCCCTAATAATTAAGACGGGAAAAATCCACCAGTTCCTGCTCTGTACCCAGACTGACTGACAGACAAGTGTGGGTGGTATTTCTTGATGTCTATCTGGCTTTCTTCAGGCTTGCACTGAGTCTGAGTGGCCCTGTAAAGAGCCTTATGAATGCAACCCTCTCTGTCTCCATTTACAGTAGAATGTTGAGTAATCAATCAATCTGTCTATCAATTGATCGATCTAACTATCGTAACAGAACAAGAGGGGTAGGGAAAAGGGGAAGATCGATCACTTCCTCTGTTCTGTTCCTTCTTCCTCCTCTCTCTACTTTATCCTTTCCCCAATAGTGGCAGAGGTCTGGCTCACCTAATGACGCGGCGTGGAGTAGACAGTTCCCATCCCCAGTGGTGGCCAAGGGGAGGAGCTTCTTACAGCTGGTACACATAGTGGACCACCAGTTCAGACGACCTGAAGAACAGGCACAGGGGCCGCTAATGGTAAAAAAAAACTTGGCAACAGTATATTATTACTGTATAAGTATAGTACCTGTGGTAATAACATGGGATTACAGTTTATCCACATAGGCTATTACACAAGAGGGGAAAGGGAGGGTGGAGGTGGTGGTGGTTGGGGGGTGGGGGGTGGGGGTGGGGGTGGGGGGGTTGGAGGGGGAGGGTTGTCGAGGGAGATTGAGAAACTAAAGGCAGGGGGGACTGGTGCAGAAGCTATAGGCGGCTCTGGGTAAGACATTAGCACTAAATAAGTGACATTCATTCACTTCAAAACACAAAACACACAGAGCAAAAGCAGAGCAAATCTGGATGTGCATGGGGGAGGACTTTCATTCCTCAATACCACACTGTAGTGTGTTCTTAAATGATGCAAAGCTGCAGTCAACCTGTGAGCTATAACAGTGAAACGTACTTGTACTGTATGTTCAACAAACAAAAACAAATGATCACATCTCCTCCTTTATCAGCATAACTTAACAACATGCATCTCCACAGTGCCAGGCAGGAAGACACCCACTCTTTAAAGCAGATGGTGAGGTTGCTTTCTGAAAAGAACCTCTTAGGTACTCCTGTGTGTGTGAGTGCATGTGTGTGTGTTCATGGTTACACGCCCCTGTGTGGACGTTCTGCTATTTGTGTTTGTGTGTGCGTTTGGAAATGTGTGTGCGCAAGCTCTCATTCATCATTTAGCAATGCCCTTGGTGGGTGCTGTTAACAGGGTTAGTTTAGAGAGATTGAGAAACCAGAAGCAGGGCACTGACGTAGAAACTTCAATGGCTCTTACTGGCTCATCCATAGGATATAGGACAGAGAAAGTGAAGGGAGATCATCTTGGAAATAAAACAATAACAGCTACGGATGATTGGCACAATCCACCTATATTTGCTGGTCATTTACGAAGACTGATTCGGGAAACATTCCCTTCTTGATCCCAATACAAATTTTAGAGAATGGCCCCATTTGGATGCCTTAGTAATAATAAAATATATTATATATATTCGTATATAGATAGAAGTCATATCTCAACAATGTGTGTAACAGACACAATAGAGAACTTTGTTTTTACATTTCACATTATGATACTGTAGACAGTAGTCATTGAAACATGGCTGCTTGTCACACTGCCAGATGCTAGATTCATCATGGATTATGTAATTTGATCAACAACACATCTATCGATGCTGTGGAGAATGCTGAGAGAGAGATCGATTTTTTCCTCAGTAAAACCACGGTTGAAAACTAAATTGCATGTTCTTCTGTAATCTGTAAAGTCTGAAAAGTGGCTTGTGATCAATCTAGGTCTAAAGATCCATCTAGGTCTTGGCTATATTGTAATTGTAATCGTCAATGTCAATGGGTAACCTGAGGTTCAGCACCTCAGCTTTTCTGTTTAGCCTTGCACTGTAATGTTCATTTCAATTAAAAAGGAAGAATAGAATTATTGCATCAACATGTTTACCTTTGAGAAATTGCATCCCAAGGTACTGTGCGCTAGGCTGCCTTGTTGATTGCAGTAATTGCGGAAGGCATTTTTCATTTCAAATTAAGTTGTCTATGAGCACTTCTCATGCATTTACTCAATCCATTTAGCCCCTGTGTGAGACTAACTGGCCTAGAGCAATTGTGGTAGATGACAATGTGGCACTATCTAGTTTCATTGGAAGCCATTCAGAATATGATTATGAGATACTGACTGATGGAGTCTACAATTATTTTGGTGGAATACCTTATCACAACTAATCACCAAGCACACCTTGTTTTATCCCAACCCATACATAACCATGATATAGGACAATCAGGTTGGTTCAGAGCTAACATGGAGCATATAGGCAGAGCGATCAGGCTGCTTTAGAGCCAACATGGAGGATGCAGAAGGCTGAGCAATTTGGCTGCTTTAAAGCCAACATGGATGATATAAGCAGAGCGATCAGGCTGCTTCAGAGGCAAAATGGATGACATAGGCAGAGGAATCAAGTTGCTTTAAAGCCAACATGGAGGATGACTCCAGCATTTGTATTCCTTGTGTCTTTTTTAGGTCTTCTGAGGCCTGCTCAAGAGCCACAATGGTGGACCGTTCATGTATACCTAAGCCCGAGGTGAGTCCTAGCCCCATCCAGAATGGTAGGCTCATTGGGTGACTGACCTGCCTGCTCCAAAGCCACCATGGTGGACTGCTCTATGAGGTCTCTCTCTATGAAGCTCCTAAAGTCCTCGCTGTAGACGCTGAGGTCGGGCAGCTGGAAGGTGTAGATGGGCATCTCCAGGGGGAACTGCTCGCTGGTGCACTCGCTGGCCACGTGGGAGCGCGCCAGGGACACGATGGCGGAGCTGGCATGGGAGATGCCCCGAGACAGGCGCTTCTCTGGAGGAGGAGAGGGGGGGGATAGGGGTACAGGTAGAGAAAGAAAGAGGATGAGAAAGATGGAGAGGGAGAATCGACAGACAGACCTATACCCTTTCCACTTTAAAACCAATTACTACTGCTCAGAAAGCATTTTTGGAAAAGATGACAATGACACCGCCCTTGACTCACCCTGCGTGTTGTCCTCTTGTCTGTGGACAACAGCCCGCTCCACCTTGTTCATGTGCTGGGGGGTGTCGTGCTCGGGTTGCCGGTAGTACCGACCCTCGTTAAAAACTTGCGGCAGGTTGGCAGTGTGAACCTGCCGCAGCTGCTCATAGTCTCTGAGGGCAGCACTCAGGTCCCAGTTTTTGCCTGAAAACACACGCACACACATGCCCACGTTGTCAAAGGCTTGCATAACATCACTTAAATCTAGATTTGGCCTGCGCAGTTAATTAACCTTGACTAAAGTAAGATGTTTCCTCCATTCATTCCCACTAAAGTAAAATCAAGTCCAAGAAAGGTTTGCATTGAGCACTACAAATATACATCTGGGTGTAACAGTATTGCTGTGATCAAAAAGTACAGGTCAGACCTATTCGCTTAAACTGGACATTGTTGTACTGTAACGTTACATTTGGATGCATGTATTAAAACCAAACGCTTGGGTCCCGCACCCCTTGCGACTCTGTGCAATGTTTGTAAGATGTAAATGTAAATAGAAGACAGAATATTACAGGACTACACTACTGTAGTTCAAATGGCACAACAAAGGGGACAGACCAGTTCAGCAGCATCTCGTAGGCGGATCCTCACCCCCCCCATCCCCCAATACTACACTAATATAGATTTGTCTGACGAAGGATGAGAAAGTTCTAACGTAATACCACACACACAGTCACACACACACACACACACACATGCAAGACACATACTGTAGCTGTCAAAAGCACCCTGTTTCCATTTTGGAGACTAATGAGGCAATTGAAACTACTGCAAGCGGCTGTTAAAATGCCATTGTGTGTCGATGGGGTCAAGAGAAGTGAAGCGGACAGCTGAACTCTAGCCAGACATACCAGACAGACAGTCATCCACGGCCTCGACAGGAATCACTTATACAACACAATGGATAACACAGGGGGCAACAGCTTTAAAGACTACCATGTTTAATTTGAGTGTGGATATCAATGAGCAAGACCTGGCAACCGCCACAGAGGAAAGCCCAAAGAGGGTGCCTTGTATTTGTGCATGTACAGTGTTACTTACTGTAGCTAGGGACAGACCCTAACCGGACAACTTTTATTTAGTGTCCAACGGTAGGTTACATATACACAATAACTTGTTTTTAAATGTTTAGTTTTAGCATTCTCTTTTACTTTACAAAGTTGCTGTGGTTTAATGTTATCTTTTTTGTAATGGCTTCCCATTGTCTGACAGATTTCACTGTCACATTTATCGATTATCAGCCCTCGGCTATCCATTAGAAAAGTGCTGTACCTTGAATGCATTGTATCCTGTTACAATTGACTAATGGAGATCATATGATAGGCTAGTTATTAATTATTAATTCAACATCAACGACACAACAAGCAACAAAGCCAGCAGTAAAAGTAAAGAATGGTAAGGCAAGCTACAGTAGTGCACTTGTTCATGTTTTAATGTCCCATTTGAAATAGTAAGTACTCAATGCTGTGGTGCCACACTTGTATATTGTGCATGCTGTGTGATGCCAGCATTTGATGCTGGAGGATGCAGTCAAGCAATCAAATTAAAAAGAAGAATTGGGTCAGAGCTTAGTCGGTATGATTTAGACTAACGTTTTAACTGAACAGTAATTCCGCAATATTTACTCGAACAGACTTATGTGATGATATTGCGATTCATCCGCATATATACAAAGTCCTGTGTATACTCTTTCCACACCTCTATCTCTCTCTCTTTCTCTCTCTTTAAATGTGGAGCAGCCGGAGTTACCATGGTCACCACTAAGTTCCCTTGACTGGTGTATGGGTTGAGTGCCAGTTTACTCTGGCTTCATGACTCCAGTCAGCATATGTGTGTGTGTGTGTGTTTGCATGTGTAACGTTACATTAGGAACCTTTTCTAATCTTTGACATAAAAAAACCTTAAAAAACCCTTAACACCAGTTAGCTTAAGGAGGGGGGTTGTGTGTTCAGGAGGAAGATAGAGAACCCACTTTCTTCACACAAGTGACTATGGCTCTCCTATCCTACAGAGGGCAGTACTTCACATCACCATGCAGACATATCCACTGGGAGGATAGCCCTGGAAACAGCTCTAGTGAGTGCAGACATAAACAGTGATTGCTGCAGATAGTAGATATTGTAAGATATTTAACATAACAGGGATAGTTCTGCTTTTTACCTTAAAATGTAGAGGCGTAGGTTTCATCATACCCTTACGATTATACCACTTTTTGAAAACGGTAAATCTGTCTCCTCACACATTTTATTAAAAAAATGAAATGCTGCATCCTTAATACAAAAAAAAGCTGTCCCATTCACAGCTGAAAAAAAAAACATATCTAAGCCTCGGTTGATATGAGATGTGTGAAAAATCAATGTTGCATCTTTTAATGTGCATCAGGTCAATTCTAACGGTTTCCTTAGATTTTCTAAACACAAACATTTGAACCAGTGAATGGACATGGCTGTGTGACCCCGTCACCCCAACACATCTTTAGATCCTTTTAGTAAGCCAACATCAACTGGAATTGACTAATCATTCTTCAGTAGTTCAAAAGGGTGTCAGTCTAGAATTGCTAACTCAAGTATTTTTGTTTTTCAGCTCCTCCTGTGGATTCTACTCTATCTCTCTCCCCCCTGTATAATTCCCCCCAGTACTGCTATCATTTCCCTCGCTTCTCATCCACAGCTTTAACCTCAACACTATGTGCTGCTTTGATGAGTCAACTTACAGAAACATACAGCAGAGGAGAGAAAATGAAGCTCTTTTATCTCGGTCGAGTTGAAATGAGTTAATTCTATTACATTAAATGTTCCTCAGCTATAATCATGATTGATGATAACTGCAATTCAACATTCATTTGTAATTCTAACGTTTGGATTCTCAATTCCAGCTCAGTTCCAAGCCCCAACAAATACTTCCACGATGCATGCTTTGAAATAACTATTTATTTTCTATGTTTGCATCCGAGAGGCTTCAATAAGAATGCAATCGAGCCGACAGAGCATACAGACAAGAAAAAATAAATCTGAGCTTATTTTATGCGCTTTCAAATCCAGAGAACTGCATATGATGAATGATCAAAGTGAAACCTCATAAAGGGAATGATTTTGAGTTGGATTAAAAGAGAGGTTTCTTTTTATCTGTCTGCCGTATATGTTTTTCCTGACTAAATTGGGCTCTGGTTGCTCTTTAATGAGATAACGCTGGGAAATTACCCACTCCTTTGAGCAAGCGTCTGTCTGCTTGGCTTCCTGCTTGAGGCCCAGTCATTGAGGAAACAGAAAGGAGTTTAGGTAAATAAATAATTCATTCTGAGAAAGGTTGTCTGTTTCCGACATATCTTATTTTAATCATCCCTTTATTGATGTGCAGATGACTGTCAACTTCTATTCGATTAACTAACCAATTTCCCTGAAGTAAACACCAGTTGTTGCATATTAGATCAGTTGCAGACTTTTGGGAAATACTTTTAGAATGGTCCATAACTAACTAACCAACCAACCATCCATACATACATATAAACATACATCCTTCCATCCATCTGCTAAATGAACACACACATTGGCTAACTTGCAAACGTACAAACTAACTGATCATCATCCTTACCATAACCAATTGTTGCATATCAGTTAAGATGTGGTTAACTTGTGGCTATTCTTTTAATAGAGTATTGATATAGATCTATACCTCAAATCAATGGAACTACTCAGTTAAAATAAATGCATAGCATACTGTATTTTATTAATTGCTATGTAAATACTTCACAATAATGCTGTACAATAGGTAAACAGCTTGGTAAATTATGTTATGCTATATATTCAACAGTTCTGTAAAGCATTTCCATCATTGCTAACAAATGAAAACTATGTGTTTGCTGTAGAATGTGTCGTGTCTTACGACTAGAATGCTAATATATTAGCCTTAAGGGTTAACAGTATCACGTGAGTCCAGCTTCTTACCTTCCAGCAAGTCTCTAGCCAGACCAGGTTCCGCCCCAGTGGACTGAACAAAGTCCGACAGGACTGCGTCCATATCCAGAGTCATGTGATCATGCGGATGGGCTGCCCAGGCCGCAGCGGTCACCTTAGTCGACGCCAGCCTTCACACTCTCATCTGTGAACACACACACACACAGTACAGTACATACACATGCACGGAGCCACCTAAAACCAGTCGGATGAGTCTATGTAAATACACATTGTGAGAAAACTAACGAGAACTGATGGACGCTATTCACAACAGCACATATCTGAACCGGACATGCTTGCAGGTGGTGTGTGTATATGTTTGTATGTGTGTTGTCTTATAGCCTATGCCCATATGGTACATGGACAGATTCATATATTGTGAGGTCTAGTACACCCAACCCAGCTCTCTCTGTCACCTCCCATATGGAGAGACTCAACAATTTCCCCAGTGTGTGTGAGAATGACTCATGAGGTCATTCACTGCACACTCTGTGTCCACAGTATGACAGTGATGTGATTCTCTCTCTCTTTTTCTCGTCATTATGTTTCCTCCGTTCCACTCATTCTTCTCATATTCTATGCACAGTCAATCTAAGTTAATGATATATTTTGACAATTCCGTTTTGCAAGATGTACAATGTCACTTTTTTTCTTCCAGCAGATGACAAATATTAAAGTAAGTTATATATAATATATATATATAATAATGGTACAGTAATACTAAATAACCCATTTTCCAGCATCACTTTAATGATCTTGCCTTTATTCTCACTCTCAAAAGAAGTCATGCCAAATTGGATTTTCTGTAAATATACATGTTACAGGTTTCCACCCAAAATCTCTCTATCTGTGGTGGTTATATCACTTTATCTACTGACAAAAAAAAAAAAAAAAAAAAAATTCACTCTTCCTGGTCACTCAAGTTAGAAAACAGAAAGCATCAACAGGACAAAACAAGCACCAAAACCCAACAGGAACCCAATTACATGTCCAATGAGAAAAGGGAACCAATTCGTTCTCGCCTGACACCCTGAGGGATGGAGATTTGTCGCACTGGAGGCTTTTTGTGTCTGTGGTGAAGAGACTACAGGGAGGATTTAGTAGCCGTGACGAATGGAGAACCGCTAGTTCAGTCTAGAGTAGACCGTGCTTTGGATATAAGAAGGATGTATCCAATGATGAAACTGTAGATTGAAGCAGTAAATTACCCATCCTCTACTTGAGTGTCTCATAATAAAAAAGATGATCTTTGTGAACATATCTGTTAGTATAGTCTTCTCGGATGTTAAAAACAGCACACTTACTTTCTGCTTGATCACAGTGGAGTCCTCAGCAGCCCTCTCAGGGGCATGCTTACAGTATGTTTGACACGAAGATCAGTTTAGTCCATTATTTCACTGGTACAAGGGATGGAGGGAAGACTGGTTAACGGAAGGCCTGGAGGAAAGATAACACAAAAGACTGGGCTTGAAAAATGGACCACTGGAGTATTAATAGTAATACAGCCGCTAATACACTCATAATACATCTGCTGTCATTTTATGCACACAGCCATTGTGTTGTTTACTGCCCACACCTCATACAGTTGTGAGCCCTTTGCTTGCAGTTCTCCCTCTCCTTCACCAGTGTGCATTTGCAGGTTGTAAAACACGGAGGGACACATAAACAGCCTCATCATCGGCCAATACTACAGTTGATAACACCATGGAACACTATAGTAAACACAGTATTGTTTCTTCTCTCTAGCTTGAATTGTTTAAAACCGGGGACTGCATTGTAGAAAAGATGTACCGTAAAATCAACTAGAGTGTAGGCTTCATGGTGAATGATGGTTTTGGCCTAGAATCTAATTGAATCTCTTCCTATTATATTGGAATATCCCTTTTAACAAGTAGTATCATAAGGTTTCACAGATGCTCAAAGATCAGCACATATAACAAACCTAAACCATCAAAGAAGACAAGCAGGGGTGTCCCTGTGGCTGACCAGATAAGAGCGCTTATCACACAAGTGTCTTGACTTCGAGGCTTTAACAACTTCTGTTCTCTATGTTATTTATGTATTGATGTCTGCACACACACGTGTAGCATACAGCACATCCTGTCTCAGTTCATGTTAAGGCCTAACACGTCTCTTTGATATTCTTCAGGGTATCAAAATAAAACACATTTACATAATATTTCAATTTAAAACCACACCAGCAGAGCGTCCTCCAAAACAAAAGCAGAACGTTCTTCATGTCGATGCAAATCAGCCTTGTAGGGAGACATTTTGTGTGTTTTGTCCTTAGAGTTGTAGTCGTACAGTACATGCAGTAATGTTAAATGCTCTGTAGCCTTAGAAAGCATGAAGGAAGAAGAGCTGGAAAGACACTCAATGAAGGAACTGGGGCAAAGCACACATTGTTAAAAGCCAGAAATAGAGCCCCTCAGTCTACTTGAAGAGATATGTAGTTTTAGGATAATACATCCTGGTGGGATTTTATATTATACTGTCTGTCTCTTCAGTGTCTATTAATGAAGAATACATTTGAATATCCCCGTTTACTACTGTCGTTGAACATCGAAGTAAAACTTCTTGCGACTTAGGGGAGGAATGTCTCTCATATAAGTCCACAGCAGATGAACTTTGATCCCTCTAAGGGAGCAATGAAGGCTCAGTCCTAGCATCAGATAGCTATCAGGGAACCTCCATAGTCCGACTATCAAGTAGCAGCATTGTCATCCAGATATTTGTCGAGGCCAAGATGCAGATTTTTCTAATTAGTAATAGAGGGACGAGAGAGGGAAGTGTCTGTCCTCCAGAGGAGCACAGCAGTGGGTAGGAGAGCTGCATAAAGAGGGGTTTTCACATTCCTGAGCATAGCTAAAATGCCAATGGCATAGCAGCCTAGCATAGCAACTCAAGCCCACACAACTGGGTCACCTACTAAGGACTAAGATAGAACCCTTGGGACCAATCAAAACTGAAAGTAATGACATCAATAGTGATTGAGCATAAATGTGTCCTCAATTCAATTCACATTATTGATCCTGAAGGAATAGGTAAGAGTTCCACCTAGCTTTCTCAGGGGATGGTGTAGTGGTTAGAGCAGGGTAGCAGGTTCAAACATCCCCTGTACTGCATGCCGTATATGAGACATAAATAAAGCTAATTAATCAGATTTGTAAAGTAGAATAAAAGTATCTGTATAAATCTATCAATCTTATTGAAAAACAGATGGCCTGCAATGGATAAAGACATACAGAATTATATATGTGTTTGATTATAGAATATTTATTCTGTAGAATAAGATAGTTAATGAATAGTATGTATAAACTATTTATAATAGTATCAACTATGGTCAATTTAAATTGCTGCTGAGTAGAACAATTCTTCTTGTTTTATTCTATAACACTTTAATGTTTTCTCATCTTTTTCTGACCCTAACAGTTAACTAAAAGAAAAGGCATGTGACAGAATGACTATTCTCTAGTCTTATTTCTGCAATCTGAGGTTCCCATTTTGACATGACTACAGAGGCAAAGTCTGTAAGCAGAAACACCACCTTTATTTTACGGACCGCGTTCCACATAGTGAGGAGAGTAGACCTGCCACTGACTGACCATCTGCTGCTGCTATTGTCTCAGCAACAAGCCGGCTGCAAATGGGGGCAAACCAAATGAATCTCTAAATGCATCTTGTCAATCGTGACCATGCAGGGTGACAAGTCACGATCAGATGACCCTCCCTCCATAGTTTTTTTCAATGAGGACGTCAATCTCAAACAAGGTGCTAATTAAAGCAAAGACTCAAACGGGGATTCTGGTAATCCAGTCGCCTGCTTACCTCAGGAGGATGTTTTTGGATGCAGACTCTTTCCATACTAGCAGAGGCATAACATAGATCCTCGATGGTCCAAAAAATAGGTTCTTTTTGTTGCAGACCTTGAAAAGTAAGAGTAATAGACAGGTTGTAGATAGGTTGTGGAAAAAAACGCACAAGCCTTCTGCACGAGGCATGTAGTGTCTTAAAAGTTCAATACAATGCAAACCAGCTCAAGCACTCCTGGATAAATGGTGTGTAGCGTGTACAAGAGACAGAAAGTCAGAATGGGAATACACTGTATTTGGGATCCAAATACAGTGCACACTGTACTCGATTCACCCTGTGTTCTACAGGCTACTACAACAAACAATTATCCTGATGATTCCTACAGCCTGGTAGTGCTGCTGTGGTATTTTTCAGTGTAGGGGTGTTGTGCTTTCACAGGATGCTGTGAATCATCATTATCTCTCCCTGCTCTGGATGTAACATCTCTTTCTGAGATACCAGAAGAGGGCGAAGGCTAGGAATACACACACGTGCACAGAACACTCTCAAACACATACAGTATACACACACAAGCACCCGCACACAGATAAACCACACACAAACCTACAGTAGAGCTTCTGAGCCTGACAAACCAGACTTCAATATTCACTGGAAAAGAGTTGAGCCTCTGTAACATATAAAAAAAAAAAATGATTTTGATTTGTTATCTTGCTTGTACATTAAGAGGTTTATTTTTATGGTAACCTTTTGCTAATATGAGTTTCTAGATTAAAAAAGATTCATCCAATATTTAATCTGAACAATTGAATTGTGTCATTATATGAGAATTGCCAAATAAGTACTTCATTTGCATACAAATTGGTGATTCACAGACTTGACATCAAAGACAAACGATTTACATGTTGTCCTCAAACATGTGCCAAATATCCACTAAACATTAGTTCAGGTCCCAAAATGTTCTGAAGTGAGCAAAGACAAACCTTAAAAAACATAATCCACAGCTGTTCTACAGCAGATTTTGAATGGGCTTGCAGATGGAACAGAAGGTTTTTCAAGTCCTAGAGGCTATTTTGTCCTTTTTTACAGCAATAGGAATTCATTAGAGTATCTCAATGGTTCATCGAATAAACAAAACAGACTGAAATGCTTAAGCCTAAGTGCTAAAGTTTTACAACTTTCTGGACAGTTGCAGAGTAGGTCTAATAAACATGAAATATATGTACATGCATGTAAACTACACCCAGTCAAGGTGACCCTTGCAAAGCTGTTTAATAGTTACATTTTTGGATTAATCCCATATGCTAGTTCTGGCAGCAATGTCATGAGAGGACTAGGTTTCTTAGGTCTTCACAGTCCTCAAAAAAATAAAACGTCCTAATTCCCTTTGAGAATCACTAATCTGTCATGATTTAATAGTTATGCAGTGGATCAGATCTTACCTTGTGTATATATATTTACAGTAAATCTTCTAAAGCAGGTCTTAACCTCTGTATCTTGTCTCTGAAACTCAACACTGACCCAACAGCACAGAGGACTTTTCCCACGGTCACTACCAAGGCCCAGCAACACAGTCTGCACAATGAAGAACACAAATATGTAATTATTTAACAACAATAACAACAGTGCAAGCTCACACATACCCAGTTATGTGCTTACTCATGTGGGAAAATGTAAGGGTCCTTTGACACTCATGTTTGTACTGTATTGGATGCATAGTGAGACACTATTCAACAGTGTGCCAGAGAAAGAACAAGCTCTGAAGAAGAGCAACATCATTTAAAAAGTGCCGATCAGCATCTCACTGTGGCCAAGTTCATTATCCCCTGCAAAAGGACTGGCAGGGAAATTAATCTGACTTCACTTCAACTATACTATCAAAATAACATGTCATGTCATACATGTCATAATGGATGACCCAAGTTGAACACAGCATAAAATAGACACCATTACAACTAAGGACATTGTTAAAGACTGCCTCTTTCCAAAGTTTTTTGTAGAAAGAAGGGAAATGGATGAGACGGGTCAAACAGTGACAAATAAAGATTTCCTTCTGAATCTAGTTAAACAATCATGATCCACTCTAGGGAATGAGGAAGACAACTCTCTATCCTTATCTGTCTCTCCTGCCTTCTCTGTGCCACAAACTACCTTAGATCTTATCGTCTTCTGGACCCAAATTGAATTGGACCATATGCTGCTCAGACAGTTTGTGGATGGGCCGTCCTTTCTGTCTATCCTTTCTGGATAAACAAAAAGAGGGACAGGTTTCAAGCATTATCACACACACACACATACACTTGACCCTTTGAGTTCATCGTTGTTGCGATATGCTTATTGGTTAGCTAATAAGATAGCATTTTATCTTAGTAATGTGTTTTGGAATAAATTCTTCTAGTATCCCGTCTCATGACTGCAAAGGTTGAAGTCAACAGGAGGTCAACTAGTAGGTTACGAGTGAATACATAAGTTTTTCAAATCCAACCAATGTCATTGCAGCACTAAACACCAGTAAACTAAACTAGGTAGAGCTACAGGCCGATTAAGTAAAAATGCTCATTAACATGAATACGGCAGGCAGGCAGGCAGGCAAACGTCATCCTGCTTTGAAGAGAGACAGATGTAGGCAAGCTGGCCCGGCCCAGGGCCTCCCATTTTCTGTCCTAGATATGAACAGTGGGTCTCAGGGGGAGAGCTAGGCCACTCTGCACAGCATCCTCCAGGTCCCTCAGAACAAATAGGGAGGGAGGGATGGAGGAAGGACGGAGAGAGGAAGAGAAAGAAAGAGAGAGCGGGGGGGGGGAGGGGAGATGGAGAGCGAAAGATATATGTAGAGAGAAGGTGAGAGAAAGAGACAGAGATGGAGAGAAGATAAAAAGAGAATGTACAGTAAAGAGGGAAAGGGATGAACAAGAAATGGTTTCCATACAATCTACAACACTACAACCAGTGTCGGCACAAGAGAAGCTACAGCACATTGCTTAGAAGAGATAAAGACGGCTATGAAAACCATGATTGCTCAAAAGCACCGAGCCGAAATCACAAAACCATTCACACACTGTATAGAAAGGTTATCATCAGCTTATGATGTTCTAGACACAAGACTCCAGTTCAGACTAAATCTAAACAGGCATGATCCAAGGAGTATTTTCTGAAGGATATTGCTACAAGGTTTCTTTCGAACATGAAATATTAGACAGCGTTGAACAGTGAGAGTCTGAGATGTTGCTTCTGTCGGGTGCCGTCACTCTTTCAATTAATACTGGCTATCAAATTGCAGAAAGAGCAACAAAACATTGATAAAAAACTTGCAGGGATAAAGTAGGTGTATAGTTTGATTAACATCGGAAGACAAATTGGCGCTATTATACTGTTGCTCTTTGGTCACGCTAAATAATTTTGTTCCAATACCACAATTCCAATAAAGACCATCAATCTGTCAATCAAGCACAGGAATTCATAGAGCACTATGTCCATATGCCATCTGTATATATCACAGTAGATTCCATTGTGTAAATGTTCAGGTTATTTGCGACGCAGGGGGTTAGCCACTCAGGTCTACTTTATGCATTTACCCCAGCTCAGCACATTCTTTTTTTAAATGGCCAAATCACTTGTAGTATTCCTGAGCAAAACTAAGGATGGGTCTCTGATAGGGGACAGTGATTATCCAGGCCTGGCTCATCTGGCCAAACTGTACATAGTCCCTACCTCTCCATATCAATACTCTTTCAATCAATGCTGTCAAGGTACATGAAAATGCCTTTCCAACGCTAAGAAAGGAATACATTACAAAGGAGACATTGCAGGGTTGTAGGCAACATGATGAGAGATAAGGACCATTTGGCCTAAATGCTGATTCTTCCTTGGTAAGTGAATGGCCAAAAAGTGATTGGGCTACCAGAAAAGTATGTAGTTCAGTTGAAGATTCACACATTTATTGGAGCTTTTGCATATTCATCGACTATATGCTTCACATGGTTGGAGCGTTACAATAAATACAATGTATTGTGCGTGCAGTACATACTTAAGGTACTAGACGTTCTTGCCTCCATCCCTCTAAACTCCTACTGAGGTTATTAAACCTGGCTTTGCATTCCTCAGGAGATCTTGAAACCGCAGACAAAGATGAACTGAATGCCCCTGCTCCCATGTGGTTTTAGATTATTAATAAAATATTAATTATATATTTTTCCATCTTGGTGAACTTCCATCTCAGCCTCTGTGAATTCTGGTTGTCTCAATCTCTCACACAGCCTCGTTTATACCATTGCACCTCACTGGTTTTTGGGACCAGTTAAATTACCAATTTAAATATGAAATTACTAACCACATAGTGGTGCTAGTGTCGCCAACTTCCGGATAAAGTGCGCAAACAAGATACCAAATTATTTTCAATTAGCCCAGATCATTATATTGGATCCTGCAGTGTTACCCAACATTAGACAATACCCAGGTGCTTCCAAAATATTTGCCTATATATTTACATTTCAGTATATATTACATGTGTGCATCCTTATATGTGATACAAAGTAGCCTACAAAGTAGGCTATACTATGCCAGTTAACATACAAGGTTGTGGGCACCAAGCAGACATGTAGCCTTCAGGATGCAGTCCCCCTGTAAAAAAAAAAGAAAGAAAAAATGTAACCTCTGTTGCTGAGGCTCCATGACGGTGATGAATGGGAGTTTCGTTTCTTTGCGCATCTCCAAGGAGGGAGTCCACCTATAAATCAGGCCACAATAACAATCTACAAAAGAAAGTCTCCATAAAAATGCTGAGCAGTCCACCCTTACCTAGATACAGTGTTATGTATGGCCCTGGGACCGAGCAAAGTATTTTCCCCACAACCTCAATGCATATTAAACATTCTCAAAAGGGAGAGTTGTTCCTTATGGGTTAAGAAGGGGTTAAGTCCTTAGGGGGCTGTGTACATAGATGGATGTCAATCTTAACTCCCAAGACTAAAGATATAGGAGCTACACCTTGACACAATTTGCAGTCACACTATCAATAGAGTCTATCTAATATGGAATCTAACACAGTTTTGCTTAACTCCTTATAACACTTAAACATAAAGTATTATCTAGATGTAAAAAAACAAAGTTACAATATGCCATGTGAAGTATTCTAAAAAGGAGTTTTATAGGCTCATCCCAGCCTAAAAGACATCCTTGAAAAAATCGGACTAATTTGGCTTAATTAATTTCTTAGCAGTGCCTCAAGCACAGGAAGAAACTGCTTTGTTCAGATGTAAATTTACTCAGTGTGTGTGCCACTAATGATAGTACTGGAATTGAGTTAAAAGTATTTAGCAAGTAGATTTTTCTAGCTTCCTGGATTTCCTACAATCCTAAATCTATCTTATTTCAGGCCTTCCATCCAACCTATGCGGATATCACTCTTCACCAGCACCTGTGCCGGAAAAGAACTCCCTTCAGCAATGGAGCTCTCTCTCTGAAGGCACTGTGAAATATGACTTAGCTAGCCGTGCAGTCCTTGTGGACACACAGAGTTCATTAAGTCGGTCCAGAAATACAATAATTAAGTGTTGGGAGTCACACACTTCTCTCCCTGGGCCCACACACCCAGAGTCCACTTTGATGACTCCCAGACACAGAGAAGGCACCAAGGTCACCTTCTCTTTTTAATTTCCTTACCCAAACTCAGTTGCATTACTTGACATGTTGTGCTGAGTCACTTAACTGTATAAATCAATTGTTAAGGCTTAATTTAGTTGTTTTTTATTATATCACATTCTGCAATAATGGAGGCGACGAACACTGTTGTGTTTTGGCAAATCTATACCATAAAGTGCATTTTCATTGATTTGTGGGTTAGTGCATTGTCCCTCAAGGGCAATGGAAGCTGAAAGATAAAAATTAGATTGGGTAGCACTTTATTTTACTTTACTGTTTAACTGTTGTCATTACCCTGTAATCAGTTAGGAAATTTTGAGGTAACAAGAAATATGTTGCCTACCATCTGGAACTAACACAATTAGTACTGAGCTCCGGCAAAAGACTATCTTCCTCTCCAGGGTTATGTTTGTAGCCCAGGCTTCGGCTCAACACAGAACCACAAGGTATGGTCAAGGCATAGTTATGGGACCAAATAGCTGATTACTATATAAAACCATCACATTTTCTAATAACACCATCTGGTATTTAAGTGCTTTTTTTCTCTCTTGGTCAGTCTCTCTATAGCTTAGTTTTTTCCTCTGTCTGTGTGTCTCTAATTCACTGTCTCTCTCAGCATCTCTCTCTTTCGTTCACAGTCTATCTTTTATCTCTCTCTGCATCTCTACTACTGTGTGTCTCTCTCTGTCTGTTGCTTTATATCTCTATAATACTGTCTCTCTTTCTTTAATAGTGTATTTCTCTTCCTCACTCTCACCCCCCTCCCTCCCCCCTCACCCCCCCCCCCACCACCTCTCTCTCTTTCTTGTCAGAACCAAATAAGGTAATTCCAACATTTTGTTTGCTCCTCCATTCAGGGATGAGGTGGATGGGTGGGTGAGAGCAGCATCAAGGCTGTCCTGTAGCGGAAGGTCCTACGTCACCGCAAGGCCTGTTTCCAGCAGGGGAAGTGCAGTCCCACGCAAATGTAATCAGAGCACCATCCACTGTGCTGGGCACTGGAGAGTAAAGTGTACACAAACAAGTGTAGACACACACACTCAAACGTACCTTGCCACCAAACAAACAACACACATGCGAGCATTGCTCGCACACCTTCCCAACTCGTCATAGCACACGTCGTGTACATATATACACACACAAACACACACCACCTATTTAGCTCAGACACACACAGCTGGCGAGTGAGATGACAGCTCACTGGCCGGTGATGACATCTGCTCCCAGACATGTGGCAAAGCCAAGTCTGCTGGGCCTGCTGTTTACCAGCAGTGAAGGGGACACACGCTCACACTGCCTATCATGTTAATGAACACTGAGTGGAAGGAGTTTGTGTGGTGTGAGGGGTAGATCACAAAGATCCACAGAACAGGATGAGGGCCGTCCAGGCTTTTACAGTTAAACATAGTAAGGTCAAATCATGTCCTTCTTGACAGTTGCTCGTCAAATCTAAAATACACAGATAGCTGGCCGAATTAAATTCAACAAACTGTAATGATAATGATTTTGTTACATTTATAGCACTGACTCATTCCACCAGGACACGACCCGTCATTAAAAGCACAAAAAAGCAGCAATTGTCAAGCAGATATTATTTCTGTGACATGATAATCTCAGGATGAAAGCAGATTATGGACTGATTATGGAGAGAGTAAGACTCCATATAATTTAAACGCAAACATATAACAATAAACAAAACATACAACTTAATAATGACATTATCTGTACAAGCTTACAGTTACCACTATAATGGCACCTCTGTTTGCAGATTCTGCTTGACCTTGGTCAGAGTGGTCTATATTACCTTCATCCATAAAGAGCCTTCGACTCTTCCTCAAGAACTCTTGGAAAAACTTCCTAACTCATCTTTGGTCAGTTGTCATCCACACAACCTCTAGATTTTCGACTGGTTTCTGTTGCGTCTGCCCTGTTGTCCATCCTTTGCAGGGAAAGTGCAGCATTGCATGACGTCTTGGTTGACCTTTTTCAATTAGCACAGATGCATGATGGTGATTTGATCAAATTAATTATGTTCAAAAAAAATATATATATTCACATTTATATGGTTAATTGTTCAATTTTATAATACAGTGCAATGTATCTTTATTATACTTCAACCTCTATGTTTATTATATGCACCAACCCACCACAGCAAATTCCTTGTTTGTGTAACTCACTTGGCAATAAACCTGATTCTGATGTGCCTTCAGACAGTATGACAATAACAAAACAACAAATCTCCAATACTCCAGCACTGGCTTATGAAGCCATACTGATCACTTAACCCTGATTGAAATATGTGCAATAAGAGCTAGGCATAACTCAAACTAAAGTACACACAGTATGTCCAGAAAAATGTGTCCAACAGAATGAAGCAGAAGATGCTCTCTGAGAACATCCTTCTACATTTGCTAATGTTTTCGACTTCAATCAATATTAGGTCATCCAATAGATGGGCTGGAATCATGTCAAGAGGACTTATTTTAAACAATCAGATGAGATTTGAATCAGACAGACTCCAAGTTGCTACACGTCTGTTGAACCCTTCGGATGAATTGGAAGGAAGTAAAATCTAATATCTGACCAACAACAACAAATACATGATTCATATGATATGATATATTCAATAAAATCCATATTTCAGTACAGTGCAGGTCCATACAATATATATTCTGCTTATATCAAAATGGAATATTAATTAAATTTTCTGTATTGTAACTTGTCTTATACCTCAGTCTTCCGAAATCATTAATGCTTCTCAATTGATCTCCTGCAGAGTTGTGGACCCGTTCACTTGAACTATTCACAAGGGGTCCAGAATTGTTCAGCCACAATTACCCAACGCAGACCCCATTGAAAAGCCACAATGTCTTATTCCGGTGGGTGTTTTTGGTGGAACTAGGAACCTCAGAGCTAGAATTCACTGTAATGTCGGATCAATGGCCAAACGGTGTCCCCGAGGCTTCCGTGTCCACAGCACAGCAGTTTAGACTGAGCTTAGCCCAGAAGTAGCACACTTAGGCAGTTTGTGTTCTGCTCCCCAGGCTCAGAAGTGTGCTGTCCAGTCAGGTGCTTGTACACCTGTTATACAACCCTATCTGTACCACCATGAGAGTAAAGATAGACTATGTGCTGTATTTATGGGTTAGAGTTATCTTTAGCTGGCACATGCATGTGGACAGAGATGGAAGGAGATCTTGAGGCAACGTTCTGAAGTTTAGACACTTCATTAGAACATGAGCTGTTTGCTGTATTTTGGTTTTGCAGACACATTTTCATTTTCATTCCCAAATAGCCTACTGTGCTTTAATTGGAATAAAATTATTTGGTAAGATGTAGGTCCAAACACTGAAGCTCAATCATTTCACACTATAATATTTCAACATGTTATGTTGTTTACTCTTCTAAGTCAGCCTTTAACAAGTGTAAACATTTCAGCTAGGACCTTTGTATTTTATGGTCTGCCTGAGACATGAATATCTCTTCGACCTTTTTTTTTTGTCTAGCCCAAAGGAAGAGAACTTCCCAATACCTAATCTCTCATTCCACAAGTACATGCAGCTGGGACTTGGCCTATATCTAAAATAGGAGAAATCTCTACCTCACACACACAATCAAGGCCTAACAATCAACGAAGAATTGGTACCTTATTGTGGCTACAAACCAGTGCTACATAAGCCTCTGCGTACAGCTGTGAATATAACTGTCATGTAAAACTACAAATAATAGACACACAACATTCAATGAGGTGGGTCTAACAAAAAACCTAAACAAAGTCTAAGATACATGGTCAGTCAGCCAGAAGGGCAATCTGCCAGACAGATTGTGAAGCTTAATTGACAGCATGGGCAAAAAGGACTATTACTTTATATACGGTACTTATTAGGTAAATATATAACATTCACTACATACCCGTGGTACTACAATGTACCTATTATAGAAGAATATGAAGAACTTGAAGGGATCATAGTAAGACGGCTGTTAGCAATCATCTTAAAATTACGTTCAGGCCAGGCAATGGATTGCCTCTGTGTAATTCTTAACCTTAATAAATTGCAGTCTGCATACACTGCTTAGTATTACGTTGTAATACTAATTCCTGTCATTAATGACCGACTTCAATGGTAGGCTATGGTCTCAGTCTCTGCTTTAGGTAATTACATTATAGATTCAATAAAATGACTAAATGTAAATGACTAAATGTAAATCGGAAATTATAGGCTATTGAATTTAGTCTGCAGTATGCAATATGTAATAAAAAGGTAGGTTACACATGCTGTACACAAAGTCCTATCTTACATGCCTTATCGTAGGTTATGCGCCTTGTAGGCTACCATTGAAGCGCTACGGCACAAATCATCACCACATCGAACTGGGCCATGAGTCTAGTAGGCTACATACTCTCTACCATAGCTCCACTTAACCCAATACTAATAGCCTAACCTAATAACATTAAATGGCCCTATTTGAAACAATACCATGGTGTAGGCTACAAACAGCTTTCAGTTGGGCAATTATCTCCTCAATCGCACTGATTCAGATAGCCTACAGTATTTCTCATAATTATTTTATCCAGTATGAACATCACTACTATAATGTGAAACAACGCTACACGAGAAACACAAGCTGTGGACACATCAAATCTTATGATGCCGGTGCACCTGTCACGTCTGCAGTGATTGAGAGAGATGACAACATGAAATATTTACTATGGCCAAACTACTGATTTATACAGGCATATGCTTACCGTTTGGTTAGTGGTCGGTCTCCATCGTTTACTGTGAAATCCCCATAGACCCTTTTCTTGTCTGTTTTATTTTTCCTCAAAAATAAACATGCCCGCCCGCCCGACTGTCTGCCTCTGTTTCTTTCATCCTCATGTCATTCTCCGCCTGCTGCACCAGAAACACAAAGTCACTCCCCCCAATCCATTCCACAACATGACGTCAAGGATCAACAGCATCCACCCTCCCCATCGATGCCATTGACAATTTCCTCACAGTGCCTGCCTGGTCTTCAAAAATGACTCCCGGAATAGCCTATGAGGCTACGTGAGCCTGGTTTGATGCCAGGCCGCGAGTATTGTCTTTAAAAAAATTGTCTGCGGGATGAATAGGCCTACGTGGTTAAAAAAATGGTGTTAAGATTCAAATGTATCGCTGAGGTTGTGATCATAGTTGCTGACCGGTGGATGGCGCTTTTTGTTCGACGGGAGACAGAGCTAGACAATGCCGTCATGCTTTCGAGTGCCTATAATGTTGGGCTGAGCTTCAGTGGCATTGTTCTCGTTTTGAATTGATTATGAGCAGGAGTGCTTCGTGATATCATGTGGCCTCCTTCTGGGTTGGGCTATGCCTGAATGGAGGCTTACTGCTGAAATTGGAAACACGTAGGCCTATACATTTTCATCAGTTAGGAATTATCTTCTAATTATAAACATGGTGTATTTGAGAAGTATGTGCTGCTTTAATAAAGTATCTCAAAGACAACAGTTTAATATTAAAACACGTTTTCCTATTTAACATCCAATTTTCACAGGCACATTGTAAAACAACACTGTAGGGCACTAGACATCCCAGATCCAATGCTGCTCTTGAACTTCAGAGCACTTAGGACCAATCAATATCTGTAGATATTATGAAGCTTGTATTTCTCCAGTGCTTAACATTTAAGCCATATGCTTAATGACATTATAAAGTAGATAAAGGATGCATCTACAGATAATTCTCTCCAATATCAAGTCATACTCACTACCTCTTCAGTCCATGTTTTTGGGGGTACAATGTCACAGCTGGTCAGCCAGAAGGAATGTGGTGAGTAGACACTTCTTGAATGACCACAGTGAAGGAATGGTCATAACGATGGGAAACATATTTGCTTATAGAAAGTATGTGTTTCTCTGCTGACACTGGCAGTACCCTCCAGTGTGTGGATCAGGTTTGAGTGTTGGCCAGGGTGAAATCCAAATTCAGATAAAACTTGTAATTACTAATGGGCTAGTATATCAGATATGCCTTAAAAGACCACAAATTATTTTTAAATAAAAGTTTATTAAAGTTATCAAGCTCCACAACATTAACTAAACTGAAAAGGCAGTTCTAAGAAAACCCATTAAAAAAGTCATGCAGTATCCACGGCCAATTGTCTGGTCCATTCATTCTACAATCACTCCCTTTGATGAAGATTGTATATATATACATATACACATACGTATTCATCTTTACAGAAATAACTGTAATAAATTATATATACAGTCCTGTTTGTGACAAGAGCTTCATCAGTAACAGTTTGACCAATGCATCTCTTGATTCACTCTCCAGTGTTGGAGCCAGTGTCTGAAAGGAAAAGAGACATTCAGTATCCAAGCCACTTAAAAAGATGTACAACACATTTGATGTATTACGACTTGCACTCTATAAGACATAGTTCACAAAATACTTAAATATGTTTGGCACACAGCCAATAGCATTGCGATTGCTCATAAGCAACAATAGCAACGAGTGAAGGGAATTTAATGCTCGTACTTTTCCCGTCGCAGGCAACAATTTTCACTTTGTCCACCTTCACCAAATCAGTGACTTCCCTGAATTCCACGTCATTAAGAACAAACGTCCACACGTTGTCACAGAATCTGTAAGTGTTTAGTGACCCCTAGAGGAATGGAAAAAGAGCATAGTGTCGGTGACACATTGCAAGAAGCAAAATACATATTACAGCTTTAATGTTCAAGAGCTGGTTTTTACTTTTTTACTAATCCCAAAAGGTTAACAGGCCAGTTTCCCAGTAGTCATCGTCTTGGGTTTGCATCATTTTGAATAAACCCTAAACTTACTCAAAGTTGATTTAGCACAGTCTGACAGACGTGATGGAAAGGCAACATCAATCTATAAACACAGCCTATTCAATGAGTGCAAATAATCACAAAAGGGGTGAGTTTACAATATCATACGAGAGGGAGCGCTGTTATACTGAGCATCAGCATGGCTGTGATCCAGGCATAGGTATGTACGAGAGCCAAAGTTAATCACTTTGGTGCTGCTATTCAGTATAACAGCAAGAACACTAGTGTGATATTGCTTTTAAAAAGCGGTTCTACAAGCACCATTTATCAATTAGCAGTAATAAACAGATTATGATTCATTTGTTTATCTAATCATTGATTTGGCTCCGCCAACACAAATAGTTCTGCAACTGGACAGCACTGGAATGTTGCCAAGCAACACAGTCTTAAAACATTTTCCTGCACACTACCTTGCTCCTTTGTGCAAGTCTACACAGTACTGCATGCCAGCTACTTTGTATCATGTACATTTTTCTGTATGTTTCTGTGTAACCAGTGAAAACAACCAAATAACTTGGTCAGAACTAACTTGTGTAGTAAAGCTTGGCTTTTTTTGAAAACATAACTGTCTTCTTTGCATGTCATGAAAGCTTAAATCATGGCTCCTGATGGTGGGGTGAGACAGAGTTAATCTAGTGTAAATAAGATTTCATGTCATATAATTAAATGGCTTATTTTTACTCAAAGTTGCAGACTGAAGTCTGACCAGGCAGTAATTATGTATTGGCCAGGCCTGCATCTGCACCACGATTCCAAGAGGTAATCTTATCTAGTTTATGGAACCATTTGCTGCCAAGTCAAGTCTCCTCAAATACATCCAGATCAGAGAAGACCTATGGTGGATGCAGCAGTACTCACCCGAAAGTTGACCCTGTTGCGAACACGATTGGCAAGCGCTGTGTTGATGGCTTTGTCAAACTGGAGCAGAACCTGAAGTGCTAACTGGGGTGTTATCTGCTGGGTCTGAAAAGGAAATTCCCAAGAAAATAATAGATTATATATATATATATATTAATTTATTATAACATCAGTGGTCCCCTAGACATTTAGGCTATACAAGGACGCTATTTTAGAACAGGACAAAACCGCTGTGGCTTTCTGTTTGTAAGAGGGTGGTTTTTTTTACTACACCTAGCTACTGGCATGTCCATGGCATTAGCATGACAGGGGTGAAGCGGCCCGCTAAATGTTAGCATAGACTTATAACATTCGCATGGAATTTTATGAACAACACTAATGCACACACTAAGCATTAACGGAGCTGCTCCATCCAACTATTGTATTCAGAACGTATATCCAGTTATATCCAGCATTAGAAAAACTTAAACTTTCAACAACGCTTCAAAAATGCAAACGCATGCGAACTGAGAAAACATCCTTTGAATTAAAACCCTTAACTTTAAGAATGAGGGAATATCAGCGAGTAGGCCAAATCATGTTACAAGAATCTCAGTTCATGTTAGAAGTGGCCAAAACAAAACAGATTTACATTGGTTAGGGTGTGAAATTATAGAATTATGCTACGCCACCCAAGCTAATGCACCGCGGGGCAGCCCCAACAGCTGTCACGAGTTCACATCAACTAGCTACACAAGATAAACAGGGTAGCTACATTGATAGCTGGCTAGCTATACAATTAAACTAAAATCGAGCAGTGTCGTTCAAGGGAATTAGAAAAAAAAGCCGTAAAGCATATAGCAGATTTTCATTAGTTGAACGAATCCTTGCAATTTCGGTAAAGTAGAAAGCAAAAAATGGCTAACTTCAGCTAGCCTGCAACCCACAAATATAGCATTGCTTTTACCTGAATAAGCTCGTCTAGGCTCTCTTGGAGACTGTTTCCCAACGTCGTATTTCTGTAAAGCTGATATGCCATGGTGACAAATAAATCTACTACCAAACTACAGGTAAATAAATTGTGCAGTTGCACAATTCCCTCCTGAATTACTGGGTTTAATCTTATGACTTGCTCAATGTTGCGTCTGGTCTGCTGGTCGCAGAACAGTCAATCGTCAATTGAAATTACGGAGCACCGAAGGGAACACGCTCAGTTAGCTTACTTGTATTGTAGCCTGAAAATATGCGGTATTTTGTCTAGCCACCAGATGGGAGCAGATGATAAGAAACATCCAATAAGCAACGAATAAAACGTCAGTGGGCTTTAGATTGCCACTGCTAAGCATTTCGGTTGAACATCACATCGACGGGCTTCTTTTGTTTTAGGGGCCTCAATTCACTAAAGTATCAACAACATTGCTCATGAAACTAAACAGCATTTCCTTCTTCTAGCATACCTATTCATTTGTGTCAGAATGAAAGGAAACCGTCAGAATTTTTGACATTAGTCACTAAAAGAATTGCTTTCAAGTTGTATCATATGTCATGGGAAGGTGCATGAACGTAACATTAAACTCTGTCCATCAGTTTCTTTTATCACAGTAGCCTATAGGACAGTGCCAAAGCTACTGCTTACTGAACATAGTTATTCATTAGTGATGTCAGAGCCTGAAAAATGCATGCCCACAGATGCTTGAATAAGCATTTATATGTGCAAAAAGCCTGATAAATCATTGTTAACGTAGAATCTTGTTAGCTACTTACAACATTTCAACATTACAAATGGTTGTTTCGTAATTAGATCTATTTTGAGTAGATTCAAAGTGACACTTTTTTTCGTCTCTCATTTAAAAAAAAGAATGCAAATATAGGGAATGACATTGTAAATATGTTAGAGTTAGGAATGCAATTATTTGGACAAAGTGAGGGACTGTTGGCTCAACATAAACCAAAACTATTAACATTGATCTATGAATTCAGGTTCTCAGGGTAAAAAATAATTGTGTTCGTTTAACTTATTTATATCTCCTTACAGTTTTATCTGTTAATGGTGGCAGGGGGATGCAGAGAAGGAAATTATGACAAATAGAGAAAACATGGAGGAAATGGGAACTGCTTCCTTCATTTAATTACAGTGTCAACCTGAATTACATAAGATATCAAAAAGTATGGGCACGGTAGCACATACTGTATATCAATACCATGCACCACAAAAGTCTTTCTGTACACTTGTATAAAACATGTATGTCACAGAATCTAGTCTGAGATATAGGCTACAGTCAACACCAAACTGTCTAATTCTAAGTATATTGTAATTTGGGGTAACTTTTTTGATTGATCTTACCCGCTTTTGGGAAAGCCTGTAATTGAACATCACTGTTTAGTTACTAAGATCACTGGGGCCTTTCATAGATCGAGAATAATCCTCTAACATTTCAAATCCAGTTCTTTTGTGTGTTCCGACTGCAGTATATGTTTGCCTTTCCTTCTGATGGGCTTCACCAAATACACATAATTATCATCCTTTGAAGTATGACAGTCTGTCTTTTTGTACAGTATTTGTCAAACACACTATGGCAACATTTTCTTATTATGAAGCAATCGGACAGTGCTCATCAATTACATCAACACTTTTTTTACATTGTGAATGCATTCACACTCTTGTCTTTGGAAGCATTTATGTAAATAGTAACACATTTGTAGAAATTTAAATACTCTACACTTTAAATATTAAACGGTATCAGGTATTCTCCAAACGTATGGCATGTTGCTATTATCAGATCACTAGTCTTTTTTATGGTGGGCTAGGGTTAGGTTAGGGTCCCACAAAGGCAAGTTCGATAATGTTTTTCTTTGTGGAAAATAAGTGGGTTTGCTAGTTCATGAAAAGGCTATTTTCCAAGCAATCTTGGTTATTGTACATCAAAATCATTATAAATGATCACATAAGCTTTAAAGGAGAGTACAAGAAAATAAACTGTTAAAATGTGAATGTGGCGTACTGTTAAATGAATATTTAAGAAGAGATTAAATATTAAAAGGCTATAAATGGGGAAAACAAGTGTCACAAAAAGTTAACTTCACATTATGGAGCCTCATAAGTGTTCTGTTTCTATGACAACCTAATAAACCTTACCATTTAAAACATGACCGGACCATGGGGTTTCAATATGCCAGTCAGTGGAAGGACAACCAAGGTGTGACTTGAGTTCTGAAATGTACTGTATTGGTTTTCAGGTGTGTTTTTGGATTGAAGCCAGTTGTGATGAATTGTGAAGTCCTTTCTTTTGTTTTAGGTCAAAGGAACTCCTGCGCTCGTTTGAGCAAGATGTTTTGTGCCAGGAGACAAGGATGATAGTCTGGAGAGCAGATCAGCATGGGAACTGAATATTTTACACATATAATACAAAGATGGAAATACTCATCAAAAAATGAAAATTTCATTAACCATGTGAATGCTTTCAAAGAAACATAGTTTGAATACCCTTCCAGCTTGAGTTGTTGGTCCCTTCCAATAACAGATCATGATGAATATTGGATTGTCCTTCCCACCCAATCACACCCTCTAGATGGAACTGATCCAGTGTGTGTTTGGACCACACAATGATCCTTAAACTGTACATTAACAATATTCTGCCACACTTTCATAATCTGCAAATTACATTGGCAAACAAATAATTACTTGAGTCAATGAGAACAATTAATTTCACAATGCCTCTGAGAATTGGATATGCATACTAAATGAGTTAATTATCACACTATGAAAAATGGAGTGCATCTAAAGGGAATTTACGCTGGAAGCAGCAGCTTGAATTCCAGTTTGATTCCTGAATCTAAACTCAAACTGTTTTCTGTTTCATTTGTATTGCAGTTACTGTTTTGAAAATATTTTTCAGATCCTGTTGTAACTGGTATTTTATAAAAATCCCCACATGGGGGGGGGGGGATTCTGTTGAGATGTCACATTACAATGGAAGACGAGTCTGTGAAGATGACAAAATAGTCTAGAGGGAACCTCATAAAAAGTCCTTACTATTAAAATTCAGTAGCCCCTGCTGAAGGTTGTGAAATTTATATAGCCTTTCTACAAGCTTCATACATCACCCTTGGTCTCTGATAACCATGCTGCACCAGTGCTTGAGACTACCGCTGTGGCCGTTTGACAGACGAATATTTGCTGACATATAACCCAGCCCTGAGTCAAAGATCATTACCCCCGTGACTGATGGCGGGGTAGCGGTGACTTAACAGTTTTATTTCCCGCCCGCAGCTGAGCTCCTTGACCATGCTAGCTCAGCGGACACAACCTTTCAAGTCCTGTTACCAGCTCAATGGCTCTGCCATAAAGATGGGCCCCTTCATTTAGCCTCTCCATCTTGATCATCTCTGATAGGCTATCAATAATTTCAGGCTGGTTGAGCACTTGGCTGAAGGTTAAATAAATTTCGCTGTGATTGTTTGCATGATCGTACCCAAGCGGAAGGATTTCGATTTGCAACAGCATTCTCACCCCCGAGCAGAGGCAGAGGTTGGGTTTGTTGGGGTCGCCAGTTAGGACATCACTGCAGCATGATCAGCTCTTTCTAATCATACAGGAATGAGCTGTCAATAAGTATTAAAAATGTGTCTTTAATGGTTTATACTTATGGCATAAAAAAATGTTTAATTAAATTAAATTTGAGCATTTATAATAAGTGGCTATAGGCTATAACCACATATAGATTAATAAGTATATTTTATGAATATGCAGCCATAATGAGTCATATAGCAGTTGTTTACCCGTAAATGGCAGCTTTCAAGTGCCCACTAAAGAGTTGTGGCTTACTCATTGCAATCTCCCATAAATGAGAAAAGGACAAAATATTCTATGATCTTTTCTTCTGTATTCTTTTGCAGTGCTACATGTCTGTTGTCCCTACTAATTGGAGAAATTATGCATACAGACAGAAGGACTTTCCAATAACTGGTTTCGTGCTTGTGCTTGCGGCACTGGGACTAGACTTGTTTGTGTGTGAGCTGGTTTTTCTTCTGATCTTCACTTTTAATAGTAAGCTTTATTATTGTGTGTGAGAAGATTAGAATAAATTGTGAAACTGCGAGGCCGATGTTGTTCTCTTTCAAGTCCATGAGCAGGCTATGTCAGTGAGTGACTCCATAAACTTTAAAGTTTTATACCACTTTTCTGGCCATAGTGATTTACCCATCCATTACCATATTTTGCAAAAATGTTGCTAAATTTAATGTTGTATGAGGAATAAGTTACATTTTTTAAGAGCTCATTTTCCAAATAACACATAAACCCCTGATTAATTTGGGGTAGGTCAGTTCATCCATAGCAGTAACCAGAATTGATAAGCCTGTGTGTAAAAATAAGCCCATTGCCCATTTGCCCATTTCTAAACAGCAAAATCATAAATAATCGAATTACAAATAACTCCTCAAACATAACAAGCGTCTTACATGCCAAGTTAACATTAAGTACCCAGCCAAGACCTTCTGTTGACTAACCATGTCCAGCATAGCAATAGTAGTGGACTGCTATGGCAGAGGATTCTTTAGTCCATGTTTAATATATCATGACATAAAGGTAAGGTAAACATCTTATTCAATGTAAAGGCCAATAGGGGCATAAACCTCATATTAGGTTTTACAACAAAGGTTAGTCGAAACACCTAAGGATAGACAGGACCATATCATATGCATCAAAGAAGGAATCTTGTAAAGTACATCAAAACAGCCTCATAAAATAGGAATAACGGTGGTGTTTACCGCTAAAAGACAGCTGTCAGCCACACCAGGCCTGATGGATGTCCAGACACCCTAATGTGAATGGAGGGCGAGATGGGAGGGGTAACGCTATAAGGCGGAGGGACAAGGGGGGTGATACGCTCCCACCGGGACAACCATCCAAAAAATTAATTACTCAGATTCAGCATTTTTAAATGTGCCACTTAATATACCGCCTGCATAATTAAATTCCCAGCCCTGTGACCTTGAGAGCATCTTCGAGAGATAATAAATGAGATGAGCAGATAATCAACGTAGACGCAACTCTGACCGTCCATGAAGGCAGTGCCATGACACAACACCATCAAGGTCACCGCCTGAGGGGTCTGACTGACTGTACACTGACTGGCGGAACACTTAGAGCGAGTGACTATAAAGCATTCCTGGGTGTATGTTGATACATTCTCCCTACTAGGGGAGTCTTTGAAAATATAGCAGAAAAAGAACCGAGCAGAAAAGGAGTGAACTAAACAAGCCCCATCTCGATCATACCTACACCTAGCTACGTAGTGGCTGGTTCTGTGAGTACTAAATGTGGAGTCAAATAGAATATTCATATAGATTTGTTGAATGTTAGGACAACGTTTTGTTCAAGCACATTTATACACTCCTTAATGCTATGACTGTTTTATTTTTATTTTATTCTAAGTTAAAGCTAGATCACATTATAGCAAGAAAGAAATTACAAATAAAGTACAAACTGACAGATCAGGATGTATGTTTGATTAATTCCTTAAAGCGTATATTTATCCAAAGCTATAGAGGATATCCTATTGCAAAATGTTTGCATTTACATAAGCCTTTAGTAACTATATACTGTATATATATGCTTATATATACATGTGTGTGTGTTCAACCACAAATTCATAGTCAATTTATAAGTTATGGTTGGATGTTTAGATATCTAAAGTAACTTAACTTCCTTGCAAAAACCAATCCAGGTTGTATCATCCACTTTTCAATGTTAAAATGATTAATCAAAAGATTGAAACCAAATGTGGAAATGCTAATCTAACAAGCCAGTGATACATGATTTATTTGTAATATATCTTGGTCATAACCAAATGTCTTTCTAGACACAACAAAGGTTCCCAAATGACAGACAATGTGGTCAACCTCGGTCGAGCGTATTTTATGAATGTAATTTAACACATTCATCATGTTAACCCAGCAGACCTTGCTTTAATACTTACCTTTCCTATGAGTTCAGAGTTAAGTGGTGGAAAAACTAATGAAATCCCTTGTTACTACTTCCTTTCACTGCCTCTGAGTTTGAATCGGAGCCAAATAAGACAAGCACGTTTGTATAGGGATGTAATTAGTGCAGAGTCAGATTAGGGACTAGGTCCTTTGTCCTAAAGTGATACATTACAATAAGTAATTTGAATAGGGAGGAAAACCCATTGAGTCTCAGGTCAAAGTATAGAATTAATGGATAGTGATTAACAATGTGATATGATTTTTTAATATGGCAAATACTATATATTGTGGGTATACTGTATATTGTATATTGATAGATGACACAGAACAATATCTATTGATGGACTGTCTGGATCATTAAAGCTATTTTTTAAGTTGAATACTTAATTGGCTTACCAGTAAATCTGTCCAACCATACGCCCCAAAACTGAATTTACAGTAGGCCAATGTGATCTTACTTGAATTCAATGTCTTCTAAATTGGTCTACAAACTATATTGAATGACAGTCAGCTGGTGTATTTTGCTCATCTAATTTATACAATTTTTCACTCTTTTATTTGATACATTTTCAAATTTTAGTACATCTTGATGTTTATTCAAACAGCAAGTGAGCAAATATCATGGCTCGTCAAAACATAATGATGTACCACTGCCTCGATAATACATGTCATGTTGAGAGAGTGCTTTCGCTGAACTTTGGCTGTGGGGGGGATGTCATCAGCATTGACATGTCAGGCACTCTGTCTTTATTTAACATATCTGCATTGCCTCCTGTCATTTTTCACTCTGCCAATAGCTCAGTGCAATCGTGGATCAAGAGTGTCATTAATATACTTCGACTCTGTATGTCTGAGAAAGCAGGAAAGATTAACCCCTGAAAAATGCAAGGGAGCTTTTGCCAGCAACAAGACCGTTGTCTCCATCCCATTCTTGCAATGTTCAGGCTTCATTGCACAGTCACAGAGGGCTAACTAAAGTTGAACCTGGATGCTTGTCATGTACTTGAAGTAATTTTCCTTTGTTTGCCCCATATGTAGAATAATAACAAAGTAAATGTGTATGCAGCAAAGATAAAATAGACTATACAAGCATACTGCAGTCTACATAACATATGGATGGCATATGGCTATGCATACACTGTACATAGGTTTCTATTGTAACTGTTTACTTCTACTTACTATCCACATTTGAATTACTGACAGTGTACACTTTATAAAAGCAATACAATTGTAATAGTCCTCGTCATTCATTTTTCATTTAGTCTCTCACATTGTAGAGAACATTTGTATTTGCTTGATCAACGTGCCCTCCCTGAAAAACTGGCAAACACAGTACAGCATTTACTAAGAGCATCAGAAAGATTAATCAGACAAAACTACGCAGTCTTCAGAGAGGAATTACAGTAGACAGGCCCAGCCTGTGTTTGTACTGGTTACTGATTGATTGTGGACAGCATAGCAAACAATCCATTTACTAACTGGCAACAACACAATAATCAGCTCATTTCTCATCTTAACCGGGATGCCAATAGAGTATTGACCAAACGTCAACCCTCTGGCACAGACATTGAGACACTCATTATGGCTCAATTTTTCTCTCTGAAGGGCCACATGCGCTACTTCCTAATGACCCGGGAGTCATGTTTCCAGCCAGCAGCTCTACTGTACACACATACACACACACACCTCGGACACCATGCTGTTTTATCTATTTCGTACACACACAATAAAAATGACATACAGGATATACACATGTATTATGCATTCTATTTGACGATGTGAAATAATTTTTACATAACTTTTTTTGTTGTTGGGTTAAGGTTTGGGTACACTGGAGCATTGGATATTGTATACAATAATCCCAAGCAACTCTCATAGCTAAGAAACCTTTTCTTTCACTTTATAGTTATACAAAAACATTTATGTTTGATTGTTTCATATCACAGCTCTCGGGCTGTTAACAATTTCATGAGTGTGTCCTGTTGTTTGCAGCTGATTAGACGCAATACAGATTTCACGGCCAGTCTCTGGATATGCCTAATGAAGTAGTAACGTAATTCTGTTCCCCGGTGTCAATCTGTCTTCCTTATTAATAAAGAAGGCTTTAATAGCCCATTATATTGTTTATCAGATTATTGAAAATGACAAAGTGTGTGGCTTTACAAAAACACCAGTGAATCAGAGCAATTGAATTGTCTGTATTGAATTGACCGATTCATTATTTGCAATAAAAATTTGCTCATCAGCAATAGACAAAATTAAGTTGAGGATTGTATTTCGCACCACATAAATTAATGACAATAATAAGGAAATGTTTAAAATGAATTGAAGTAGTTTATTCCAGTCATTATTAAAGTATTACACAAGTATTATACAGTGACTTAAAACTATTTTTGTTTTGTTTTCTGTAAAAAAATGTGTGTTTGTGGTTTACTGTTAAACTGAACAACTGAATTGTCAGCTAGATGGCAGCACATGCTCTTACCACCTCAGTAGAGGCTACCATATCTGGTATCTTTCCTGCCTTAACTGGAAACAGTGATTGGGTAATGACAATGCACCTTTTTTTCATGAAGCAATTTAGGCTATTTATTGAAACTCAACAAATAAAAAACAAAACTAGCTAAAATAAATATATTACTTAGATTATGATTTGTGTATTTTTAGGCTACTCTTTGTTTCTTATTTTTCTGAGATTTCAGAACAAAGTGTAATCTTGAAAATATTTTTAATGATTCACAAATAATACTATTGGAACTTATAAAAAAAAGTAATATTATTGTGTATTTCAGATTGTTGTGAGCAAAGGACCAAGTTAAAAGTAAATAAACAAACTCAATGATTCATGTCTTCTTACTTACAATAGTACTATACATGTTGTCAGTACTAAGTGTAATGTAGTACAGGTATATCCAACTGTAAACAGCAGCTTGATGCCAAGGTAGGCTTACTGGATTAATTGGCCAGAAGTGTTTTTTGTTGTTGTTGTTTTTTACTATGACCGTGTCAGTCTCAGATGTGAACAATAAACAGCATACTCAGATGAAAAATTCATAACATCAGTTTATCTTCTACAGGCTCAGCTGTAAACTAATTGCATAGAAAGACAAACATATTTCATCTCGCTATTTCAGAGCTACACTAAGAAAGGCACCCCGTTGATCAGCTGTGGCCTATCAGGAGCAGAAACTGTCTCGTAGCAGTAGAAAAATGACTGCCCTTTCAAAGGGCTGTCACGTAAGCCTAAATGATTAACCTTGTCACGACAGTCGACTGGGGACGTAGCGTAGGCTACATCATTCATTACTCACTGCATCATGGTCCAACAGACATAAGAATATCTTTATTTGAAAAAGCCTGCTAATTCTCATGTAGAAAAAAGCTAAAAAGCCTATAACTTGTGTAATTGGGGTTTGTTGATTCTGCTGCTGTCTAGAAGTATGGAGACTTTAATATTTGAAAGGAAGAATTTACTGAAAATTCAATTTCAAAGTTGTCTCAAAGATGTTTCAGGCTTGACCAGTGTATTTTGGTAGGTTAACACTTCAGGGCTCAATTGTTAAAATAATTTGTGTAAAAGGTGTGTCGACTCGTGTTTAACAAATTCAGACTCCAAAAATGGAGGCCTTGGGAGAATTTGTTGTACTCCTTCTGAAAGATCTCAACTCATGAATGTTAATCGGGCCAAAACGCTAAACACTGCATAACCTAGGCTATTCCACCAAATTAAACTCACTTAACTGTTTAGCGATTAATTATTTACTGATCTGAGGTGAACATGTTGCACTTAACATATGCTCTTGACAATAAATCATGCTGTCTGTTTAGGCTGCTGCTACTTTGGCTCAGTTGTAGGTCTATTCCTTTCCCCAAACTGCTGTCAGTGGAGCTATGCCAAAGGAAATCACAGGTGGCTAAGCCCCTGTTCTATCAGCGCATAATAGGGGCTTTATTATCACAGTTGAAAAAATAAGTCTGCATTTAATCTGTAAAATACGTCACTTGTCACCGTGGAAGGAAAGAATCCAAGAGTCACCTGAAAACCTATAGCCTTGTACTTTGCTAAAACGGGGTATCGTAAGATGAATGGCGACTTTATGCTCGAGTTGATGTCTGCCAGTGTGAAAGAGCAGAGGGCCGATACCCCCATGCTCCCATGGCCTGCCCACTCCCCCACTCCCCCATCTTATTTAACAACCACAGGGCCAGGTTGCTACAGCTGTATTTTGGTCCCACAGCCCCCGAACACATTAGAGGTGGTAATCGCGGCGGATTGTCTCGGTAACCTTCCAAGACCACATGAATGGCTGGATCCATCTGGGACCTGATCCATCCACATCTCTGCATACTTGCCTGCCTGCTCTCCAGATACCTAGGCCATTCTTGGACGTGTCCCATTTTGTTAGCAGCCCTGGTCTTAGACAGTCAAAAAGTGACAAATGGCCATAATTATTAAAAGAAGGTTACTTTTAAACATAGAGCCAGGCGACGAGGGAGAGTATCAGCAGCTACATCATTGTCAAGAAAACTAATGATAAGATATCATAAGACAGGATGCAATACAAGACAGAGTGTGGTCTCTCATTCCTTAATCAACTGCTGTCTTTCCTACTCTGCATTCATCTTGATTCTGCATGGACTTGCACTTATTTTGCTTTACACTGGAGAAACATATCAATACAGGGTCTCTCAATGCCACTTTGTAGGTTTGAACTAGGCCAACTGTTCCCTATTCGCAAGTATCCAAGTGAATACTCGTAATTATGATGTAGGTTTTACTCGTATTTTTACAAATAAATAAACATGCTGATGAACATGGAAAGCATATTGTTGTATATATACATTTTATATATATATATAAGCCCATTGGAAACAATGATAGAAACCATTTTAAGTTTAGAATCTTGTTGTAAGATATTGTGTACACAACACAATGTAAAGATATGTAAAATAAATTAGTAAGACAGGACAGTTTTTTCCCTCTATTACCATACTACGAGTAATTACTAATTTCCACAATTTTTATTCTCTTAAAGATACAAATAACAGTATTTGCTTTGAATAATAAACCCATACGTTCTTGTGTATTTCTACCCTTGCACCTGATTCAATCCAATGAGTCTTAAAGTAACTCCTTTTTAGAACGAGCCCCCTGAGGATGTCCAGATTCTACCCTAGCAAATGGAGTTAGGCCTGAAAGGGTTAACTAAAGTTCGGGAGGAAGGTGGCACACCAAGATTCCTCCTTCTCCAATCAAACTAATACACATCAGCCCAGTAAAGCACGGAAGAATGCGACCAAACTCCCCTTGGTCAATTAAGAGTTCTGTATAAAGTACCTTCCATTCCTCTGGTCCCTGTGCTAGCATGTTGTTGTCACCCTCCCACCCTTCCCTTTCTTCTCTGCGTCTCCCTGTCATCTATCCAGGCTTCCCAGGAGATCTGCTTGAGCTGCTGCTCAGCCGTGACCCTTTAGGACTCTCCGCCACACCCCGAGTCCATGCCCTGACCCCAGGCCAGGCTCTGCTACCGGCCTCCACCAACCGCTCCAGGCTCGGCTCTGCTACCAGCCTCCTCCACCATCGGCTTGGCTCTGCTACCAGCCTCCTCCACCATCGGGCTTGGCTCTGCTACCGGCTCTGCTTCAATAAAAGCTATCTATTCAATCTATGGTGTGATTACTGAACTCGTGAACAGTGTGATGCTTGTGTTAGCATGGTCTTGTTGGAGGTTGAGGGAAGGTTGTAATTTAAATTGAGAGATTATGGCTCAGAGTTACAGTTCAGGGTCTTTGATTAAAAGTTATGTTACCCTAAGGTGAGAGCCGAGCTGACATGTAGATCATAACTTAGCTGGCCTTAAAGTTATCCACTGGCCAGCACGCTGAGCTTACTTAGGAAACTATTTAATGTAGGCTTTCAAGCAGATTCGAATTTGGTACTTGATATAGCCAATGCTGATCGTAGCTCACTAACATCATCTCTCAACAACCTTTTCCCTTTACCTCTCCTTTTACCCCACTCTCTATCTCTATGTTTCCCCCCTTCTGTCTCTCCTTCTTTACTTCTCCTTCTACCTACCCCCTTCTCTCTCTCTCTCTCTCCCTCTCCCTCTACCACACTAGGCTCTGCTCCATGAAGTGAACCCCTGTTTGAATAGGCTCTGATTCTCCTCCTCCTCCCCGAAGCATGCTTTGTTTAGGGCCAGAATGATCCATGGCCCTCTTAAGGCAAACAGTAGGGCTGCCAGAGCTGCAGAGGGGCTGCCTAAATAACTCTCCCTCATTAAACACAACCTGTTGCTAACACAGGGACACACACAGTGTGTCAGGACGCCGAACACTGCTCTTTCAGTGTCTCTGCGTAGGGTTTCAGGGGGCGGAGAGCTCGAGACTCTACATGTGTGCTATTTGTTTTTCTGTTTGTATGCAGTATATGATGACTGTGTGTTGACTGTGTGTGCGTGTGTGTTTGTGTGTCACAGTGTGTGTGTGTGTGTGTGTGTTTGTGTTTGTGTGTGTGTGTGTGTGTGTGTGCCTCTCAGGGGTGCAAGCAGTTACTGGAGGTTATATGGACACTAATAGTACAGAGTTCTCAAGGACAGGTCATTCACCTAGATTAAACAACATTTACTCTCTGTCAATAGGGTGGGCTCTAAAAGTGTTACACATGAGGAAACTGTGTCTGCCTTCTGTCTACTTAGACCAGGCGGTGCATGACAAGATAAAACACCAGACATTTCTGCCCTAGGCAAGAAGGATGATGAAACCATCTTTAATCTCTGTGCCTTCCAGGCACACTCAACACCTGCTATCCTTGACGCCATACACAGTGGTAGCTGTATGCATATTCATCTTTAGCGTGGTGATTATTGCCGCTAATTACTCATTTAGGTTCAGGGTGATTACAGAGCCTCCTAAAGGTACGTCTCTGGTCATCTCCACCATTAACTGCCAAGGCTAGTCATACACTGTCAAACAACTGTTCTCTCTTTTCCCTTGCAGTTATTTGACCCTCTCTGTTGATCTCAATCTGTGGGAGAGAGAAGGAAAAAAATAACAACAGTTTGAAACTTTTAATTGCTGGCGGTAATTTAGGGGGAGTGGGTTGGTTGGGTGGGGGAGTGGGTGGGGTTGGTTGGGTGGGTGGGTGGATGGGTGGGTGGGGGTACCACTAAGACAGATATGAGCCATCTGGTCACTTTGTGTTTGGTTGTAATCAGTCAGAGAAAAAAGGTGCAGTTTGGTTGGGTGTCCTGGCTTTTTATGTTGACAGATATTATCATTGTTTCCAGATGACTATTATCTTCTGTGAGCTTCTGGATGTGTGATCCGATTCAATATCTTAATTATAATTACTATTTGGTGTACTTGTTAAGCTTGTCAACACACAATGACAATACACACAGTATTTCTTCAGTTGGTTCTGTTTTCCAAGATGGAATTATGTGAGAAGAGTGTTTGAAAAGGATTTTAATTCCATTATAGCTTTGAGGAACATAAATCTGACAGTCTTAACTGAGTTTTAAAAAGATCAGAGTTAATAGTTGATATGCAAATTTTGGTTAATTAAAGCATTCAGTTAAGAAAGTTACGAGATTGTAACACAGTTTCAATTATGTGTGCCTTACTGTAAATTAATGCATACACACAAAACATTTTGTGTACCCAATTACAGCCTATTCCTTTTCTTTCTTACAGTAATACAATTTAAATAGGAAACAACATACTATTCAGTCCTTCACACTTCAGTTAAACCTATCAGATTAAGGTCAACCATAAACACTCTTCAACTGGTCTTTTGATCTAGAAGATGTTAGATCAAAATCTAAGTGACATATAAAAAAATAGCCTTTGTGATTATTATATTCAGGGGAGAAAATGTACTTAATTTTTGTAGCATTAATGTCCTCTGGCTTTTCATGATAATAATCTGATTTAGGAACATATAATTCAGCCTAATCAGACTTCCTAGATCTCCTGTGTGTGATCATCTTGTTCTACAGGCAGGGTAGAGCCTGATGAAGCATTCAGTCTGTTCAACAGAAGTGGCTGTGGCAGTACAAAGGAGAGCTGCAGGTCTGTCTCTGTGATATGGGGCGTCCTCAAAGGCTGTCCTTGGGATTGGATCAAAGTGCATCAGTTAATGTTCTGTTGTATGACTTGGAGGAAGAACAAGTCTATCATTTCAGTGTAACCTTTACATTTATGGGAGCATGTAAATGTTAGTCAAAAATCGCTTTTTTGAGAGTAAGTTGAACAATAGCATTGTGGGTAAATGTTCCAACAGTATCTTCCCCATCAGCTTCAATTACAAGATAGATAGACAGATAGATAGATAGAATGCTGACGAGATGTGTGAAAGAGATGTGAAAGTTGGAAACTTAAATCGGGTACACTGCTGTTGGAGCCATTGTATCATTCTTCACCTAAATCTCTTAGGGATTCCAGTCACCTAGGACATTGTTGATGTCTGCTGTCACCTAAAGTAATACTGGCCAGTTAAACCCTTCGACGTGCCAGTTAAGGTCTACTCTATTTACTCTCTGGAAACGCGGCTGTCAACAGATATATCAACATGTGTCAGACATGGGCGGCAAGCCAAATCCCAACCCATCGATATTTCTCTTAGATATTTTCTTCCCCTTTTTTTTTAGCTTGTAAGTCTACTGTGACATTAAGAGGAACAGATTGCTGTTGTGAATTAAACCCACACATTGCCCAGAGGAAATCCACACAGGTTGGCACATTGCTCCTACAGAGAGTTTTAAAATCGGTGACAAAGAAATGGAATAACATGCTTCCTAAAGGTCAAGATTTGCTGTCTTGAAGCCCAGCTCAAACATAAATGCTTCATAATACTGTTTCTGGTGATTGCTTTGCTCTCTCTAGACAGTGTCAATTTTGTCCAAAGAGCCAGAAACGCACCCAGCATTAAGTTGGTGGGGTGTCGAGGGCCCTTGTAGACCCTGTGTCATCTTTTCCAGACAGTTCCTAAAGCCCAGGTCTATTACCCGTCAGGCCCAGAGGACAGATGTTCACAGCTTAGGGGGGGTGATGGAGAATAATAGCACATTAGGTTCTTAATGTCTCTGATACACAGGACTCTCCTTGAGCCCCGTACCACCATACTCCTGTTGTTTTCATCCTTTTATTTTGTCCCGTTTCTCTCTCTGTCTCTCTTTCTCTATAAATCTCTTTATGCTTTTCTCTCTTTCCCTCACTCTCTAGTTCCGTCTCTCTTTCGCTCTACCTCTTCCAGTCTATCTCTTAAAATCTCTCTTTTGTCTCGCTTCTTCCTCTTATTCTCTTGTTCTTCTTATTCTGACTTTGAGGCCATGGTGGTCTCCAGAGCCAGACAATCCTACCCTGGAGCAGCATAGCCCATAACATTAATCATAGCTATGCATCAAGGCCTGGGCGACAGCAGGACGAGACACTCAGAAGAGTTATTTATTTTATTTACTCAGATAAAATAAATATGTTGTATTTATGGCTAGATCATTTATAAAGAATGACATACAAAAAGGGAAATATTTTTCAAACATGCTTCATAATAATATTTTGTGATATGCTTGGGAGCAGGGGATTCTGAGATTTTGTTTGGCTCATATCAGAATCAGAATCGGAATCAGCATCAGAATCAGCTTTATTCACCAAGTAAGTTTGCACAAACAGACCTTGGTTTCATAGACAAGAGCTGGAGAGCACCAACATAAAGCTGCATCAGAGATGCATCATAGTCGAGTGACATTGAATCAAGATCTATGAGAAATGCTTACCTGTAAAACTGTGTCACAAGAGTTAGAGAAAATACAAATGGATGAAGACATCAGTTGCTCATCTCAGTTTGTATTCACCCATAAATCTTAGCACAGAATACTGTGCGTCTGTATGAAATGCTTCCCCATATGCACAGATCTGCAGTTCAAATCCCCAAAGCAATATTATATTGTATAGTGAGACCAACACATCCTCTCTTCATAAGAACAGATTTATCACATTATGAATTTTCCGTTTCTATGAGTCTAATACCTGGTTCATTGAAAGCCAAGCATTGATTGATCTGCCATCAGACACATGCAGTGGCTCTCAGGTGTCTAAAACACCTTCTCCCACGGGCCATCGTCACACCTTCATGAGAGGAAAGCGAGGCTAATTCCAACTGCAAGCTTAATTAATCATGTGTCCTCTTTGATAAATGGCTCCTGAGCTGCGCAGTAATGAAATGATGTCTCTTTTTTTTCTGCCAAGAGAGGAATCAAGAATGTTGACGGTGTGAAAGTCAAAACTGGTTCTATGGGAAATTAAGTCACGACAACTGGGTTGCTGAACATACAATAAACAACTGTAGTCTTATGATCATCAGTATACAGTATGTTTTAATATTTTTTATTTTAAATACAATATGGATATATATTGTGTTTCTTTGTGTTTTTGAAAGATTACAGATTAACATGGAGATGAATACGCCTAAATTCCTTGCGCTGCGATTAGCTAAATTATTTTTAAATATACATAAATGCTATCTGGTGCATGTGTTAAATAAAGCACATTGACTTTAACTTGACTTTGATTTGCCTGTATGTTTTATTATAGGAAAGGACCTAACATCTTGCAGATAACTTCCTTCTGAGTTAATGATAATTTATCTTCTTGGGAACCAAACAAAAAGCTGATCAATTAATCAATTAATTGCAATTTTGTGCCTTGGAACAGTCCACTAGCTGCCTGTGGTGTTTTGTTAGTGTTGATGCTGTTTGCTTTTGTAGTTTTTTTTATTTTTTATTACTTCACACTGTTTTTAGCATTGTAACATTGACAGAAATAATGCATTTCTTGGTTTACGCAAAACAATAACGTGCTATATTTTGTGAACTGATGAGCTACTATATAATCATATTTGTTTACTACTAGTCAGTTATTGCTAGTTTATCAGAGACATTCACGAGTGATTGACTGCATGATATACTGCTGTGTAAATCTCACAGTTTGACAGACACTGTTTGAGAACAATTAACTAAAGCCACCTCTTAAATGTTTTATTGTCCGATGTTGATCCCTTCATTTTAATGAGATAAGCCTCAGGAAACCTCAGGCACCAGACATGACTCAAGCCAGACAGAAACAATTATTTGTAGACTCCCTTATAAAGAAACAACAGTGTTAGTGTGGTGGTAGATTTTAATTGTAGCTAATACAAAATTGGCTTCAGTGTCGAATGTCTGCCGGACTGACTTCAAACTGAAAATTGCCAAAACATTTTACAACAGGTTATAATTGTTTTCACTTTTTTTATATACCACCTCAACCAGTAACAATGGAATATTCCCACAAAATACGGATGGATGTTATAATGTCTCCAACTGTTTGCGCATAAGGGTTAAACGGTCACCATAAAGGGCACTAGATGAACAGAATGAGAAGTTATACTCTGTCCCAACAGAGCTAATGCTCAAAGCTAATGATGTCATAAATTCACTCTGCTAATATGGCAGGCGGGGAGCGAGCGGGGTGGCGAGAGAGGGGAGGTGATGGGATGTGATGGCTCAGTCCAACTGATGAACTTGATTAAACTAATCTCCTCTTCATCAGAGGAGCACACCGATGCCCAGCAACATCATTCATGGTAGAGGGGTAATTATACCAAGGGAAAGGCCTGACAGTGAACATGTCTGTCGGAAATTAACTATGGGTGTCTTGTCTTGCCATGTGTGTGTCTTGAAATTTAGGATCCTGCATGTTTCAGTGAACAGAATGTCCAGCAAGCCTACTGATTCTGAAACTTGCTAACTTTAAGAATTATGTTAAAATGCCCAACCTTCACCATCAGTCTTATTTTGAAGAATGGACTGAGTTTCATCTATGACCCCAAGTTGTCTCCAAGTGGACAGCTCCAGTTACATTATCTGGACTGAAACCTTCAGCTTAGTTTTCTAGGAACAAACAGGCACATGACAAACTGCTAGACTGGGAGAATGGCAGATACCTGTACACTACAACAACAACAACAGTAAACTGTGTTCAATGTTGTGGTATTAGTAACGTTCTTATTGACAACATTTTAGATAAGTTGAGGATCATTTTAAGAAATATTGAAGACATAAAAGAAATCTAAAAGATCTAAGTATATACCAAGACAGTAAACCACACTTTGTGATTGCAATGCTTCTTCATACCTTGAGCAGAAAATCCTATTTTCTTATCATCCAGTGCTGAAGTGCTGTTTTTTGTCATTCTAATTAAATAATAGAATGATATTAATGTGTTTACAGAAAAGCATCTACAAATGTTTGTTTGTGTGTTTACACTCAAGCTGCATTTACATAATAGCTACAAGCATGTGTACTACACACAACTGGAGGCTCTAACACAAGTGCGTATCTTATCAGTGCTTTTGATGATTTTTTGCGCTAATTACAAACTAATAAACAAGTTACTTTAATGTAAACATGCCTTAAGATTTAAAAGAATCAAATAATTTCTACAAATATTCCTTTTTGCATATTTTCCCCTGCAATCTATATGCAATACATTGGGGTATGTGTATTTGAACTCCCTCAGGTGTAACAGTTGAACACTTTGAATCCAGCCAAGTTAAAGTAAGTATTTTGTAGTCAGTGAAAAAAAGATAGTCCAGCTTTGTGTGGGCCTGTTAGTGTACTATATTGTCGTCAGTGACACTATGGATGTTTTTTGTAGGGGAGAAGACAACTAATATAATCTGGCTTTGGCAGGTCCTGGAGTACTGGGTCCAGTCCCCACCACACGGAAAACTAGACCAGACACAGTCAAGTGCACTGCCTGGGGCCACTGAGATTGTATATATTTTGGTGGTAGCTCATCACAGTCTGAGAGCAATCCCTTGAGACCTGCGTGCTCATTTACATGAAAGGGTAGGCACAGATGGAGCAAATGGGACATGGTCTCTAGATTTAGACCTTATTTGAATGAAGTGTTTAGAGACACAATTCAAAATATACATAAATAATCAGGTGTTTTTTGAAATATTTTGCGTCAAGTTGTCAACCTTATCTGACCTCAAATGTTGTTTCTTTTTCAAATCTTAGGGTAATTAGCAGACATTCATGATATCAACCACAAGATAGTTGGGCTACTTGGGTACACAGTCACTGGAATATAGAAACCACTGTAATCCTAATATTGTCTCGAGGTGTCTTGTGTTCTGTATATCTAGGTTTAACTAGACCCACCAGTGTGCCCTTTCATAGATAGGCTATGGTTCACCAGAGCTAAAGTGCTCCTCCAACTGATCGGAGCTCCAACTGAGACAGCAGCTAGGGAACTGCCTGTGAATAAATATCTTCCAAAGCCATTTGGTTTGACCATAAATCCGCCTGGTAACAAGTTGATGGCCTCAATAGCATAATTTCAACCATTAGACTGTGGACTCAGCAACTGCTTAAACCTTCTACTAACCCTAACTCAATGGAGAGATGTCTTATTTTCCCTTTCCATTTATATGTTCCTTTTGGGAAAAGGGTGTACAATTTAAGTGATTTCTCTTTGAATATTCCATAAGCACAGTGAATATCCCCTTAAAGCCCTGTGAATTGTAAAGCATGATATTATTTGATAGCCCTTTTGCTGCATCTAACCCAGCCCACTTTCCAAACCTCAGCGATCGCCACCTACCATCCAAGGAGATGGGCTAATTAAATTGGTACTTTTTACAAGTCTTACTCAATAAATCTGAATAAATTAACAAGGCATAACTAAGACTGCTACATTAAATTTGCATAGTGCATTTAATGAATATGCAACTGCAAGTGAAAAGGTCTACCACTGTGAACCCTCCAAATTAGCATAACTACTTCCAGCATGTTTCTTAAATAATGCTCTCATTTGCACATCACTGAGTTGGCTAATTCTAACTTCAGTCAGGGTAGCCTCGTAATTAAGACTCTCGCTTTAATTTTTAATGAAGTTTATGTTACATCAATTCTGACAGTAATGAGGGCGACATGGAAACAAAAAGGCTGCTAATAATTAAATTCACAAACCAGTTTGAGGGATAATAATTCCTGAGGAGAAATTACATGACTAATTATTAATTAAATATTCATACTATTGCATGAGGCAGGCTTTCATAACTGTCTGCCATTTTGCCAATCGAGCCACGATGGCAAATGCTTTTATATCTGTTAGTACTCTGACTTGAGCAGCACCACACAGACTTTGGTCTGTCATAAATCACAGTGACCTCTAAAACACAAAAAAAAACTTTAATTGGTCTCTTTTCCATAGGGACGTCTGAGGGTGGTTTAGCTGAACCTGCAGTTATTCACTGTTGTGTAGTCTGAGAGATAATTTGAGATGTTCCTGCTAGCCTGACAGATTAGAAGCCTTTAAACCATTACTGTAAAAACCAGTTTGAAAACTGTTTTGAAGTATACTTTTGCTATTTTGATGGGTAAAAACATTTAAACCTTGAAACATCAATATTCAACCATGATGGATCCAAAAGATCACATTGTTTAACCTATCTTAGAGTTGCTGCCTACTAAGGATGCCTACATCCTTTAGCAGTTGACAAATAACTGGCTATGACCCTTGTTTTTTTATTTTCACCTGCATTTCTATTCATTAATTATACAGCTCATCTCAGCCCAAAAGATCTACTATCCAATGGTGATGCTTATAAGTGTACTGACTCTAGATGGTGGAAATGTGTTGCCATAAGCACAATATTAGCATTCTCAGTGTAAATGCACTTTATCACTTAAAAGCAGAGTGCCAAACATTACTGTGTCATGACATTCAGATGAATATTACAATTAATTCCCAGTATTTCATGCATCAAAGTGAATTCTTATTAAGTCCATTACTATAAAACAGAGGCCACAGGTCGTCTGAAGCTGTAACTTTATTCCCAGCTGCTCCTTGACAGGCTTTTAGGCCATTAGTACCGGGTCATGTTACTTTACAACATTTTTTACATTTCAGGCAGGTCCTTGGACTCAATTATGGGACATCTGAAAAAATTAGACCCATGTGACTGTGTGTTTACTCTCGCAAATGGCAAATCTCATTAACCAAATGTAATGCCAATATGTCCTCCAACTTTCTTTTACGTTAAAGGACAAAGTTAGTTTTCTCTTGTCATTGGTTCTCATTACATCTCGTACACACTGGGATTTACATAAATCTACATTATTGTCATATTAAAAGCATGTTGGTCCAAAAGTTAAGGTTAACCTGTTCGTATGTGGGTCAACTGTTTCAGATTATTTTAAAAAGTTACAATCAGAATGAGGAATTTACGTTAGCCTTCACAGACCATAATGTAGCGTGCAATATGGAGACCGTGGCAACAGGCCATGGGATACTCAGAGTTTCCATCAAAGGGGATATCTTCAACCATTTTTAAACGTTAATTTCAGAGGTAATGACTGCCAAGCTCCCGCTAATTCACAGGTTTTGAAATCCACAATTTGCAGAGAAGGGGAAAATCTTGTCCTTTCTCATTACAGACTTGGGAAACATTCTTATTGCGGGCATATTTAATTGAGCTGCAGAAATGCAATATCAAAAGGAGTTGGGGATAAATAACTAGTGTTCCCATTGGTCTCACTGAGAGCCTATTGATGTTTCATAAATCCCAGTCAGTAGAAATTTAATTGAGTTACCATGCTGAATTACCTTGCATCTAAATGGCATTCAGGTCCACAAATGGAATAATTAGGCCTGCGAAAATGGGATGTATCAAGTGTTATCCCAAGTGACAACAAGCCATGGATATTCACTCGACTGCCCGCATTTATGAAGCAAATCGGATAACAAGCACAGCTTCCTCAAATGGGGAGCAGTTCATGAATTTATAGTGAGGCATTCAAAAATAACAGCTTTCTTTGCAGAACGCTGAGAAATATCTGAAAGCCTTACATGCGTATTATATTACAGAGATTTCTATTTTATTATGATATAGAAGCTCATGACATCTTATCAATTTCACTGTACAGTTTAGACAAGAAAGTTTGGTTGACATTTTTAACAATAAACTAGTACATTGTATGATGTCATGTATGTAGAAGTGAACTATGTCTTGGTTTTGGTATACTTAAATTTGGGTAGCACCTCTAACATGAACAAATCTGTGGTATAATGTCTATAACAGCATTGTTCAAACATTTGAACTCATTTGCAAAAACGTATAAGTGGATATTCTGTCTAAAATCACATAAGTGGAAATCGAGTCTCTACTGTTCTTGGTGTATAACCAAAAATTATTCACCAAGTTATAGCTTCATGCCCTGTTTGACCTTGTTGTCTTGTTGTTCATAAATAGTTTTCCATTGATAAAGCTGATGTCCTTTCCAAGGTTTCCTTTTGGGTAATGCAGACTGTTGATCTCAGTGTTAACCCAGCACCTGTAAAACAAGAAATGAGACCCACTTCAACATGCACTGACGCTTCAATTTAAACCACATTTAGGGCTCTTCACATTGAAGTAATCTCTTTAGTAATTAGCACATTTCCAGTCCTCCAAAAGCAGCTCCACTAATTTTCTAATCAGCCTTCATTTGGTTAATAGCCAGTTTAATTGATTTTATTGCATCAATCTGTAGAACTGTTCAAGTGTGAATGTTTTGTGTGTGTGTGTATTTGTGTGTATGTGGAAGGGGCTCTGGTATCGCCTTAGAAAGACATTTGAACCAGTTGAACCAACAAAAACCCATTATAAAACTTCCCTTCCTGGTTGGTTGAGGAATTTGTATGCCATGAGCTATTTCCATTGTAGGATCCATTGTTTGGAGAATCCAAAGGCACAGCAGTTAGCTGAAGGATCATCTGACAACTGCTAACTGAAACAACTATGTGATTAAGAAAGGTCTACATCAAAATACCAAATCAGTATCTTTCACTCTAAAATTCATGTCACAGTACATCTCAGGCCTCCTAAAGGCTTACCGTCAAGCATTTCAAAGTCACATTTAAGGCAAAGGTCAAACCCCATCCCAAATGTCTATGTGACTTCAAGACAAACACATTTCAATAAATTAAATACTCCTTTCAAAAAGTAAAACAAGAATATTTGACTCTACTCTACCTACTTGCATTGATGATTGATGTTATGTAGCATTATTAAAAGTATTTGGCGGCTGTAAGATGTTTGCATGGGTCTGAGCACACAGGCAAATGCAGTGGGTTCCCTTTAATGATATAGGCTCTATCTGCGTGGGCGCGCATTAGTGCTGCCTCAATGAGGGTCCAGTCAACAGCTTCATTTTAACGGAAGCGTTATTAGCATCTTGGTGGGGGCCAGTAGGAGAGGGGTCTTCAGATGTAGTGGAGGTGGGGGGAGTTAGAGTGCTGCCAGTATGGCATAAAGCACGCTCATCATCAACCTTCACACTTGAGGTCCACTCACGGAGCATTAAGAAGGGAAGCTGAGCGCAATATAAGAAAACACACACACACACTCAATCTAGAGAAACACACACCGAGGCCCAGAAACAAACATGTTCCCTTATGTATACCACTCCAGTGTTATAACAAAAGATAAAAGTCAACAGGCTACTTCAGCCCGATTGAGACATTGTGTTATGCTGCTCCACACTGAATATCATACAACAGAGACAGGACTGTTTGTTTTCAATTCCATTTCTCTTGTATACTGACTGTGGACCTGCAAAGACTCTCCTTATTGAGGGGCAACGGCAAGATGGAATACATTTTTGTTGTAAATACTTTGTATTTCTGTTTGTTGTTTCTAATTGATCATCTAACATAAGAAAAACCCTTCTTTTAAGAGATTTGCATGAAAATCCTAAAGCAGTTTTATTCCATCCATCCATCCATCCTAAAGGTGGTTGTCTGCACTCTTAGAGATGAGACTCCACCAGCCAAAAGTGAATTTCTTGACCAGAATATTTGTTCTGAGCGGGCAACAACATCATTAGGAATCTAAATATTCCAGAACCATCCACAGAGCCAATTGCAAGCACTGGAGAGCGTCTTCATCCCCCTGCCCCCTGATTAGCCACGGATTAATAACATCTTGGTGTTTTCTCTCAGTCTGCCCCACAAACAGTGCGCTCACATCCAGCTCGGGGTTAGCAAAGTCTTATTATGAAATAAATGAATTAGTGCCACCAAATGTGTCATGCCTATTATCAGACAGCAGGAGGCTTGGCACAACGGTCACCTCCTCACGAGTTCGCTGCCCCCCCCCCCCCCCCCCCACACCCCCTTCCCCCGTTCCTGCTTGCTCGCTGCCTGCCTGCCTCTTCCCCTATTAGGGCCCAGCTGATTTATCTGACAGAGGTGTACTTGTATGTTCGCCTATTGGAAGTGTGGTTAATTCAAAACAATGTAAATCATGCTCAATTACAAGTATTTGAATATGTGTGGCAGGTCGGATCGCAGGGAGGCTGCAGTGGCCTGGAGTAAAGAGACCCCCCCCATCTCAAGGCAAAGCCACTCAGGGTCCTGTAGACAGACGCAGATACAAGGCTCTCCAGCTGCAATCACAGTAGCAGGTCAGCTCGCCTCGCATGGAGTGGCTGCTTTATAAACATATTAAGCATACCTTAATGCACAAGATGAAGGGGATGAGGTTCGTGTGTGTGTGTGCATTGGGGAGGGGAGGGGTTACAAGGTGGGGAGGTTGAGCTCAGTACATTCATAATTTGACATGGAGAGGGTTTCCTTTGTCTGCCTTTAGTCGTATTGTATCATTCTTTTGTGTCTTGAAGGTAAATAGATGCAGTCAGCTATATATCGATGTAATGAACATTGTTCTGTTTGTTCAAGTTCCTTCTCTTGATTAGCAATCACAAAGCTCTTGACCATAATAGTTGTCCCACAGCAATGTTTCCAGCTGCTTATTTTAGTATCATATTTCCAAAAATACACTGACAAAAAGCACATATATCTTGTGGGCTATTTCATTGAACTCAATCTAGTCCCTCGTCCTTTGGGCACTCTAAACAGATATGGCACAGAGGAATCTTCATCCCTCTATCGTGAAATGTGGAAGGTCAAAGGTTAAGCATACACTCGTGACCCCTTGAGCATGCACAATAGTTTGTGTAATTTAGTCTTGGGGTCGTGACCTTTTCATCGGCAGACCCAATGTGCACTGTGGCATTATATAGCACTTATAGAGCTATTTGTTTCTTTAGTCCATATATCTCTTTTGTACGGTCACTTCCCATAAGTGGACTGCCCCTCGCTACAACTTCTACTGCGACTATGATAGAGATACGTTATCTTTTATGAAATATTTTCAATGTCCTATGAATACCAGAGCATTCATACAAGAGCCTTTATGTTTCAGGAGATGTTTTATTAATCACAAAAAGATGAAAAAGTTGGAAAATATCACAAAGAGACTCATTCTTTTTCTGAATTAAATTGTATTTTGAATATTGCATGACTGCATGCTTTACAATAACATTTTCTGTTTGTGTTTTAACCAATTTGTTGTGTTTCACTTTTGGTGGCCACCTTCTTCCTGTGGAAAACTGGGAAATATTTAAGTGACCATTTCCCTCACCAGCATCTGTCAGAAGGAGAAAAAAAACTGTCATTGTCATTTTAGAAGAGCATCACTTCCAAGTTACACCATTCGTCACCTACACATAAGGATGAACACGCTACATCTCCTCATCCATTATAAACCATACAGGGGTCGGTGAGTCACAGTCTCGCCTGGCAACACAAACACGGGGCCCCCAGCTACAGGCCACTTGCTCTCTTCAGCTGTTTCCCTTCATATGGATGCAGCAAGGCCCTCACCGTTGAGCGGTGCGAGCCCACATTTATTGATAGCCCCAGATAAACCTGCACCCCCCACCAACACACACACACACTCAAGCCCCCCACCCCCTCCACAACGGGTGTGTGGTGGATGCTTTCCATCTCAAAACACCTGGCAGCCAGCTGTGAGGAAGTCTGTGGCCAAACTTAGCAGGAGGCTGCCAGATGCTAACACGATACACAGCTGGTTGAGCACCAGAGAGGTTGTTGTGAGACTGGGGGACTTAAGGACTGGTTAAGGGGAACATATTTCAAATGGTGTTTAGTGTTACTGGATCATTATATAAAGTACTGTATCCTTTGTTCATTTAGCAATGGTTCTGTTAGGGATAGGTAAGTGGATAATGTGACTGGATGGAATGGTTTGACTGGGATGGTTTCAGTTATACTTAGGGATTAATATGTGTTTGGCCATTTGACAAAGAAGCTATTATTTATAACAATAATAAAATATAAATATATATATATATATATATAGGAATATGGAAGTCACTTTCTGCTTTCAAAGTCATGCAGTAAATGTCACCACCAGTCGGCAGTAAACAGTAATTGCATGTTTGAGTGTATACTGAACATTGTAGGTCTGCATTTCTCTGGTATGCTATAATATTTGAATATATCTGGTATCCTATTGAAATATGGGACTTCAGAACAAAACTTTCAGAACAAAACTTTTCAAAAAAAGAATGTTTAGATTTTTTTTCCTAGAATAAAGTGCCATGTGAATTATTATGAGTACACACAATTACACATGCATAGTCACACACACACCGAACACATGCATGTTGGCAGGCATTTTCCATTCAAAAAGCACACTTCCAAAGCCCTCCTGACCTCCGATATATCCTTGCCCTAAGGCCTCTAGACAACACGTGGGAATCAATTTCAACAAAAGCATCTCTGTCCTGATTATTGCCTAAGGTATTTCGAGGCGAACGATGTTTATAATTCATTTGACCTTTTCTCATCAGTTTGAACCGGAAAAAGCTTTAGGATCAGTTGAAATTAGAGACTGATCTTTGCCGTCATAAATAGGTGCTTGCATGCGCCATTAATTGAGATATCGTATCACCTGGTGTATAGTCAGATGGAAACCTAATTTATGTAATCACTCAATTAACTGTAATTCTAGCATATGTTCAAAATGCCCGCAGGGTCTTTTTCTCTCAGGTAGGACCTACTTATTTTGATGTCACCGTGAAACAGCTAATTAATTTTGCATGCATATTAATTCGGGGTTCGGAATCACTCTTCCAGAATTCTGTGTGTTCCATCTTTGTGGTTACAGGCTAGGTCCAATGTTACAAAAAAAAATTTAACACATTTTTATCAAATCACATTTTATTATTTACTTAATAGGCCCACTCATATTTAGGCAGACTATTCTATTTGTGTATGTAGTGTGTTAGATCTTCTCATAAGTAAACATACGGATTATGTTTCTTCTGTGCTTCATTAAGAAAATTAGAATTGTAAAAAAAAAGAAGAGGAAAATATAATGAAAATGTTTAATTTAATAATGAATCGAGTGTGACCAACCCTATATGCAGGGCTAAATGTGTCTTCTTCATATCAGATTGGGGACTCTTTTTTAATTAATAAAAAACCTGCGGCCAACTTGAGTGATATGATAAGTTAAAGGAATGAACGGTCTAATGTTATCTCTACTATAATCTAAAATGTCGACGGGCCCTCGCCCCCGTCTCTTTCTGTACTTAGCACTAAAAGGGCTTTGAGTGCGTTAATGACATCCTTCTGTCTGCTAATTAATTGAGACCTTGAATATTCATACCTATTGGCCCCACTCTGCAGAGGTCTGCTGTGCAACTCAGGAAAGAATCCCGCCACAGGCAATAAGATATGATGGATTTACAGTGATTCATGCGTAATGCCGTTAAAACTGTAAAATGAAATGTGTGACACAACAAAAACAACAGTAACAGTGAAACCAATAGGCCTACTTGGTTACTACTGTAAGCTATTTTATTCTGACAACAATAGCAATAGGTTACCAATAATAATTTTAAAATTAAAAATTAAATTTAAAATGAATATTTACAATAATAATAACACCAATGATATGTTTATTGGTAGGTTATAGGTTATTTGCATGAAGGATAAAAAGTACACCACCAATATTGTGTTTATGCCTACTCATTATTTTCCCATCATGGCTTCTGAAAAAAAAAATGATTTAACCTTCACAAAACCACTTCACATTGATGCGATCACAGTAGTCATCACTAGATTCATAACGCACCTTTATGGTGACATCACCACACCAATGCCCTGGTTGACTTGAGTCCAATCCCAGTCTTCTTTTCTTTCATTTGTAACAATATTATGTTCATTGGTACATGCATGTAGTTGCTGAGTTATTGCAGCTAAAGCCCAAAAGGTAGTCTGCAACTTACGAGGTAGAGCAGCGTATAGGCTACATAGCTAGCTTAGTGCACTGGAGGAAAGTTCAGTAACTTAGACCCACTGCAGTTGCAATACACAACTTTGTTATTGTCTTTTCCAGCACTTCATTTTGTTTTCAAAGTAGACGTTGAATAGACTTCTCTTTTGTGACAGTCCATGTTGCTGCATTAATATGTGGCCAATTTACATACGGCCAAGGCTACCCACTCAGTTTTGACAACGATATTCAGCCATCATTTGTTGCTTTGGGTCGTGGCAATTCTTTTGCGGCAGGCAACATTTGTTTTCTTTTGTGCCGAGGTGCAGCAGTTGAGGGCAGACGTGTGAAAGTGGCTGTTAGATTCTGCTTTTCATCCCTCTGACCTACGCTTTTGTGCCCGTCACCCTGGGAATGGCACGCCTCACTACTCTACTTTGAGAAGCTGAGAAGAGCGCCTTTGTTTCCCCCCTTTTTAAAGACACGCACAAAAATGTTCTCGGTTCCCCTGCTGCAAAAGCTACTTCAGGCCGGGACTCAGTTCACGAGTGCAATGCAGTTTGGCTTAGCCCAACCTTTGTTCCGTTTGTTGCACATTACTAAACAGAGCACATATTATAGCCTACAGTTGATGCGTTTTGAACAAAAATATTATTATTGAGCGGGTAAAAAGCCTAGTTAATCTATTTAAAATTAGGGTAAATGTTTCCATCTCAGATTTTAGGACACAAAACTTTATGCAGCTCAGTCAAATAATAGGTTACTTGTAGTCTTGGGTTTGGAAAGTATGAGTATGAGTATCGGCCTACCGCACCGAAGTTGGAACCATGCAAAATAGTGTACGCAATTGGAGTAAATATAGGCCTACCAAATAATTACATGCATCATAATTTAGATTATCGTATTGTAGTAAATAACAACTATTACTAGTGGTAACAGCAATTGTACATAATAATAATTGTAATTATTTTGTTATCATTATTGTTGCCATTAGGCCCTATTACAATTATTCTTGTGTTGAATTGTATATTGTAGACTAATCATTTGGATTTTGTAGAGATTATCCTTTACATTAACATTTGCTTTGTCACGTTATTAGCTTGGAATTAATCATTTGTATTTATGTTGTCTAGTCTGGTTTCATGACGTTGCATGAGGCAACCTGTCAAGATTATCCACACCCCATCAATATAGCCACCGAAACACATGATGACTGGACCGTTTTCTAAAAGGATTGGATTACTATACTCCTGCATCCTGAGAAGTTGTATCCCTCTTACGCGTATGCTTGCCTCTTTTGCCTGTCTACCTAATGATTCACTGCTTTGTGGACGCATAGAAGAAAATTAGCATACATTATGAGTAAATCCGTGAATGTGTGTGGTCTGTCATTGCGAACTCTTCAAGCAGAAAGGTGGATCTCGGTGTTTGGAGAGTAGAATGGCCATCTATCAGGATAAGCCGCCATTATGTTTTCACACGTACATAATTGACTTATTGGTATTTTATACAGTTTCTAGACATTGTAATTTTTGAATTGTTCCCAAAGGTTGATCACATTTAACTCGTGGGTAAATGCGGTCAATTTTAGGTCACAATATTGGCCTGTACTCACAAGTTTAGACTTTTCTGAGAGACGGCTTGCAAACATCCTTAAATAAAGTGAAATAAATAGGCTAATGAATCTCAAATAATTAAGATACATATACAAAATCAAGTAGGCTTAGTGAAAATGCATTTAGTATGCATACAGTCTGGTCATTGCGAATTGTTTGTGAATTTACTGAGAAACAAGAAACTTGCCCATGCACGTGTAGAGTCGTGCGCAAATGGCCTAATATGTGTTGTTGAGTGTTTTACATTCTGACACAGAATCCAACAGATATAAAAAGCTCCAGTTACAATGGCATCACAATGGAACGGTATCTTAGTTGGACCATATTGCATATAGCCTACGCTTTTACAATAAGACGATACAACTTACCAGTGGTAAATTGAAGATGAGACTACATACAGTGTTCAATGATTTCAGTTGTTCAATTTACACCGTAGTCCTAAATGACACCCATTAGAAAAAATGAGAACCATAACATGTCAACAAACAAAATCTACAAAGACAACACGGAGTAAATTGCAAGCCAGTGCCAAGCGATTATCCTGTCAAACATCATTGCTTTGTAGCTCTATTTGTAAATGTAAATTATTGACTAAGCACCCCTACGATGTCCACAAAGGTTTGCGCATACCTTCACAAGCCATAACCGAGTTCCATCACACTTCAAATCCGGTTGCTTTGCCTTTTCACCCCTTTGCTCTGTCTTCAAATGGAAATGATTTCTATTGGCTCAAGGTGTCCATGTAAATAGGTGTAAATGAAACCAGATTATGCCTCTTTCCGAGCTCCCTCCTCCCAAGGCGATTGTCATGTGATACCAAAGAAGTGGCCAATTAATGAAGCGCCTCTACAGGGGTCTTTTCTGCTCATGTCACCACATTAAACTATCAGACGGTTAGAGGAAGGACATGGAAGCAGCTACTTAGCTCATCTCGTCGTAAGGGGACGATATCGGCTCCGTTCATATGGTGGGGGAAATAAGATACTGCCACTTGCTTAACTAAAGACCCGTCATCTGAGAGAACGGACCGGTTTCTGTTTTCATAGGACAGTTAACAAACGCTACAGTTAATACTAGTCGCACACCCTGACGGAGGCAACTAGTAAGTCTGTGCATCGCTTTGTGAACTTTCTTTAACTTTTACGCACGGAGTGGGAGCATTATTTTGTGTTCCAAGAAAAATGTGCGCCCCCAACGCATCGTTTTTTTGTCGTGCGTAATGTTGTTTTGAAGACTGCGACTTATCCACTAATGCATTTTGGACATATTTGAAGAGTATCCACACGTTGTGTTGAGGGAGAACAGTGGGCTTGAGCCACCCTTTTATCTCAATTTGTTATTAGTCCAGCAGAATGCCTCGACCAGGGAGAAACACGTACAGTGACCAGAAACCACCGTACTCCTACATCTCCCTTACCGCTATGGCGATACAGAGTTGCCCAGAGAAGATGCTCCCTCTTAGTGAGATTTATAAATTCATCATGGACAGATTTCCATACTACAGAGAGAATACGCAACGGTGGCAGAACTCATTGCGACACAACTTGTCGTTTAACGACTGTTTCATCAAAATTCCAAGGCGACCGGACCAACCTGGCAAAGGGAGTTTCTGGGCTCTCCACCCTAGTTGCGGGGACATGTTCGAGAATGGAAGTTTCTTGAGACGCCGTAAACGCTTCAAGTTAATGATGACATCAGACCACTTAGCACCTAACAAACCGTCGGATGCTGCCCATTACCTGCAACAACAAGCTAAACTTAGACTGAGCGCTCTGGCAGCTTCTGGGACTCATCTTCCACAGATGTCAGGTTACAACATTGGAGTCCCACACCAGACGTCCACTTTCAAGCACCCATTTGCTATCGAAAACATAATTGCCAGAGAGTACAAAATGCCCGGGGGACTTGCCTTTTCCACTATGCAGTCCATGTCTGCTGGCTATCCCCTGCATAACCAACTGACCACAGCCTGGCCCCACATGTACAGCACTAGCGTGATGGACACGGCAGCCCCCATCTCAATGGCCAGTGATTACTCTCCGTACGGGATGCCACTCAAGTCTTTTTGCCACGGTGGACAGACTTTACCTGCCATTCCGGTGCCAATAAAGCCTACCATGGCCTCAGTGCCGGGTCTGTCAGCGCTGCCAGCTCACATTCCAGCTTTCCTTGCGAACTCGCCGCAATCTTTAAGTCCTACATCCCCCCAAACAGCTACTAGCCAAAGCAGCCCTGCCACTCCAAGCGAAACTCTCACAAATCCATCCTCGGCATTGCAGTCAGTGGTTGCAGTCCACTGACAAGACGTTCGTGGGACTTGCATAAACTTCTTTAAATCATCCACTCCAAAGCAGTATTTTATTTGCAATTATCACAACCAAGACCGCGCAATATCTCGTCTATAAGGCAAGATGTTTGCGTTTTGTTGTTTATTGATGTACTTAGATGTTTTAATGGAGCATTGTTGTGGCAGTTGCTATGTCTATTTATGACACCTGTGTTAGCCGACATCATCTCACAACTTTTCAGGTAAATTCTTTAATTACCAAGTTATCCTCAAAAGCACTGAAATGTTATCTCTCTGAATATTCTTGCTCTGCAAAGCCTCCAAAATTGAAAATCACAATCTTTTAATTTCTTTTTGCAATCACAAGATCAATTGGTGGCTGATATTAAATAAAGTCTGTTTTAGGTACTCATTGGCTATTATATTTTTTCCTTGTCATGGTACAAGAGGAGAAAAAAATACGGAAAGCAACTATTAGATAATTTATTGGCAATCCACAGGCAACGATTAGAACAACTCGGCAAAACTAAGTGACATGTAACTACCTTACAAATCCGCATTTCAATTAGTATACCAAATAGCCTCAGTTTCAATTGTTTATATTTGGTTTATATAAATTCACTTGAAATTAACAATCAAAGCTATGACATAAAAAAATAAAACATTCAAAACATATTTATTATAAAGGTTGAGGTTTTTGAAAATTTGGAAATAAATACATGAACGTAAGAATATTGAAATGTGTAAAATGCACTTTTTAGTTAGACGTTTTTGATTATCTGTAGCCTAGATTACAGATCGTTAGTTGCTATGTGGACCATATAATTTAAAAACCGTGGTAAACTTTAAATGCTGTATATTTGTACGTTCTCTGTATAGATTAAAGCATGTTTCCAAACGTTGTGTTGTATTTGCTGCCAGCATGCGTGCTTTTTAAGTGTGCATTGTGTCTGCAATAAATTATTGGTCATCAAGAGATTTTCCCATTAAAATGTGCATACATATTATGTTATCTTAATGTTTATTCTTAATAATTTGACTATGTCTAACACACAAGCACACACACACATACATATTTAACTTTCTTGAAGTTGTAACGTTCATGTCAAAGATATTGCAAAAGGCAAAAGCAAATCCTTTAGCATGAATTGTTGCAGATGATCCTACTATAAACTGAAATATCTCTTTCCATGACCACGCTGTTCTGATAGAACCAAGCATGTTATGAGCACACGAAATTTCGTTCATTCAACAGGTTAAAATAGCCAACAGATTGTTTTGACTTAGGGAGTCAAATGGCCTTTATTAAGTATGGATTTTTCATTTACTATTGAAGTTTAAGGAACTTTCAAGGCAATATAAATATCATAATAATTCCATCCATATTGACAACATATTACTTTAACATTTGGTTATGTAAGTATATACAATATTTGAGAATTAAAAAAAAGAAGTTTCCTATTTCATATATTTAGTTTCTTCTATTTCCCAAAAAGTTTTTTATAGAGGTATTTAATAACCTTCAAATAACGTTACACTTAGACCGATACGCTTTATCCTGAACCTTATTCAAGAATATTAACAAATATATTAGAATTCCTAGTGTATACTGATGATACCGAATAAGTGCTTCAATCCACTTCATTTACTCAAATTCACTTGAATGGACAATTCGAAGAATGGCAAACTTCGACTGGGCCACCGGTGTAGATTTAGCCTGTTTTCAAAGAGACAAAAAGACTGATTTTCTCAAACACATTGCTGACTGAGGGATTTGGAAACGAGTTTAGAAACCTCTTTGGAATTTAAATGTGCCCCTCCCCCTCCACTTCTTTTGATTCTGTCTGTTTGGACAGTGTTGGCATTTTTAGACCGTGCCAATGTTTACAAGTTCATAAAAGTAACTCATTTTGTAATGCCTTTTCATTATTTAAACTTTCAATTAATAATGATATAGCTTACATTATTTGTAAATGTGTATATTAAAATGATGAAATAACAAATTCTTAATCGTTCAAGGTGGGAATTTGCCATGTTTTGAGAACAATTGCTTCCAGTTATGGCAGTGAAATATTGTTCTTTGTGTACATCTTCAACTTATTTAAGTTGTTGCCATTTGTTCAGTTGAAATTTTGGCATGAACCAGTAAATGTGTTTACCTGTGAGAGTTTGAGTGTCTGTGATTGTGTGTATGTACAAGAGCGAGAGAGAGAACGAGAGAAGCAGTAGTATCTGTAACTGATCTGTACTTGTCCTTAAAACATTTGGTGGAAGTTTTATCATTTCCAGATGCTGGTTGCTTAGGGCAAAGCTTTCTCTCCCAATTTAAATGTATGTGTCCTCACACTCTGACCTTGCATGATTGTACATTTTGAAATGTACGTAGGGGGACACTTGACAGCAGTCTATATCCTTAATGCCCTAAGTACAACTTTCTTCTCCCAATGAGGTGTATTTTCACTGTAAGCTTTGTTGTGTAATCAAGTGAATTAAGTTGGTGTCCTCAACTGCTGCATGATCCATTCACGGAAAGATGAAGGTTATGCGATGTTATGCGAGGCAGATCTTGAAATATAGCCCATCCTGTACAAACCTCAATGTTGTGGTTTAATTAAAATAATTCATTAAAGTGCTGGTCCATCCAAGATAATTAGTACGCATAATTTATGCAGCGCTTAATGCATGAGGGCAGTGGCCTGAATAATGAACTCAACTTTACCTTAAGTAGGGAGAGATGGAATGGACAAGAACCTGTTATTTATAATATGTTTATAGTGAGTGGTGCTTATGATGAAAGAGGTGGAAATAATTATTTAGCACTCTGCCAGAGATTCAGGTTTTCATGAAAATACAAATTTAAATTGTGAGATTATTTATGTGGTTTATGAAAAAAATGCCTGTAGGCCCCAAACAAATGAAATAAACTGCCAAGGAGAAGTATAGATATTTACATGACCATCAATCTCTGGTGGATTATAGATGCAAGAGAATTAATAAATAATCTGGTGAGACAAAACAAACGGCTTCACTTAACTTGAGGGTTTAGAGGCAAGTACGGAAGCAACAGATCATGTATGCGTATGTTAATAAACCAGGAAATAGATCTTTTAGAAAAGCCTGTCAGTCATTGGCTAAAAGATTTCTTCTTTGGTTCCAAACTTGTGGCAGTGATAAATTGCAGTTAATAATACATTTTCTACTGATTTACGATATGTGAACTTTACAAACCAAGTGGATGATAAACAGGGATTTTATTCATATCTATTATTTATGTAATTTTCCAATATTACACTCCCACAGTTGCAACAGCCAAAATGTCAAATTCCAACATTAAACAATTACTTGCAATGTTTATTGTGGGCATTTTGTTGATCAAATAATATTAACTTTGGATGCCAGCAGGTACAAAATAAATAAAGGCTGTAATTCATTTTCAAAACCAACAGCTCCTTGCCACATGCTCATCAATATCCTGTGGATGTAATGAGGAAATGCGCTGATGCGAATACTTTTGCGTCTTTATTATGACCATCACCGATAGAACAAATCAAGACTTGAGGACGAAGCAATTATTGTGAAACGAGTTAAGGCTAGTTTTGAAATGGTTCTGCTAAATGTGTCTGGTTTTGAGAGTGCCTCACCTTTTCCAACATTATACATTCCCTAACGTGTTTGCTTAGTCATTGCTATTTGTTAGCGTTCTATTAGGCCTAGGCCTATGATTAAGCAATCATTTGTATTATTTTCAGAACTCTTCTGCAGGTAAGACTGTACTGGTTATGACATGACAGAATGTAGGGGAAGATAAAGAGAAGATGGGGACTACATCCCACAAAGGGATGGAGGTCCAGACTCGCCAAACACCCATGTATGCATGAAATTACAATGTCAACATTTGATTCATGCTGCCAGGCTGTGAAAGCGAAACAAATTAGGCCAGTGGGTGGCAGTTCCAATATTAGCCAAAGAAGATAAGTTAAACGGTCATCTTCAGTTCTGTGGCCTTTCCCCTCCCCAATGTCAACACCATTAGGGATCTATAACACTTGTCAAGCTAATGATAAATGCTATATGTATTCTGAACAAGCATTTACACCTTGAATTACAGTCTTTAAAATCACAATCCTTTGATAAACAATTATTTCCACCAGAAAGGTAAACTTTATTTTCAGAGTATTCTACTCCATTTGTTTTATAATGTATTATATGCATTCATATATTTCTTTACCTTGTGTGAAGTTTTGCCCAGGAATTGTATTTATTTATTTTTTACTCATGTGGCATATGGTCAAAGCACAATGAGGAGAACACTTCTTTAGAATAGAAAGAAAACCATTGAAGTACCCTTATGTAGCAGTAGGATAAAAGTAAACACTATCAAGTTTGTTGAGAGCTCTGAATTAACAGCAGGGACTGTCTGGCCAGCCATAAGGGATTAGCCAGTTAACACTACCCCATGGCCAAGACAATTGTGTGCCATCAATGCGTATAGGCCTTTCAAAGCGTTGCCAAGATACGAACACTGTTAACATAAAAATCTCAGTTTCTGGCCACATGCATTTTGTGGCAAAACAACTAACACAAATGGCATTGTTTGACATACTTTCTAGCATACCATTATTGACTTTCATGTCAGAAAAGGGGAACGGCATATTGTTGAGCCGATGAGTTTAAAGTTCAAAGTGTTAGAGTAGTTTAAAAATGCTTGGATGGTATCTGTCCTGTTTGAACAATGAAATCTGTGGGGTTGAGTGACCGATTGCCAATGTGGTAGGCCGTGCCACAGCCCAGAACACAGCAAGATCTTGGGGCTGCTTGCCATCCAAGTGAGAACTCCAGCAGCAGCCCTTCTGCTTTCATCCCACAGAACACTTCATGCAGAGGGGACAGGAGGGATAGAGTTAGCACTGGCTCCCACACAGTGAGAACCGGAGGGAGAAAGAGACTCCTGCAGATCCCAATGTGTGTTCTGGTATTCAAACCATACCCTGTGGAGCTGTTTCGAAAGTGAAGGCACACACAATCCACCCAAAGTGAGATAATGGGTTTTCCCACCAAAGGGGAGGCAAATCTCTTAACCCCATTTAGTAAACACAACTAAACGGTACTGCTATGCCTTTCTTAGTAGAATGGTCACAACCTCAAATATGTGACCATGCTTGCAGAATTAAACCTCTGAATGCAATGTTTTGCCTAAGGTGTTTTGTTTAACCTCTTCTAAGATGCTTCTTTGGACTAAGGATGGTACAAGCCCAACATTGCTCAAATGTAGTGCATAACATAAAATCCACCCAGCAAAAATCTGTATCAATTTAGCACAAGGTTTTGTGATTACAGTTTGACCACCAGAACCCCATGGCACGTCAGGAATTATTGTTGCTGAACTGTTATTGAAGTATTTTATCCCTGTATGTGTGTGAAAACTTGTAGAGATGTAGAGTTTGTGGAGATGCCCTCAAGGTCAAACATGTTCTCAGTATGAAACCGACACAAGTTCTCACATCTGATGAGTTTCAGAGCTGACTTCAGGCATAGGGCAAGCTTAACCGTGATTCCAGTACATGAGGAACGATTGCTGACAGGGCCTGAAGCATCACTGAACATTCATCATCCCCTTGGCTCCAGTCAGCCTCACTGCTGTCTGGAAATGTATGTTATCCAATCACACTTCTCAGTTTTTTACCCTTTCAATTGCCTCACCTCAATCACCATAGTAAGAACTGCTCTGTTTGTCTGTCTACCTGCTGACGATTGGATGAAAGGGTAATGGGAAGATGAAGTAACTGACATGAGAGGGGCTCTGATTTATTGTTTTCAAATTGATGTATTCATGATAACTGCGGGTCAGTATTTAGAATCAGTATTGTTCTATTAAGCCACAACAAGAGTAAATAGACACGTGGCTTCCATGTAGAAAAGTTCAGCACCTTTCACATGTTACTTCCTTGACATTTAAACATTTCAATCCTCTTACCCCACTATATTTAAGACTCTCGGACATTACATGGTGGTTGGTTAACTCACATCTTGCAGAAATGTAGTTTACAAGTTACTGCACGCAAATTCATGGAAATGTTTCCATTGGATCCTACATGTTTTGGAATTCCCCAAAATGTCCTCACCTTTCCCTTTGTTGTCTGAGAAAATGTACTAAATTGGTTTAGTGTGTTTTATCCATTTGGAATCAACACCCCCCTATTAATGGAGCTGTTACGCTCACTTGACACCCAGTTGTTTGGGCATTAAAGTTCCTCACTTCTATTTGCAAAGAGGTGTTACGGTGATAACAGGTTCTGTGGATTCTAGTACCCCACTCTCTCCCCTGCAGCGACTGCATGACAAGTTAATTTATGACCTGTCCTGGAATCTTATCTCCCCTCATACAACCATAAACTAACACTTGCAGAGCACTTCAAAGGTGCTTTGGGAACCAGAGGTGACAAAAGGTATCACATTGCTGTGAGCAAGATCTGAGAAAGATTAGATGTTGTAGTCAAAGGTCCTGGTGCAGAGAATGAGTGTGGACCCTGGATTGAACCTCATGGCACTACAGCTGGAGGAGACCTATTTGACCTCAGGTGATTTGATGAGTTTTGACAGGAAAAACCTCCACCCACCTCACTAGACAATAGTGGGTCACACCAACACCTGAAGAAAAAGAGGCAGTAAACAAAATCGAATTGTTGCTAAAAACAGCTGGTATCTTGTGAAGATTGGGGCTGATGAATCTTAGCTACAGCTAATTTATTGTGTTTCTTTTTATGTGATGCCAGCAAAAATAATTTCAGGCATGCAATGTCAAGTTTAAAAAGTAACGGAAGAACTTGGTTCTATGAGAAAAGTAGTTGTTTAAATGGGGGGTTAATTCCCTGTTTTACATTGCAAAAGGTCCAACTTCCTCTTGCCATTGATGCATCTGTTTTTGATCTAATCTCAAATTGTTCTGTCAAATTCTCAGGAACAGTAAAATCCTGTTGTCCTCCTTTTGTTGTTGTGATAATCTCTACTGCTTGAATTCCACTTTGTTCTTTTGTTTCATTGTCTACAAACTCTGTGTGAGGTTAATTAGCAATGACTGGTGTGTTCCTGGGTTGTATTCAATAATCTTGCTTTGAAGGTTGATAATCTTCATTTTGTTACAACACATTTGGTTAAGTACTGATAGGATTGATTGTTCAAACTTTTGTTTGTATTCTTGAATGGGATTCTCATCTAAATTTGCTGTTATGTTTCACTGTAACGTAGACCCCCTGGGGTGGAAAAGATTGGATGAGTTTGTTAGTGTGTTGTCTGTTGCTGAATTTCTGTCATGAAAAAACTGTAAAAATATGCTGAGTTTGCAATATGTTGTTTGGTTTGTCTGACCAGCTGGCTAAATCAGAGCCAAATGTTATGACTGCAAATGTTTATAATTCATTGATACAGATTCATGATAAAATTCACAAGATCCCCTCTTTTGTGGATAAAAAAGCTTAATGCTGAGTACACATAACCTGGAGAAGTAAATTACTATATGTCACTGAATCTATACCATATATCAATCATATCATGACCATATCAAGTCACATGTTTAACTGACTGATTTGTCTGTGTCTATTTGTCTGTGATTCTAGTGGCATTGTGCATTCACACTCTGTATCCCCTTGTGTCCTAATTTATGTTATGTAAGTAATTTACCTTCCCTTTGGCTGTTTTTAAGTTTCAGTTTCATTGGAGATCTACATTAGTCCCTTAATCCCTAGACTACAAAGTCTCTGTGGACACAACATCATTCGGAATCCATCTGTCCTTGTTTTTGTTCCTGGAGAACACATGATGTAAAGACACTACTACAATTATCTAGCTTTCTACGTAAAAAGCAAAAGAATGTAATCACATTAAAAGCCCTTCATATCATGTGACGGACACCTGCCTTTTCTGCAGAGAGCTGATCTATTGCCATGGAATGCATTCAAGAACTATCTTGTAGCTATCATGTAAAGAAGCAATTAAACATGTAATTATTTGTTAGATTTATTTTTTTGTATTAATAATATAACAGTATTATATTAGATAGAGTATCTGACAAATAAAGATGGCCAACAGATGAACCCAAGCAGAAATCACAGATAGGAAAAGCCCCACCTTCTCGTAAACAGAGCGTGAATCCAAATGCCAGTAGCGTTTTCTTGCTAGTAACCTATGTATTGAGACAGATTACACTGTTTCTCCAGGTATAATTAATCATGTGTTACTCCCTATGTTAAGTATTCATTAATTAGTGTCTTAAGGACGAGGTGTGACACCTGGTGTCTATTCTCCTGTAGAAAACAGTCACTAATTAGTAAGCCCCCTTATCAGGAAGGCAACCCCACGCCTCCGCAATCTCAGTGAAAGACGTGCCCGCAGTGAGGTGGAATAACAGACCCGTCGAATGGAGAGGAGGGTGATGACACAAAGTGCGTGGAGCTTCTCCGTGAAGAGGCACGTAGGTTATTTACGTTGATTAATGAATTCATGCGATGATGAAATGACATGAAAGAGGGCTTGTACAGTAAGCTAGTCGTCAATAAGCCATAAAGGGAGCTGCCACATCGCTGCAAGGGGGCATGAGTATTTAGGAGGTACACAATCACAACAACAAGAGCAGGCAACTAAAAATAACGCTGAAAATTGAAAATGTCAATAATTTGTTCTAGACAGTTTTTTTCTTCTTCGGTTCCATCGAACTATGACCACAGTGCTGAAAACTGGGGGAGATTGAGGTAATGTATGACGCATACTTATCATTCACTCTGGTTTTTGTTTGAGTGTTTTTGTGTGTATTTGAGTGCCATTTGAGAATGTTGGTGAATATCTAGTCTGGTTTTTATTACAGTGAACCTGGATGTCAGAGGCTGGACTTTCCCACTGATTGCATGCTTAATGGCCAAAGGGAGTCAAGGCAACTTCCCAACAGTGTCCCTGTCTGCAGGTGCACCCTGGGAAGGGGGCTGCCTGTCACCTGCCTGGGGTGGGCGTGGGAAAAGTAAATGACGCTAATTCATTGGCAATAAAAAGTAACCCACCTCCTCCTCCTCTTCTTCCCCATCCCCACTCGTCACCTCCCTGTTCCTAAACGGTGCTGTGCTCAGTGCCTCCCCTCCAACAGCTCCCCATGGCTAATTGTCATACAAGCATGGGAGGAAACTACTGCTGTGCTAGCAGCCAGCCTCCCAAAAAGTGCAAATAAGCATCCAAGTAACAAACAATAGAAGGCAAGGGCGCCATGTACTGAAAGCTTTGCGGCAACTCACAGGGTCCTTGGAATCAAGAAACTTAGCACCATGGAATAGGGTCAAGCAACATACTAAACAAATGTATTGACTTTAGTTCGCTGCCACAGAGGCAAATAAATCGTTATGCACATAGGGTTATGACTACAGAGGCTCTTGCTTGTCTTGTTATATAGGTCACACTCAAAGAATCCAAATGAATCATCTCTAGCTGAAGGGATGATTTATTCAAACACTGGCAACCAATTCGCATGACAACAGATTGCAACTTGGTAAACTGCCACGACAACGGGATGGCAACAGATAACAAACCTGGGAAGAGCCTGTTCTCTCCATTTAAACAATGGAAGTAAGAAAAAAGCTTCAAGATAAAACATAGAAATCATAGTAAAACACGTTATTTGACAAGATTCCAGGCCAAAATTATTTTTTTTACTTGTTCCGTGCACCCATCATCTTGCTAAAACAGAATAGCTCTGTGTAAGATAGAATATCTCTGTGTAAGCCACTGACTCATTGTGTGACCCTGAGCAAGTCACTTAACCTCCTTGTACTCCGTCTGTCTGGTGAGACGTAGTTGTAAGTGACTTTGCAGCTAATGTATAGTTCACAGACCCTAGTCATCTGCTAAATAAAAATAAAAAAAATAATTAAGAGAAGGAGTCCTGTGGGAAAATGCTGCTCTTCTCGAGTGCAACTAGAACAGTACATTTCAGACATTCTTTTTAGTGGTTGTAGCATGCTGGCTGTGATTGATACTGCCTCAATGCCCTGTGGCTACGAGTGAATTGTGAACTCGTTTTTCAGAGTTCGGATCTATCTCAAGAACTACAGAAGAGGCCCGCTTGCAGATCTGGTGTTCAGCGAGGAAACCTCACTTGGAAATATACATTTGAATCAATTTCAGTGACAAGGCAAACATCTAATCAGATTGCAACATTTTGACTCTTTGATTGCAGCAATGTGTCCTCTGTGGACAACTCTACATTTTTGTTGACTTTGAAAATGATTATGCTCCACCTGCTCTTTGAGGTTTGTTCCTCTCTGAACCTCAGACAAAAAGTCAAAAAGTCGAAGTTCCCCCACAGGTGAGGGATTCAAAAGCTCTGGAAAACTGGGCTAAGAATGTTCTACATACTCATTGACTTGACAGCATTTGACTGCACTGAGCAAGAGCAGCCAGACATTTGCAACACTTTGTGTATATCACTGTCATCTATGTGGAGGTATGCACCTAAAGAGTTGAGTCTAGCCACAACATTGAGCAATGACATTTTTGCTTTTGCTGTGCTGCTACTCTTATGTGATGCAAGGCTGACAAAATTAGATATAATCCTATATTTTGTTGTCACTGTGCTGTCAAAATGGATGGGGCCTCCACCTGCCAACACACACATGCACACCGCCCACACACACACACAAACACACACACACTGTACCATGCGACAGCTGAAGCTCCAGCTTGTCCCTGCAGAGAGAGTTGATGCAGGGTCCTCAGCCACACATCACGGCGCTTTGCAGCTTCCCACACCTTGTTTCGGCCTGGAGGCCTGGGGTCTGTGTGGGCCGTAAATTGTTTGGCCCAGTGACCACAAATCAGGGCTGAGAACAGGCATGCGTCTTCAAAGGGTGGGCCTCTTTCATTGGTTTTACGGCCCCGCCGTGAACAAGTTAGACATGGCCACTGTCCCTGCACCTGGACCCATTATCAAGTAACAAGGATGATCTCCTCCAGAGAGGGGAAAGACATTCAAATGTACAAGGAGAAGATTAGGCTGATTCAATCTCCTTTTCCCCCCAAAAAAGAGAATGAAAAAAAAGAAAGGAGACCCTTGGACTTCAAAACAGGGCCGCTCTCGTTGCTTCTGCTCTGGGAGAGTGAATAGGGAGAGGAGATAAAAAAAACAGGGTGCATTCATTGTGTATCCTAAGTGCTAATTCAAAACTTATTCCACTAATGCACTTGTGAGACTCTTTTAATTGTCTGAGTTTGCATTCAAAAGGCATGTTTGTGGCTTTTAATTACAGGGTCCTTTTAACAAGTAATTGAAGCGAGGCCTACTTAGACAGTTCTAATATGCTTTACTCTTACGTGCAAGGCCTTCCTCCAGGATTCCAGTGGATGATTTGAGACCCAAGGTAAGTGGAGAGTTGGAAATAAAGAATGTTACATTTCCATTGGAGGAAACATTTGATAGCTTTTCAATCAAATCTATAATTAACATCCAATATTGCCTTTTTTGTCACCATACTTTGATTTTCTAATTTTCTTTTCTTCATTTAGACCAAGATAATCACTAAGAAATGCTAAAATGTAATTCATGTTGACAAACATGCTCTTAGAAATCTCGCTTCCCATAAGTGTCTGCTATAGTCATTAAATTGTTGCAACTGCATACTCATTAGCTTGCTATTATTCAGTTGATCTAATGGATGCCTCTGTTTGAATAAAGTTGGCAGTTTGAATTCATTTCTCCTGTATGTGTAGCGAGCACTCAATGGTTGAAATAATGCACAGTCTAGCTCTGTTGGCTGCCACAGTGACAGCTTCTCCCATTGCCTGGCGACAGCAGTCCCTTTCGCAGTAAAAAAAGACCACCCACACAGGGACTGAGGGGGATTTCAAGAACCCCATGCCTGGACAATTCTCCTTGGCTTTTGGAGACTGTTTGCAACATGCAACAACAGTGGCACAACTCCTTTCTGTCAGCCAACCACTGTCACCCTGTTTTCAAAGGCCAAAGGCAAGTCCTGAAGGACTTCCAAACAATTTCAAGGATGGATTGAGAGTTGTCAAGTGCTGTTAGACAATGAAAATGTCTGTTTTGTGTTTACTTAGCTCATAACAGGCGGAAAGTATCCAGTTTTAAATTAGATCTATGCACCTTAGGGGAGCTTGGGCTTAGTGTGCTCTCTTAGACTTCTGATTCATTGTTTTTATTAAATTTGGATTGAAGTGATGCAACAACATTTCGAATAAAGTAAAGAGTATGAAAACAATAAACATAACATCATGTTGGGTCACACACGTCATATATTTCATACATAATGAATCTACTGGGGCCTAGTCATTTTGGTGATTTTGGAGATTTAAAAAAATAAGTATTTAACTTGCACAAGAATAGGGGGAACATTCCGTTGCAACTTTCATGTGGTTTTAGCAGTAAGACTCTATGGAACATCTCTCCCTCTAGTGGCCATGTAGACTTTAGTCTACGAAGTTTGGTTGAAAGGACATTGTTCATGAAGAAGACATGAACAATGACACACGCTTCAACATAGGAAGAATCCCTTTTAAGTGAAAACGCCTTAAACAGAATACTGGTTTTCCCATAGCATATTCAAACCTTTATTCTTTCATAAAAATAGTTTTGTTTTTGAGGGTGTTGTTGAAATGTTTCTCAGAGCTTTATTTCCATATTGAGGCAACAGCTTTGCATTAATGTAGCTCATGGCCTAATTGAGTTCGGAAAGCAGATTAATTAGTTCTTAGCTAATGGGCACAAACATGAAAAAACTGACTTCTTTACATTGTAAGTCTAACTGGATAGCACAGTCTTAAACAACTAATGTAAATTATTCAGTGTGTGTTGATTCTAGGAACAAAAGATAATTTGTTTAGTGGGGATACTACACTAAGATATTCTGCTTTTGTCGTACAATTTGCTAGTCTTTAAAACTATTAAAACATATTTAAATATAACAGATGTAAGGAAATCTAAATGTGAAAGCCTAATTAACTTCCCTCCAACTCCTTAACATGGAAGGATGCAAACATATCTTTTTTCATCCTAGATTGCATCTGGGTATTGGATTCAGTGCAATTTAGAACAGCTTGATTTCAATTCACATGCATTACTTCTCTTCAAACTGCTCAGGATGTCTACAATGGTTGACCAATTTGTGTCCTCAGCCCCAGTTTCACATTTACAACATACAGTACTGCATAGCGCTGCTGTTTCTATGCTTAAAACTACTCTTTGAGCTTCGGAGAAGAAGAGGTAAGCGATTAGCAAGAGTCATTTCACCATCAGCAAACACCTTTTAACAAATAGGACAAAAAACATAAATTTACAGACACTGAACATAACCTTGAGCTGGTGCCGTAAGAGTGGACACTCCACCTACTGTCATAAAGACAGTCCTACAGTGAACCCACCAAAACTGCTGCTTGGCAATTAGATGTAATTGTATTGGTTTCTGAATGCAAAGATTATATTATTTTGATCATTGCAAGATATTTGTTTGGTATATATCATGGCTAGAATGGCTTTATAAAATGTGATTTTATCGGTTAAGATATTTTGATAATGATACTGAAAAACATTTAAGGACTATGCTTAATGCGTGACAAACATGGTTTTAGTATATGATATTGCAGTACGTATAGTTCTAATCATATCATGCTTCTGTGTATAAAAATGATAAATAATAAAGCCATAACCAGTGCAGTTTTTACAGTCAAGTTCCACGGGGCAGGCATGGCAGAAGATACGGATTATATATCTTGTGAAGTGTGAGGGGAAAATGTCATTTCCTGTCGTGGATCAGATACGGAGGCACTGACAGGAAAATAAATCGGGTCAGCTCCCTACATGTAATAATTCTTAAAAGTTAAACATCCATAAAAGGCTAAAGAACTCTGACCTTCACAATCTAACTAAGCAAGAAAACCCAATGATGTGTACAAGGCCTACTCGTCCTAGACAGATTATGATAAAATATGTCTCAGTATTGCAAAAAATAACTGTATGTCTTCTGTGACATATATGGGACCAGTATTTCAATAAGATCCCAATTTCTTTTGCACTAAAACGTTTTAGTGATGGCTGTAAAGCACGCATTGCTAGACAGGTGAGGGTGTATTGTTTCCCTCTAGTCCACGACCCGTATTCCTCCTTTTTGTGTGGTTGACAGTATATGAAGCAGTTGATACAGGAGTCAGATGGCTGAGTGGTTAGGGAATCGGGCTGGTAATCAGAAGGTTGCTAGTTCAATTCCCGGCTATGCCAACCAAATGACGTTGTGTCCTTGGGCAAGGCACTTCACTCTACTTGCCTCGGGGAGAATGTCCCTGTACTTACTGTAAGTCGCTCTGGATAAGAGCGTCTGCTAAATGACTAAATGTAAATGTAAATGTGATACATATTTATTAAATGGTCAAATTAAAATATGCAAAACATAGCATTTCTTGACCTTGGTAGTTATAAATTGTTTGTCATGAAAAGAAATGACCACAAAATCTGTACATTTTCCACTTTTTGGTATTTTGATCAAAGAAAAAGTATATTTTAAAAGTTGAGTGCATTTGGTTGTTTCCGTGCAACTTAAAACAGCTTGAACTCAATTCACATGCATCCTTTTTCTTCAAATATAACACCAATGCATCTCTATTTGAAATCATTAAATATTTAACACATGGATTAAACATTGTGAGGATTAGCTTTAACTGCACAAAGGGGTCTCATGGGATACAATGCATTGAAGCACAGAGCACCACATGTTTTGCATGGTCTTACACAGACAGTTCCTGTTCATGGGGATTGTCCTTATCTTCACTGTCACGCTTAAGTTACTTCTCTGCACTCTACATGGCTCTAAACCTTATAGAGATCTTAAAGCACTTCTTCATGTACAACTGGCGAGAAGAGACACACACCCCAAGAAGCCAACTCTGGTGCCTTTGTAGTTGTGCCACTAAGGCGAAGGGATAGTGGTTAAAAACTGACACCTCTAGGCCATTGTGCCATCGTGATCACTCGCCATATGTTTGGGATACCAAGTCAAACATGGGCATCTTTCTTTGGCACTGATTGGCCCAATACTGGCCTTCATTTGCATGCTTTGTTACCCATTTGGCAGGACACATTTGTATGTTTTGTTGACCTATTTTCTTGCATTCAAAATGAGCAGAACCCGTGTTACACATTACATCTTTGATTTGAATCAAGTACTAGTATTTAAACAACATTTCAATTTAAAGACAGTTGAGACAGACAAAACAAACGCAAGATGACCATGACACTCATCCATGAAGTTAAAGACATTTTAGCCAAAACTAATATGCATGCACAATGAATCTAGCGGCCATCGTCCTCCAACGAAAAGCAGAGAGTATTGTATTAACTATTCCTTATTGTCTACTCACACGATCCCCCCTTTTTACTACTCGGGGTCATTTACAATCCCCTAACATATTCAGACATTGAGAGAATAATCCTGTGATAAATTATTTGCCATGCCCTTCACAGTTGTCATAGCAAGACCATAAACAGCATTTATAACAATCTAGCCAGGGGAGAAGGCGCAGACGCTCTGCTTAGCATGCAGAAAAGATTAAGATTGGATAGGTCTGGTTAGGACCTAGGTCCATCCGTGACAGAACCATGCTAAATGTACCATTGCAAACCCCTCCGGTTTAGACTCAATATAAACTATGCTTCAGAAGTGCAGCAAACTACATGTGACAGGGAATTGTTTTTAGGTGGAAGTAAAAGGGGGGGAAAAATCCTATTTCAGATACTTTGAAATATTGTAGGCTATGCTGAGTTGTGCTACCTCAAATGTATTATTGAATGTGTTGCTGCTGCTCTGACTCTTTAGTCAGCAATGTTTGTTGAAACCAACAGTGCTGTTTTTTTAAGGTTGAAAATTATTGATTTGACAGTGATTTTTTTAGTATTTACACAGTGAATAAGGCATTAGAGGAGGCAGAGTTTGCCAGGAGTCAACTGCACTCAGTTTGCAAACAGACCCACATCTCGCCGCTGTCTTTTGTTTCAAAAAACAGACTCCACTCCTCCACCAGATGCCAGAGTGATAATATTTAGCCAGTCCCATCCTTGCTAAACACTACCAAAGGAGAATTTCCAGATATGTGATTAATCATAATTAAGCTGGGTGTGACAATACCGCTGAGATAGAAATGGTAAGAGTGTCCCCCCACCACCACCACCCCCACCACCCACCTTCTCCGCCCTCGGCCCATTGTTCCTTTCCTTTAGCCTTGACAGACAGAAATAAATGACTCCGCATGGAATACCCGTCTCAACCCTACGCTTGGAAGATGCTACGCTAACTGCTAATGAAGCCCTTAACAGCAATGAGCAGAGGAGGGCCTCGGATGGGCTAGCATGGAATATCTAGATACTCTACGGTCTTGTAGGACCAGTGCCCGCCAACGCCATTTTATGATGAGGTAACGTCAGGGGCTCTGACCCGCTGTGAAAAGGGGCCAAGTGGCCTCAGGGAGTGACAGGTGGCCCTGTGCCGTTTTTGCCTCTCTTTTTCTCTCTCCTTCCCTGCGGGTCCATTCAGATCAATGGCAGAGCGTCTCACAGGGCTAAGTAGCATTTCATTTATTCAACATGCCATATTTGTCTTCTTCAGGCTAATTAGTCGACTACACAGGCAGAACTAATACAGTGAGGGGTTCTCTGTCTGGTTTCATGACCACTGTGGAGGATATTGCACTTGACTTCCGATTACATTACCATTGACTATGAGAGTGAGGGACATCTGGTCGATCATGTCTAAATTACCTTCTTGTATATCTGCAAAGTTTTATTTCATAACATTTGTGATGTGAAATGTCATTTCATTTCTGACTGTCCATTCATAAAATATAGTATGATTCCCTGAAACATTGTCCTTCCCATCATACAACTCTGTCAATGTTTGTTGTTGCGACATCACTTTCTTGGATACGCTTCTTAATGAGTAAGGACTGCTTTGTAAAGAAAACAAAGGACAAAAAAGCAATTAAGTCAAGTAATAAAGGCTCAAGTACCATAACATGCTACATTAAATACCTATTGGACTTCATAAATTACAGCAAGCACCTACTCAAGCATTTTTTTTATTTGAGCTTGTTTATTAAAAGAAACTTGGAAAGTGATGTCTATGCAAACATATTTGCCAATGTAGCACACACTCACTATTTGATATTTAAAAAATGCCATTAAAATGTAAAAGTGCATTTGAGTATTTATTGTATTTTTCCTTTTATAGTGCATCCCGTCCTTTCACAGTCTGTTTGTCTCAAGGTAACAATCCATGTGATAAGATAAGGATGTGATTTAAACGTGGATGCTCCGGGCATATGAAGCTTTGAAATGTGGTTTATGCTGTTTCATAGCGAAGGTGTTTTTATTTGCTCAGTGTCCCAGTGGCAAAGCAAGTAGCTTCGATGTATTGTTTTCCTTTGTCATAATGTTCCCTAACACATTCCCAAGGGACTCATAGACTCAGCAGACTATGGAAGGACAAGTAGAGTGCATGGTGGGGTCTTTAAATCCTATTAATCTTCATTGTCAAAACCAACCCTTTATCTCAATTGTATGTATGCACACTCATATTCAAGCGCGAGTGAGCACACATGCACGCAGACAAACCCATACACTCACACACTCTGACACAACATTTATCCATTAATGCTGTGTGTTGACATGCAACTTAAAGGAACAAATGATTGTGTATCTTCAGCCCATCCACATTGCTAGACCTTCATCCTGTTAAAAGGTCTTGCAGCACATCCCCTGGGCCTTGAGCACTGTATGTTTCAATCAAGCAACTGTTTTCAATGACTAAAGCGTTAGCATCCACATAATCATATGCTAATCCATGCTATGATTTACACTGAAGATATCTACTGAAGCACTGCAATCATTCAAAGGTGGCCTACATGGTAAACAGCCAAAATTGTGTTTGATTTCATAAATAATTGCAGTCACCTGGGACCCAAATTGTTTTGGGCTTGAAGATGTTGTTTACCATTGCCACATGTTAAAGGGACAGACGTAGCTGTTGTGACACAATAGGGGCCCCTTTTGTGTTTGCAGAGAGAGGTAATCTCACCCAGGGCACCGAGCAGTTGGCACGGAAACCAAAGCGCCCGGTTCCACAGGCTGGGGATGGAACACAAGTGCGCCCCCCGCGGCTCCCCTCACATCCCAGCAGAAATTCAGCCCGACATCCCAACACAGCGGCTTCTCACAGGCCCTAATGAGATACGGCTGCTTAAGAAGCTCAGCATCAAATGAAGGGGAGGGGGATTTATTAATTCTGCAAATGCGTCAATTAGGTATTCAGCCCCACCTGTTCGTCTCCATGAAGGGTACCTAAAAAGATGGAACCGTACAACTACAGGAAGTCGGCTGAGACAGGGCTACCACATACAGTATGACACTGTAGCTGTGGATTGGGAGCATATTAGAAAACCCCAATTTTGACATGATGGTTTATGCTCTTTTTTGTATTTTCTGTAACCCAAACCTAACAATGAGACATTTGGTCCCATCTGGAATGTGCTGGAACATCAGCCTAAAGCCAACTGTACATGTTAGTGTATGTATCTTAATTTCATTAATGCCATCTGATGCATTATCAAAATACCACAAACATTATGACTATTACAATTTGAACCAGTGAACAAAGTGATAACAAACAACTTGTTTCTTACCATGTTGTACAAACAATTCAATGCACAATCTGCATGTCCAATTGTGAGAATAAATTGAAAGGGATGTAACTTTCTGGCCTGTTCCATGACCGTAAACTTTTGGTCTGAACAATCAGGCAACATATGTTTGAAATCTACTGCACAGTAGCATCTTGACCTTATTGTGAGGTGGCATAACATTATGCGAATATTGCCCTCCACACTCATCCAGAGATCTCTTTATAGTGGGGATATAGGAATTTTTCAGTACAGTATTGAAAATACAGTTTGTATTTCAAAGGAAGTCCAGATACTGTTGCTGAAACAATGTACTTTTTCACTTTGACTTTGACTTCATACTTCCTTGTTAACATTTCCTCATACAGAAAAGGCTGTTTCAATGGTGGTGAGCAATAATTAAGGAAAAACTCTTCTTGAACATGAACAACAGGATAGATACCCTGATCCTCTCAGCTCCTTTTTTTTCCAAAAGCGTTATCAACGGAAGCAGACCAAAAATCCTCTGGACAGCAACTGAAAAGATACGAGCAATCCGACCAACGGACGAAATCTTGGTTGTTCATTAAAATGCCTCAACGGTGCTACTCTGTACAGACTTTGTTTTAAACCTTTCCCATTTTAGTTAATGATTGAGTTTGACCCGACAAGATCCCGGTCGGATGAAAATCCGTTTGAATGGGAAGGTGGCCAGACCAATCTGCCACAGCAAATTAAAGCTTGCAGAATCATCTCGTTCCCAGGCTAAAGAATACAAGTAAAATTGATAGAACATACTAGTCAAGTTATGATAGAACCCAAAACTGGTTGTGTCCCTTTCCCTGTTGGTGAAAAAAGTCCTCCAATCTATTCAAGCCCAATGATCACAGCACACCGTACCCCTGATGTAGCTACAGTAATAGAGAGAATTTATCTCTCCTTCCCCCAGAACAGCAGTGTCACAAAGCAGCATGGTGCCAATTAGCATGTAGCACGCAAACATATGCCCTCCTGTAGTTTCTGATTAAAGGGCATATTGATGGTATAAATTACCTCCCAGTACAATAGATTGTTGGACATCTGTATGTAAATGTTTAATTAACCCGTGGCTAAATTGCTGCACTGGTCTGGAGTGGATATATTAATCTACTGATAGCACCCATAACCAAGGCCCACAACCACAAATTGGGGCTCTGGTGTGACAGATTCATCAGAGGTGGTGGTGAGATTTAGAACTCATTAGATGGCTAGAACAGACTGTTTTACAAGATGTGCACCTCTGTGTTAATAAAGTTAGGTGTTTTCACTTGGAACTTCTAACAAAAAGGTTGACATTTGAAACTTGGAAAAATACATCTTAAACTCAGACCAATCCCCGTCAATTTCCTCAATCTTTTAACTCTTGGGTAGATGTAGGCGCCTGTAGATTATTCAAAATACAAAATTACGTGTGTACTATACAAGTTTGAATTCAGCTATTGAATTCAGCAAGGCCTATATTGTGATGTTATAAGGGGTCAAGAGAGAAAAAGAGATGAAACTAGAAATATGACATCAATGTTATTAGATCGTTTTTTAAGAACAATTTGGGACATTGAAAATATTGTGAGCAACTATGATGACTTACTGCATTGTGGATATGCTAGTTTAAATAACTTCCTAATATAGTGCAAGAACTGTCAAGGCAAAGGAATTGATACTATTTCCCTTTTCCATTGTATGGTGAGTAGTGTGATAGACTGGATGGCATGAAAAAACTGTCAGAGGACCTAAGCCCTGAAGAAAAGTTTCCCTGTGACTGGCATCCTCCTCATTATCCCACTCCATCTCTGAGAAGAAGGAGAAAGAGAGAAAGTGTGAGAGAAGGGGGGGGAGACGGAGATGGTAGGGAACGCTCCTCTCTCCCTCCCACTCAGGCTGTCTCTGTTCTCTACAACGATCGCTTTGGACTTTTTAGCACACGTCCGATTCCAGAGGGGAGGGGAGTTAGTGGGGACGGTGTAGAGCCCTCGCTTCCCTCACCAGAGAAAAGTGACAGCCCATCTAATTGGGATTAATCAACTGGCAGCTCCAGTTGTGTGGCGTAGTCGCGATCTGAGGAGAAACAGCATTGACCCACAGAAATAGGTATACCGCTTGGGGCAACGCCTGTTCCTTTTCATCTCTAGCAACATAACATATTCAAACCTGACTAGGAGCGTCTTTAGGATTCCCGGGTCAAGAACAAAAATGAGAAAGAAACTCAACTTATCAAAAAAAGAAGAAAAAAAAAAAGAAGAAAAGAGCAGCACTTGACAATTTTTCCCACCGAACATGAAAAAAGAAAGCTCGCGCTCTCGGAAGACCGCGCTACATTATTCTTTTTTATAATTTCACTTACAGCTATTGCTTTGAATTACAGAGGAGTCTTTGTTAACAGTCAGGAGGAGGAAAATCAAAAATTCATCTGACAGAGTTTCAGGAGAGAGAGGGTGAGAAGAATGTGTTTTGTGCTGGAACCAACATTTGCAAAAGTTCCAGCTCCTTAAGCAATTATTAGCGGTGATAGTTTGACATGCTCAAGAGTTGTCAACAACTGGCTTTAAACAAAGTACAAAGCAGAAATAAACAGTGCTGCGGGCAACATTAACTTGGGGGATGTGCAGGCCTATGAATTATACATGGACTATATTATAGTGGAGTGTGATTCTATCAGGAGGCCTGTGCTACAACAGAACAACGATAGTAGCACATCTATATGGTAAGCAGTCATGGAGTAGGTTGTAATGCACTGCACCAGCCACTTGCATCATTGTCAATGACACGTAATGAAGCGCCTTGGCTCCCCAGGGGGTCATTGTCATCCGCTTTTCATTCCTTTTTATTCCAGCGCGATTAACTTTTCCACGTCCCTGAAATTAATTCTGTCCCCAAAGCTCCTTTATTTTTACACTGGCTAATTAGTCGACTGCTTAAGACATGAAAGCAGAAGTTTTACTCTCTTTATAATCTCGAATTCCCTTGTAGTTCTTCGAAATGAGAAATGGCGATTGTTTTGGAAGTGCCGACTGTTTTACAATGCAAATTGCAGTTGAAAGCGTTTCCGAGCGTGCAGCTTTTAGCGTTTTTATATTTTAGATGGGTTACATTTTGTCCTATCTCACTTGTAAGATTGGAATTGTGCTCACCGCGTGCATTCACCGTGGTGCTAGGCCACGTGTAAGAGGGTGTGTGGTTGGTATGATGAGCTCTGTACTAATCCCAAAAGGTCCTTTCCGCTGCGCAGTAAAATGATCAGAGGAGGGACAGGTTAATGTATGCAATAGCAATGCACGGTGGAACAATTCAAGATCGCCGTGTGTGCCAAATGTGTTCAGGAAAAGGAATTTTAATGATATAAAGTCACGTACCGGGCGCGCTGTCTCTTCGCCGCTCTATGTTGAAGTCTCGATTAATGCGCGATAGGAATGCTACAAAACGGGAGTTAAATTATTTTTCAGTTGCCTATATAACTGGACCATGTCTGCCTAGAGGCCTACCGTGTTTCTTATACTTTACACCCGTCCATGTTCTATAATTCGTATGCATTATGTACTGATCAGAATGCATATTGTTGATTGATTAAAATGTATATTAGATCAGGGAAGTATGGTAGATTTAGAATGATGAAGTCACAGTCAGGTAGGTGCAACAGCAGACCTTGTACATCTGTCAGACTGATGAGAATCACCTCTACAAGCCATAGATCTAGACCTGACGTTCCATTAAACGTGATGCCATGATAATATTTGAAGTGGGATATCATTGTCGGTTGTGCTGTCTTTTTTACCCAGCCTGCACCAGTGTGTTCATCACCTTGGTGTCACTACATTCTGTCTTAACCCCAGGCAAAGTCACACCAGGTCTTGCTGTTGTTCTCCACCAGCTGCTGTGCTAATCACTTGGGCTGCTTTAAACAAGAAGGTGAAGTCTTGGCCTGGCATATGGCTGCAGAAAAGCAATACAATGTTTTGGGATTTTCCTGTGCCTATATAGTTCCACTCTGTGATTACCAGTGTAATAAATATTACATGTGTAATAGAAACAATTGTTGGCAGATCATGGCCAAAGTTCTTTCACTTAGTTAATATGCAGTATTTTCCTGATTGTAAGGGCTACTTAGCTACTGTTAGAGAAACTGGACCATGTATGGTACCTTCTCTTTATCTGTAGATGAATAATTTAGATTAAAATGCACCCTGCCTTTCAGTTGGTGAGTGGTGAATTGTCCCCATCTATGGAACCACAGCATCAATATTCAAATGATCAGCAGCCCATGAGTAAACAAAAAGTGCTGGGCTTAGCATATTTGACACAGCAGCCATTTTAGCATGTGACTATTATGTTATCTCTGTGGTTATTTATTCTATATGCTTGTTATTAACACCGTGTGCAATATAATTCTAATTATATCAGACCCAATCAGCAGTATTGCATGTGCAGTTGTATATCCATTAGCAGGAGGTTTTGTCTTTCACACTGTGATACTAATTCAATGAGACATAAAAAATTTAAATGGACCTAAGATGCGTAGGTCAGCCATATTTGCCCCTCCTCTCTATTAGTGCTCGGGTGTAATTGGGGTTGTCACTCTCAGGATGACTAATCATATTGAGGCATCTTTCTTAGCATAGAAAACCAGCACAGAAATACATTTGTTTGCTATGTAATATCAATATTTATTTAGTTATGAACTTGGTAAGTTCAACCAAGTTTACTGTCGTGTTCTGTTGGTAACTTGACACTAATTGTTGGTTTACTTTTGGCAAACTGGTATCTGACACCAATGGTTAGGAGTTGTAATTGACAATGTACTTTGATATGTACTTTTTCTGCTTGTGTTTCATGGGTTTCTGGTATTTTCTATTTTGATTATTCGATTTTTACACCAATATCAACCCTACAGAAACATAAATTGTATTTCATGAACAATGTAATAGAATACAAGAGAAAAATCAGTATCTCAATGATGTAAAATTCTCTATTGAATCAATATTGATTTGTCCTTACCATTGGCTGTGGAAATAAAAGCATCTCCAGACACAAGGGACCTATTTTGTTGTGTTTACAAGTTAGGAGGAGGAAAGGAGAGGAGGAAGGGGTTGTGGGGAGAAAGGAGGGGGCCGGTGCGAAGAGTTCAGTGTTGATAATAGTATTTAATTTATCACTTAAACCAATGGGGTGACCTCTGAGTGTCCCAGTCCCTTCATCACCTATACAGCTGCTCCATCTAATTGTTGGGCGCCAAGAGTAAATGAAAATCAACTGGGCTAATAATGAATGGGGGCCATTACTCTCCACAGCCCCACTGCTCAACCTCAGCTCTGCTGGAGGAATAGAACTGCGAAGGCACCCGCCTTCTCCCTTTCCCTCTCCCACCCTTGCTACCTCTACCTCTCCCGCCCTTTGTACTTCAGGCTTTCCTTGTTTCTCTATGTCATGGCACAGTTGTACGGCAGCGTTTTTGGACACTTTTGTCGTTATGATGTAGAGGCAAAAAGCATTAGAGGGGAGATGAGCGGGTAAAATAACGGGTGTTTATGGCGCACTCAGAATTGCATAGTTAACGCTATAAACGAAGTTGTTAGTATCCCACTGCACTAAAGTTCAATGATGAGCACTGGATGGATTTGTGGATCCACATCTACACAAAGGCTCCATAAAAAACTCCTCTCTCTCCTCTCTCTGTCTCCCCTCACAGAATTCATTATGCTTTGTCATCAATCCTTCTATTTTCTGAGGCATTACATTCATCAGCAAAATTAAAAAAGTGTCGCGTCTCAAGTGATTTGTATTCTTCCATCAAAAAACACACACGTGGAGGTGGTCCACTTTGCATATTCTTAGGATATACTAATAACTCATTGAGCCAGCCGAGCCGAAGCCTATAAAGGGCTGGGGAGTTGGACAAGTCCCTCAGCGTAGTTAAGGCGGAAATAGGAACTGATTGGCTGATCAAAACTGATAAAAGCTGTAAGCTGTCATATGACTGGGGTCTTGGGCACTGAGGTGAAAGCAAGGCAGGATAACAGGCCTTTATAAACCAGTCAGTGAGTCTTATTGGCTTTGGTTTTAGACAAGGTGATGCAACTTAACGCCTGTGGTTCTGGGGTGGTAATTTGTCCCAGTGGTGCTGTGCCTGGGGGGATCTTTGGCCAAAGGGAGGAGATAGGGAACCGTGCTTTGATACTGTTGATGCAATGGAAGGATATGGATGGACACATCTCTTTTAGTTTGGGGGATTACAATGATGGCTTTATCCATAAGGATGTTAAGACTTGATAGGTTTCAGATAAATTCTATTGAAGGTCAGGTTAGTTGAACACAATGAAATACAGATTAGGAATTTACGTTTAAATTGTAGATGGACTTTCAACACAAAAAAAAGGTAATTGGCTAATAATTTGCAGCTGGAAAAAAGTATTGGTGTCTTTTCAAATAAAATTGTTATTGTTGGCGTTTGTTTTGTATTTTAGATTTGTATGTTTGAATTACAAATGAAAAAATAAAAATATATAAATTATGTTTCAAGATAAGGTATATATATATTTTTTAATCAACAGTCTTTTTAATGCCTACTGTATCAGTCTTCAGTGTTCTTGACATGGCTCCAAATGATATAAGCCTGCATTCAAGACAACAAAAGCACTTTTTCCAATTTCTGCTTACTGTTGTTAGGACAAACAACTTGAGTGACCATCAGAGACTGTTGCCTTCATTTTGTTTCATCATGAATCCAGAATGCCTTGCTCCATTATCGATGAGGGACCAATGAGAGAGGCTCTAATGGTGCCCTTCTTTTCTGTGGTAGGACACATGGCAGGACTGTCTATTCTCCTGTTTATTAAACGACTTTCTGGTGGTATGAATTAACTTGGAGAAAGAGGGGAAGGATAAAAAAGAGTTCAGGTAATTACCTCCTACAGCTAGTGTGGAAGACCCCAGGGTCCCAGCAGATACCAACTCCACTTGTTTAATTAGCCCAAGCGCCAAGGTCTTCTGCATGTTTCAGGACATGGAGTCGGCAGGCTTAGAACACACCACTAGCTTTCCGTACCACTAGTAACAATGATCTCAGCAGGGGGTACAGTGTCTCCCACCCTGTTCTCCGTTAAGGTGATTTGTCCTCTTTTGATGAGGACTTGATAAACTCAGCCCCTACAAACAACATCAAATGGCAAACATGATTGCAAGACTTGAAGTGCTTTGGATTGGGTTTGGTGGTGTTTTGAAGTGCTGTTGAGTAGCCAAAGGCATGCAGCACAGTTTTTTGCTTCCTTCATTCCTTTAATTTTAATGATGTGCTTCCTTTCCTTAAGTAAAGTCTTCCATGGAAGGAGTGAAAGCCAGTGAGGGTTTTTTAATCCTTTGAAATCAGATGTAAGTATATATTTAGTTTTGCTGCTACACTTGCTTGTAGGCACAACCAGACATAGGGATTAATTAGCATAGCAATAGCCACCTTTATAATGGCAGTACACCTTCATTATTAAAAGAGAATGTAAGTAAATGTACAAGATTAAAAAAAAAGTTTGAAAGTTTGACTTCTGATATCTAAACTTCCTGTGTACCTGAAAGTTTCTTGACTTTTTCCTACTTGTCAAACTTCCCTGTAAACAACATTAGTAGATGCAATGGAAATATACATGGTTTACATGGCCTAAATCAGCAACTGAGATGGAACTCTTTCCATCTAGAGAGTAAATAAGTTGGTGCGAAATAAATAATGTGTACTCATATCTCATGAATACAACAGCTCGTTTCACAAATATAGCCCACCACTCTGGAGTGTTACTACTATTATCAAACTGTGTTCATGTCATTACCCAAATATGTTCAATAAAAGATTGCACAAAGGGTACATATGTTTAGCTGTTTGCCTCTCTTGGTTTGTCACTGTATGTTAATGCTGCAAAAAGCTCGCTTTACAAAGGTTTGTCGTTTTGTGATGTTGCCGGTTGACATCTCTGGGACTATTCCAAACGATCACCGGATCCCTCCCTGCTCCCTCCGCTACAGCGCAGGAGGAAAGATGATGAAATATTTATGTTAATTGTCGTGAAACTTCCTACAAAAGCAGACAAGAGGAATATGAAGAGGGCCTGTCAAGTGATGCTGTCATTACGATGAGTTGAGCGGATTGAGGAACAGATATCAAAGCCTACTGGATCACAGCTCTCCTGTTCTGCTGGCCCAAAACCGGGGGCTCACGGAGGTCGGTGCCCCTTTAAAAATATTTATAATGAAGGGCTGGCATCAGGAGTGTGTCAGGCCGCATTAGCCAACACGCCCGTCACCTCCCTGACTCACCCCCTTAGGCTGCCTCTAAATGTACCTGACTTTTCATCTCTTCCCCTCCCTCTCTCTCTTTCTCTCACAACTGAAGAGCCAAGGCCTGACTTGAAAGTAGATATGCAGCCCCTGATAAAGTTTGCATATATCATAGAACAAGAGCATACACATTGCAGAAGAAAAAGAATAGAATGATTAAACAAGGGTAACACTGTAGGCAGGCATGCATCAAAAATGTTCAATACCAGAGCCCTGCTTCATTTGCATGGTTCTGAAAAGCAAGGAAAGGAAGGAATGAAAAGATGCTATTTCTGGAAGGGTTGTGTTGTGCGATGTACGCTAACTTTGTTTTTGCTGCAATTTCATGAGGCCTTTGAAAGGTGTATGTAATGAAGAATGATTCAACAAGCACTGAGTCTTTCAAGAATCTATTTGTGAGGAAATATTTGCTGTCTTGTCTGAGTCTGTTTATAGTTCACACTAAACATCACTTGCTTTTGCAACTCATAGTGTTTGTAATTGAAGTCAAACTCTTGTTTTATCCAGCGGAAATGTGTTAAAATGGGGTTTGGTCCTTGGGCATAGCTTTCATCAAAGACCCATTGGAAAGTGTCCTTAAGGGGAACACTGTTCGCTTGATCTCTATAGTTAATTAGGGCCTGTGTCTCACTTTTTTGCTAAAGAGAGCTTGCTAGAGTGGGGCCCTTGATCAGCAGGGATCATATGGTATGCTATTTTTGGTGAAATAACTGCCTTTACTGAAGAAAGAAAAATGCAAGTCATACGATCTAGGATATCTGATTTATTGACTTCCTGATCAACATGATCTCCTCTGCAATTGTCATTAACATGTGCTTCCTTTAAAAGAAATTCCAAATATTCCAAACAAAAAAATATATATAATAGAAGATCATTTGGCAAACAAATGATTTATTTACTTTTGTTTCTGTGAGCTGCCTGTCCTGAATGCTTCAGTAGATGTTCCATGCCAGAAACATTGCACTGCTTCCTAAAAAGAGACAGGAGTAAGCAATGAACTGGTTAACAAAATAATTGCATAGCAGCTTTCTCTACAGTGATTTTGGGCATCATCGCCAGTGGCATGGTCCAAATGAGCTTTGAGTTGTCAGACGCAATGCTGGCAAGGAGAAAAGACAATTTCCCTGGCATCCCAACATGAAAAGGAAGGACCCAAGACCCAATCTCTCCCCTTTTATGGAAAGAGCTCAGGGCGATCATCATCGTCCTGATCTCATCCCTGTATTATTTTACTTCTCATTACCATTCCCAAGACCACCCGAGGGGGTGGGGGAGTCGGACTGGTAGGCCTAGGCTAGCTAGCGGTGACAACCCAGGGGGTCACGAATATGGTGTGTATGTGGTGGAGTGTTCGGGTCTACCACCCACCACCCTCTTCCCCCTCCCCACACAAACAACCCATAAACAAGTCCAGTTTCCTCTCAAATTCAGCTTTGGCAGCAGTGTGTTCCAGATTGACTACAATGGAAACGTAAATAACTGAAACAAAAAGGACTACAGGGTCTTTTCTTCCATGTTCTTCACGCTCTCGCTCTCTTCAAAGGCTTCAGCCTTTTCTCACTGCTCTAGGGTTAATTAACATGAACTAACAGCCATATGATCAGAGAGAATGAGAAATCTCCAAAGGTGGAAGGTTACCACAGAATGATGCTGTCAGCAAGAAAGGGATGTTTCTTCTTCAAATATGGAAAGCAGCCATTACTGTGCATTTAGGCTCTTTGACAACACAAAATGGCAGACAGCTCTTGTAATACATTGAAGTCACTTCTGCAACATTTTGAAGGCCAAGTCTTGTTTTTTCAATAAGCTAATGAAAAATGGATACAATACAGTTTATGACTTCAGTGGTTTAAAATTAATGTAGTCTTTTCTCTATATTAATATTTCTATCACTTTTTTTATCTCATTCTCAGTTCCATCAGTGTACAGTTTTTTTGTTCCTTAAGGTTAAGAAGGACACTGCTGATCATGACAGATCCTGGTTATTATGTATGATGAGATTGGTGGACTAATTAGAATGTTAGTCTGTGGCTTGTAGGTGACATTTGGTTCATGCTTGAGTGTCTGTCTTGGTGATTTTTTCTTGCTGCTTGAAGGTTGGGGGTATGTGTGCAAGAAATAGACAGAGGATATGAGAGAGAGAGAGAGAGAGAGAGAGAGAGAGAGAGAGAGAGAGAGAGAGAGAGAGAGAGAGAGAGAGAGAGAGAGAGAGAGAGAGAGAGAGAGAGAGTGTAAAGTGTCTGGTGAAAGAAGGGGAATCCAAAAGAAAGCGACCAACAGGATTATGAGACCGTGACAATCCAGGATTACTTGTGCTTTGAACAAACACTCCTGCAGGTCAGAAGATCAAGATTCAAATGTGGAAATCCTGAAAAAAGTTACTGGTAAGAGAGTAGGCTCCAACCTTGTCTATCTCCTTGTCAGACACAGGGCAAGAGGAAGTGCATGTATCATGTAAGATAAGGTCTTACTACATCTGCCTGGGTTTGAATCCAGGCCAGGCGCTTTGCTGCATCCACTTTCTCTCTTCCTACATTTCCTGTCTCTCTATACTGTCACTATCAAATATAATCATCGTGCTGTATATTTATTGGTTCATAGATCCTGAGAAAGACACCTGCGTACGGTACTTGTGAATACTGGAATTATAGTTAGATGTTTGGAGTGGTGATCTTTTTTTACAGGCCCATCTTTTATGATTAAGACTATTAATTATAACTGAAATCGTCATTCACCACTTATTGTTTTGTTTGGACTCAAAGTTAGACATCTTGATTATTCCATTTGTTCTGGCCCTGGTCTCTAAATCATGTTTGCAAAGTCAGGAGTAGAGGTTCTATTGACGACAGTGTTAGAATATGCTGTGGCCCGTCTGCATCAATATGCAACCTCCCGTATTGTTTGCCTTAACCTGTACACTGGAAAATTATGAGAACAAATAACTCACCACACTGAACATTGGCCTGCTCATTTGCCCAGCCACTGGCTCTGTATAAACAACCGTGAGGAGCTGGCGTAGCCTCAGACACATGATTAGGGCCACTTCACAGGCAATCATGATTAGCACGTTGGCTAAGTGCCACGCATCTCCACCCACTTCCCAGTGCCATTCCAGCACACGCGCCCAGACACTGTCAATTAGCACTCCCCCGCTGCTAGCTCCATACTGTGGCAAGCAGGGGCCCAGGGTGCAGCAAAGCGTACCTCCTGGAAATGAAGAAGGGGCAGAAAAGCCGTCACTTTGACACCGCCACCAGGAAACACCCTATCTGTGACTGATTAGGGTACCACCGCCTCCCTCGAACCCTGATATACACTAGAGCATCTTTTGTGCTCACTGCCATGCTAGCTGCTCTGTCAAAGGGTTTTCTAACATCCACAGTGTGCATTTTGAAACATTGAAACAGTGCATGTGTAGCCGATGAGATTTGGTAAAACCCACTCCTCAGTATGTGTAATCCACCCGTGACGTAGCTGGTTAGTAGTCGCTTTAGCAAGTTGGAGTTCCCGAGTTGGAAGCCCGGTGTGGGTAAAGCTTGGGTCTAAGTGACTGGCAGCGTGACTCCCCTTGTTACACATGGAAACATACAGTGGCTGGACTCCCTGTAAAAAGTTGGTGATCTTTTAACGGGGGAGGGGGGGGGGGTCTTGTGCCAGAGGATAGGAATGGTGGTCTTTGAATATCCCACCAGCTTTGGACATCACCCCATCTCCCTCATTCTAATCAGCAGTGTAAAATGTGATTAGGACAAGGGCTGATCCTGTTTGTTTGGATTGAGCCATCAAAAGGGTTCTACTCCTTGTCCTCACAATGACTGCACCTTCTGGGCCTTGCAGATCCCTCTGTTCACAGCGGGACCTCTCACTCACATATCAAACAAACACCCTTTTAGCATGTAATGAGGCCAATGCCTCGTGCCCACGCCAACAATTATACCAGAGATTTAAGGAAGCTGTATTATATCCTGGAGACTGGAGGGTTTGACTGTAGGCAAGGATGGAGACACAGAAGGGGGTGCTCTATCTGTGAGCAACCGGACGGTCGTTCTTGGAGTAGAAGGGTGGAAAAGAGGGGGAGGGGTAGAGGGGGGGGGGGGGGGTAGAGAGGGACCGGAGAGTAGAGAGGGGTGAGTTAATTCTGCAGCTGGTTTTAGCCCCAAAACCCATGGATTCAAATGGGACTGACTATGCCAGAGGTGTTTGTACTCAGCACCCAGCAAGCTCAGCTTCACACACCCTGGAGCACTCAAGGATGCTGATCTGAAAAACAGCGGCAAGATGTGTGTGTATGTGCGCCTGTGTGTATTTGCAAGAGAAAAAATATATATATTTAAAATATATTCTGTCGTATATATCTAGAAAGAAGAAAAAAAGGTTTTTATCTAGTATATTATTTTCGTCCTACTCAGTGTTACACTTTGATACAACAATCCCACCTTTATCGAAGTTAGTTATCTGGCATTTGAAATGTGTCTTCAAACAAATTCTGTCCGATATCCATATGCCTAACTTCCCAAGTAAAACCATCTTTTTTACCTAAAACTTCTTGTCTCACGACATCTTCAAAGAGTCAAGAACCAGTCCTTCAACCAAGTTTCTGAACTCCACATTGACTGTCTGAGAACCAACCTTTTTTTTGTTTCCTTCAAGACATGTCGACAGAGGACTGGGGAGAGTGGCAAGTGGATGAGTGCGCAAATGATGTGTCTTTTGTGTTGTTTCACTCCGGGAGTATCATAAAAGGAGAAGGCCCTGTCAACACCAAAGGCAAAGGAGAGAGTTTGCTACTGGTTTGTGAAGCAAGATAACAAGAGTTGTTAAAGGGGAGGTATCCTTCATGGTGATGCCAACTTGCCTTCAGGCTTGTAAAAGATGGCTATGCGGGTAGGGGGTTGGTAGATGAGCTAGAGAACTTCACACAATATCCCTCCTTTAATATATGGATAGGATTATGGAGACAAGGAAAAGATGGGTAAACAAACTGGTGAACAGGTAACTTATATTTGATAAAACATATGATCCAGAGGGTTACACAGTATTTTAGTGAAGGCAGAGGATGTAGTTAAGTCCTTTATTAGTTTGTATGTATCCTCTACTGTGTGAAATTAATGATTACTGAATAACTCTACACACCAACATCTTTTAATTCCATATTGCTTTAATAAAGCATCAACTGCCACTACAGTATGTTAACACGCCAAGGAACACGTTTTTATAGTTAATGCATTGCTGTATGCTAAGACAGGTCTGAACACAAAGACACATAGACCCTTGTAGCTACAGTGCGCCTATAAATGACCACTGTGTTGGTAACTACAGATGTTCTTAGCCTCCTTTTTACATTGGAGGAGAGTAGAAAAGCAGGGCCTCTCCAGCAGGCTACAGCCTGGCCAAATGCTAGCAGCATTCACTAGCAACAGCCGTTAGCTAAAAACTACTCATGTGACTGGGTCCGAGATGCTAACGCTCCTCCTTTGACTGCAGCTCAACAGCTGGGCCTTTTCAAATTTTAATTTTAGAAGCTTCTTAGAGAGGCACACCTCGCCCAGGGCCTTTCCAGACAGCCGGCCTGCTTCCAGCCCTGCCCAGTGTACTGGAACTAGGACAGACTGCTAGCGGGGTATGCCTTTGCTCTAACAATAGGTAGTGAACCAATAGCCTATCCTTCTATATCTTCAGATGGAATGTCTGATAATGGAACTATGAAACGTTTAGCTGTGCTAAAGATGCAGAATATAAAGTCATTTTTCAGTCAAGCATACATTAGACGTATTTTACATAGGCCCATTTACAGCTGGATTTGTCAACCTGATATTATCAATCTGAAAAAAACACCAAATTGAAAAGGTCTCTAGGCCTATAGGTTTCATATATGACTTAGTTAATAATTAAATCTGAGTCCAGATCTGATGATCAAAGCTGAGCCAAGACCAGTTTTTACATTTGACCTTGTGTCAGTTTGTATTTGAGTCCAGATCAGTCTCCATGTCTGATCTTGTGACAGTTTGTAATCAGTGCTGAACTCAGACCCGTTTTTAGCCTAGACTAGATAACTAACAGCAAGACAATATAAAGAGGATAATTTATTTTCAGTAGATCAGTGAATTTAGTAAATGAATTAAGTTAGTCAAGGATGGGTTTCCTGTCAAGGATGGGTTTCCTGTTGTATGAGGAGGCCACTGAGAGGTAATTAAACGTGGGTTAGCTTAATATCCACCACTTAGTGTTAGCTACCTTGCTATAATCTGATGTTGGCTAGCTAGCTACCCACATGACTAAATAGGGAAATGTAGCCGACAAGAGAAAGCACTGCACTTGTCTACTGTATAGGCTACAAATGAAGGAAGAGGGACGAGGAGGGGGAGGAGAAATATGGATACCACTCGTGTCTTTATGATCCAAAGATTAATCTGTCAAGCCACCAGGATGTAAATCTCACCCCTTGCTTTACAAAATACCCTTTTCCCTCCCTTTACCCCATATCTTATTTTTTATGGCTAATAAACATAAACCGGCACAATGGGCTAATGTTCTCATCAATATTATTACTTAATGATAATAAATTTAAAGGCTTGTTACGTGCAGGGAGATTTTTTATTCTGTTTTTGAAAGGCTTTGTAACCGGATCAACCTTTAAGGGGTTAATACAATAACAAACCATGAGGGCTTCTATCACCTCTAATAGCAGTGGTACCCACATATCAGGGTCATTTTAAAGACAGGGAAACGTGAGCTATTCCTGTTCTTTCTGTCTGTCTGGATTCCAGATTCCAGAACTGTACTAATGTTAGTACAGTTTTTATTATTGTTGCTTGTTTATTTTTTTTATTATTATTTTTTCCACAGGTACACTTGCACTTATAGCAGTTCATGTTGTTTAATTGTAACTTGTTTAACTACATGCTCTTATGGTTCTTCCCTTTGGCACTTACTTTGGTTGTTCACAATGTGTGCATCATGTTTTGGCTACTCGCAATGTTTTGTGGCTATCTCGTTGTTATGATCAGTGACCTATGCACTTTGTAAAGCTCTCTCTTGGAAGTCGCTTTGGATAAAAGCGTCAGCTAAATGAATAAATGTAAATGTAAATGTAATGTAGTAGCAGTTAGCTAGCACTCTCTTCCCAATGTTTATAATGAGCAGAGGGGTGATTGCAGCATTAGTGACTGCATTAGCTCTGTGAGGCTCCTATTAATTGGCTAAGCAATTTGTAAAGCATTGGTGATGGGATTAAGACGGACCTGAGAGAAATCATTAGATAATTGAAAGGTGACTGATATTTCTACATCCTGTGATGTGTCCCTCTCTCTTTTCATCCCTCTCTCTGTCAATGTCTATCCCCCACTCTATCTTGCCACCACCTGTCTTAGTCTCTGTTCATTCCTTTTTCTCCTTATCTCTTCCATTGCTTTCTCTTCTTCTCTTGTCTTTGTGTTATGATATTGTAGTTTGCAGTCTGTTTAATTAATCACAGACCCACTTATTCCTTGTGTTCAATATCTTGTCTGTAGTTTTGCTTCCCCCTCACTCCCACTTTCTCTCTTTCCACTCTTTTATTCTTGGGAGGAAGTGCCTTGTCAACACGATAACGAATCTTTGATCCTAGGAGACCCCAAACTAAACAGGGGAAGTATATAGAAGCTGTTTTGCTACCGTAGTATGCAAATTATTGTTGCTGGAGGTTAAATTAACATTTTTAATTAAAGAATTAGCACCAAACAAACAAAGCAAAACACACTAACGATTAAAAAAATCTAAATAAGCCTCTTCACTGGAAATCACAGAGAATAGTGAAGACACTGAGGTTTCACATAACATTTTTATTTGATCTGATTTCCAGAGGAATTCATCATGATTTGTGAATTCACAAAGTTAATGGACACATAGGCCTAAACATATAACATAACTACAGGACTGTTGTGGTGTTGTGATTGTCCAGGACTATTGCTGGACAATTATAAATCAATTTTGCTGGTGAAGTTTTAACTTTGAAGCACTTAACATTGATGTTCAAAGTGGGAATTCACAGCAAATTACATACTTGAATGATGTTTGTTTCATTCAGGTAAAGGAATGTTGGCTGACAACAGATGTAGGATTTTATTGGTAATTTCTATTCTTTTTTTAATAAGAAGGTAAGGTGAAGATTTTATTTTTAACTTAAGAAATGTGTGCTTGTAATAAACACTTCAATTGCAGTGGGTTGAATCAGGAACTAATGCATTGTACTGCTCTAGCGCACTCTAGTGGATGTATGAAGAGAAAAAGACCAGGCAAAATGTACTTGAAATGTGAGCTTTTACTTTTAAAGTAAAACAATACGGTCCTAGATACAAAACGTACTATGAATGAATAATGGTTTTAAACATTAATAATGTATTCTTCAGTTGGTATCCCAGGGATCATCTTGTCTTCACAGAAAAAAGGGATGACATCTTTGAAAAATCAGGACCTCTAATACTGTAGTCAATTTGGTAATGAACAAGCACTTGCTTGAAACCTAATGATCATTACAGTGCTGTCTTCATTGTTTGTATCACTAGAGACCTTCCTCCAATGAGACCAGGGAATCATCATACCTCTGGGAAAAGGTATGGAGATGGGGAGTGTAGTTTTTAGTCATCCCCTCCACACAGACTCAGCAGGGCCTTCTGATAGTCTCCTTTAGTGTGCTCCTGGTGGGGAATGAAAGGAGGGTGTCATTCGAGATCAGACACATTGTGTTAGTCAGCCTGATTGACCATTATATTCAAATTAGAGAGGCATATGGTACTTAAATGTAGTCACATTACAGACAGACAGACTAGAACAGCAACAGACAGACTGGTAGACATACATACATACATACATACATACATACATACATACATACAGACAGACAGACAGACAGACAGAAAAAAACATGCAGACAGACAGATGGGTGAAGCACTCACAGCGATGGTCTGGTAGAGGGACTTCCCATGCGTCTTCTTAAACTCAGTGCGGATCTTCATGAGATCCACCTCGCAGCGAGACACCATGATTCTGGTCACCACCTTCTCCTTGGCCCCTTTGCTCTGTTGACGACCCAAATAAACAGCACACTTTTAGTATCGTGGATCAGCATATTCTGCATGGCTCTCGCAGCCATGTACTGCTGTTAATCGTCTCTGCAGAGGTGATCACTCCTATGATAACAGATTATTTTAATGATTGATATTTCCGAACATCTTGGATCTAAGAGGAACTGCATGTGTTTATTTTCCTGTATATAATACATGATGCAATCAATGAATCAATTTGTCAAAGTCGGAGGGAATGTTTCTCTGGGATGCTTCTCCTGAGAGATTGATCTTTGATTCTCAGTATCATTTCCAAGGCGGGAGTCATTTGTTAAAGCTGTGTTTCCATGGATGATAGTGAAAAAACCTTATCAGGATACTGCGACAAATTCAAATCAAATCAAAATGTATTTGTATAGCCCTTTTTACAAGCAATGTCACAGAGGGCTTCACATACGCCCATAGAACTGCCCCTCTACCAACCTTACCTTCATAGCTTCGCTGAGTCTGTTAGCGAAGTACAACTGCTTGTTTTCAAAGCACTCAACTGCAACAGTAAGAGAACAACATAATTAGTTAAGCTCCATTCCTCTTTTTTGTATACTCACAAGGACTTTCTCTCGTATAAAATTAAGGTTTCCTTGTTCGTTGAGCTGCCTCAAGATTTAAGGCTTTTATCCATTTTACTTTGAGGAATATCTTGAAATCAAATGTCTTTCAAACAACAAACAACATTCAATCACATTACATAAAAAAAGCATTTACAGGTCACATGATGGATAGGAACGTGTGTGTGGGAATGGAGAAGAGAGGAGGATAAGGGAGAGAGAGGAAAATGGAAAAGAAGAAAAGGGTTGGGGGTTCTCCCTCCTGGGTTTACGAATAATTCTACTCTGCCAGATGTAATACTGTTAAGATACTGGAGGGAGAGGCAGCGAGGTAAGTAAACGGCGGAAGAGGAGCCTGACTGACACAAACAGTCTGCCACACAGACAGGAGGAGACTCATCGACTATTTATAAGCAGTTGATTCCGCCTGTGGCTATCTATAAAACAAGTCTGAGAGGAATTCAAGGAACGTATGAATGCGAGTATTCGTAGTCAATTAACATCAAGAGTGTACAAACGTTGAGTGTTGAATAAAGAATATGTTTCCGTAGACTAAAGTTTGATCATCTAATCCTTAAAAAAAAAACAATTCACCAGACATGCAGGAGGGTGGATCATTCAGGAAGTAGGAAGAGGTGATGTAGATGTAGAATAGGTAGATTGACAGACAAGTATGTACAGGGGATTCGATGGTAGATCATTACCCAGAGTGAGGAAGGACTTCTCCAGATCTCCCTTCACTTCCTTCCTGATGCTTTCCTTCATATCGTAGGGACTGTAGCTCTTGTACCTATCGAAGACTACCAAAGAGAACAGAACTTGTAACTCATGTTCTGAAACCTTCAAGCAAGGTCACACATGTGACTGGGCAGATTTAGGATGGAGTGTTGACCCCACCAGTGTTTGAATTTTGTCAAAGTCTTCAGGGGTCCCCAAGGTATGTGTACCCACAAAGTATGACATTTAGTCTCTTATGGGGGTCCCCTAACTCTTAATGGGTGTCTGGGACACCCCCTCCTCAATTCTAACACTCTAAATTGCTATCACAATAATGGAATGAGAAATACTAGCAGCAAGATCTACTCCAATGTATTGCATGGTACCTTTCTGTAGGTGGGGCACACTTCTCTCTGACATGATAGAGATCCAGGTGGCCACGTCAGTCCCCTTCCTCTTCACACCTGCTTCGTATAGAGCCTGCATGGACAAAACAGCTCATCAATGACCCCTGTACACCTCACAAACTCAATGAGGTCAACAACGTCAACTAAAATAAGTTGTCAAAGTATGTTGGGACAATATAAAATACTGAACACAAATATATGCAACATGTAAAGTGTTGGTCCCATGTTTTACAACATTTTCCATAAGGAAAAGGTTTGCTTAGAAAGCTTATTTCTGTCGTGGGTAAGCTAAATGTGTATTTTCAATTTACTGGTTTCCTAATATAAAGTGACTAATAAAATATTTGAAATGGCTGCAAGTTGTGTTTATAAGTTTTAACGATAAACCAATTGTGTTTATCCTGCGGAAGTTTGGCAGCAGACAATCCAAGCTTACTATGCACATTTGAACTTACTCTTGAATCCTGGTCAATCTTTTCATAGTCCACAATGTTTGTTGGCTCATCTCTCTTGGTCTATCGAAGGACGGAAATTTGAAAGACAAAGTTAACACCCAGCGCTCAAACAGACACATTTCTTGTTGTTCTGTTGAGTTCAAAGCTATGTGGTTTTACCTGTACGAGAGCCAGAAGCAGCTTTGCAAAATCCCCTGAGGTGTCACCAGAGACCTCCTTCTCTAGCTCCTTCTTGAACACTGTACATATGCAGAGTGAGATTAATGTGAAAGCAAACAAATGTAACAATGTGATAACCTTCCTCATCATTTGAAAGGTCCACACATTAGCCTCACTGGAGAAAAGGGGATGAACTTACACTCCTTGTAAACACTTTTGATGTCCATCAGTTCGTCGTTGCTCCGTGAGCAGACTATCTCAATCAGGGTCTCTTCATCAGTTCCCAAACCCTGGATGGATGAAATATTTGGTGTTAGGCAGTGCAACAGAACAGCATAGAAAAGCTCCAACTGCTACTACTGCCTAACTTGAGTCTGTAGAGGTCTGCTAAATGAATAAATGTAAATTAATTTAGGCCACAAGAGGGCAGCAATGTCTGAAAATCTCTCTTAGCTTCATGTAATGTTGCTTGAAGATTTGGTAAGAAATTCAACATGGGCGAGTCTTAAACAAGCAGAGAGACTTCCCCTCATTGTTCCTCCCTTTATATGCAATAGAACCTCTCAATAGCATATCATTCAATGCGGTTTAATCCTTGGTGTATGTGAATGTGTGTGTGTTTGTGTAAGTGTGTGTTAAGAAGACTAGACAATGTTTAACATTATTAGGGTATTAAAGTAATTAGACTAACAATCTACCATCAACAGCCAAACATTCTTGTTTGGTTTGTACTATTGATTGTTTAAACATTTCAGCTGCGTGTGGAAACTGACAAGGGTTCTCCTTCCTCCTTATTACCTTCATAGAACCTTTGAGCTCTGTGGCATCATACTGAGCAGTACTCTTCATCAGGCCCAGAACCACATGCTCCAGGGAGCCAGAGAGGGCACCCTTCAGGGCTGTTATCATGTCCTGCAAAAGAAATAGACAAATGGATCAAACACAACTTATGATACACAAATCTTCATTTTCTTGTGTTGAGCACATCTTCTTTTAACAGAGTCTAAATGATGTGGTCTAATTGCGAAAGTCAGGTTTTCCTCACCTTCTTTGCTCTCTTTTCATACTCAAAGGCGATTTCTCTCCTCTGGGAGTAGCTACGTCTTGTCAAGATGTCTATGATGGTCTGCTCATCAACACCTTTTAAGACATCAACAAAAATGTATTTACATGGGTCATGTTAGAGTACAATTCTTTTTTTACCCGGACAACCATTATGTGTAATTTGCAAAATAACTATCCAAATTGTTCCAGCAAATTGGTTGGTAGACATAATGGCAGATGTTTCTAGGCGTGGTCAGAAAGAAAACTCCTTTGTAGTTGGTCAGTGACTCAGTGTTCCCAACTTTACCCACACAGTACTACTGTTCCGTGGAACGTTCCAAACACAAATACACCAGCTTGGAGTCATTCCAATTCAGTAAGGTTTCTATTCATTTGCACATTCTGAACAATCTTTCTAACAGCCAGTTGTAAAACTGCAGGCTTTCAACTGATGTATATTTCTCACCCTTAGTTTTGATGGCTGTTTCAATCCGTGTAGCATCCTTGGCTGGGTCGAAGTCTGTTACTGGCACCACAGTGGGGAATTTGGGCTCACTCTCCTACATGGGACCATGTTACATTAGCATGCATCCCACAATGGGTCCCATTTGCTTGTTGATATGTACTGTACAGTGGATGTCATACAGCTCAATGGGTTCTTTTATGATGTTGAAATTAATTATGAACTATACATTGGATTGGTCTGGACACGAAAAAGCACAGCTGAGATAGGATAGAAGGGATTTTGATTGACCTCAATGGGTTGGCCTCATTAATGCATCCATTAATCATAATCGTATTGCAATCATAAATAACTCTCCGAAATGTAAGTGGTGACTGTTTATTTTTGTATTAGTTGTTCTGGAGCTTTACTCACCCCGCCAAAATTCAGCGTGAGCTGTCCCAAGAATTCTGAGACCAATGACATTTTTAAGGATTTCTGCAAAAGATAAGTAGTTGACATGTTTAAAGTTCATTGTCTTTTTTATACTATATTAAAAGGAAACCATAAACGGGAAGAGGTGGTCTTTAGCAAAAATATTATTAAACCATCACTTAGCAACCAGTCACAAAGATCCTAACGTATGACTCACATGTCCTGCTCCTGCAGTCACCACCAAAGGCCTTCAATTCTATTTCTCAGTTATAGTACAACCATAATTCAGCATAAACAACTATTAGCACACAGACTTGAGGCAATCAATGTATACATCTAAGTATTGTGTAAGATAATTGAAACTTTATAATTGCCTCATGGTTATATCTGTAATGATGATAATGACTGTGATAGCATTGGGGATCCTACAGTCTGAGTCCTAATGACACAGTGTGCAGTAAATGATAGGTGTGTGTTTCCAGGGTAAACTTTGCCCTGACACACCCAGCAACACTTCTATGAAACCATTGCCTATCTGCAAAGAATGTCAGAGCAAAGACCCTGTTCTAGCTTGTGAAATATTTACCTACCTATTCAATTCCGCACAAAACAGGCTACCAAATGTGGGGGTGTGGGAAATCAATCACACAATGTGAGACTAATCAAATCACATTTAAATACTATTTGAATAAACTAATCAAATCACATTTAAATAAAACATTTCTGATGTGGTAAATGATGCTCACTATGCAAAAAAAAGGCTTGCTGTTTCCAATAAGAAAATGTATCAATTAATTCTCTCAATATCTAATAATCTCTCTCTTACTACTTTCTCTCTCTCTCTAACACACATATCAACACATAAAACTGTCTCAACTCACACAAAGGGGCCTTTGGAGTGAAAGGGCTTCAGTAGAAGGACAGAGAAAGGTCGACATAGCAGGTCGAAAGGCCGACTTACCTTACTGGAAGGACTTCAGACAGAACCTCACTGTTGCAGCACTGTGGTTGCTGTAGTTCCCGTTATGGAGACGGTAAAGGGTGTAGTGTTTAAATACCAGAGGCAGGCTGGAATGATATGACTCACTGAGCATGGGTCCAACTCCTGCCCCATGGCACATACTCCTCCCCTGTCTCTATTCTCTCCACCCTCGACCCAACTTCCTGTTAGAGAACCAGACTCTGTGCAGCGCTAACTGCCCTGAATTTTTCTTCAGTGCAGTTGTATGCCATACATTTTCTGGAAATTTCCTGTTTTACTGTCATATGATCATAACACACCACTCTCAGAAAACCCATGTCCAAACATCTGTCTCATCCTTCATCTCACAATATTGAAACAAGCAATACACCTCTAAAAACAGCTATGTTTTTCTGATTCTATTTGGATAGCATGGTTTAAAATGTGATGCCCCAGTGAGAGATGTCATTCTACATGAAGTATGGCATAGCTCATTCCAGACCCAATTGAAAGGCATTTTAACTGATGCCTCAGCATTTTTGACATGACTCAAATACCCTCGTCAGGATCGATAAACTAGTCTCTGTTCTCTTCAGACTGCTTTTTCACTGAACTCGCCTAAACTATGATTCATAACACACTTCCTATTACTCACGCTCCAGGATAAATATTAGGTAATCCTTCCCGTCTTTGTTTAATGCCCCTGTCTATGACAGGCACCTGTAATTGAAAAAGAGGTATCCCAATGCATTTGGGGTAATGCAGTTCCACATCCTTCACACCTCCCGTCCTATTTGTTTTTAATAATTCATTTGAACCCGCTGTTTGTGGGACAGGCTGAAAGGATGGCGTTGTAATTCAATGGATGCCAGTGCAAACAAGCGGGCAACCCCCAAACAACCTTCACTCAATCATCTGCAGGCCACGACACACTCTTCACGCCCCCGCAGTTGTCGTGGCTGAGCACCTCATTTGCTAAAAGGTACGTTAAAGCCCAATAAAGCATGTCAGACTTGACAACTCATTCACTTTAACGGCATAATTAAAAAGGAAAAGCTCTTTTTCTCCGGGTTAAGAGTGTGAGTGGCATCGGTTGGCACGGTGCCCGTCAGACTTTGCTCATCATTCACATGGTCAAAGGACTAGGGTAGTGAGGCTGGGGTGTAACTGGGACTGTAAGGTAGAGAGTCCTGAAGCCTAGTGTTTGTTGGTATGGTCTCAGTATTTAGTGTGTAAGGTCAGTTTGGGGATAGGAAATGTTAGTTGCCAGTAAGTATAGTACCAGGTTCATGTCTCTTTTGCTGTTACAGGGAACTTTTCTATTGTATTAGTACCCAAGAAACACTGAGTCATAATTCATTTTATAAGTGTATCTTATCACCGATCATAGATTTGACTTGACCAAGTGTCCTGAGGTCCTGGCCGGTCCAACACAACCATATCTCCATCCTCACCTGAGGAATTCACAGGAAACACTCCTCCAGTGATCTAACCGGGGCCTATTCCCAACTCACCACACCTCTATTAGCCTCACCCAAAAAATTCTGCCATCACAGTCATATAGGGTTTATGCTAACATTGCTAAGCTAATATCTCTGCTGCCATCACAGTCATATAGGGTTTATGCTAACATTGCTAAGCTAATATCTCTGCTGCCATCAAAGTCATATAGGGTTTATGCTAACATTGCTAAGCTAATATAGGGAGGTCAGATGGCTGAGCAGTTAGGGAATCGGGCTATTAATCAGATGGTTGTTGGTTCAATTCCTGGCCGCGTCAAATAACGTTGTGTCCTTGGGCAAGGCACTTCACCCTACTTGCCTCGGGGGGAATGTCCCTGTACTTACTGTAAGTCGCTCTGGATAAGAGCGTCTGCTAAATGACTAAATTTAAATGTAATATCTCTGCTGCCATCACAGTCATGGAGGGTTTATGCTAACATTGCTAAGCTAATATCTCAGCTGTTTGGTTGTTGAGGCTGCAGTCTCTCACAGCACAGCCCAGAGCTCCTCGTGATCTCACATGATCTCAATTTCTTCCACTGAGTTCTGCAATGGACCTCTCTCTAAAAGGGATAGTGCTATGAGACCATGGCAGCAAATAGGGTACATCTTGTTAGATGTTGTTCTATTTCCCTAATCCCTTTATGATCTGGCATTTGCAAGTTATGTTTTGTAATGAAGAAAATCCAAATGATTGTGATGCTGATGTTCAATGCTACTGTGTCTATTCCCAAAAAGCATGTGCTTCTATTCAATTAAACTGTTACACCTTGTAACTACCTGCTGGCGATGATGCTGGTGAAGCTGAGGAAATGTATCAAGTTGAAGCTTGCCTGGGTAACTGAGTTCATGATATAGCTGAAACATCCCATCACCCCCCGAGGTCCCATAGTGACGACATCATAACTGTGCACAGGCTTGCCACTCATTCTAACTCACCCTTTTCATGTCACAAGACCAGATACAATAACAGGGTCACGTCATCTCAAAGCACATTGCCACATATAATATTGTCAATGGATAGTCATTGGGGTTTTGAGTCATCTGTGGGGTTTCATTAGTCTATGACATGTGACATGTTGTGACATGTTGCTAAAGCCAATGTGGTTCAAGTCTGAAAGTAAATGAGACAAACTTTAGGAAATATCGATAGAAGCATACATAGATATTCAATAGTTAAAAACTCTAATAATTAAACAAGCTAATACGTTGCCATAGCAATCAAAAGCAAACAGAGCTGGTGAGTACTTGATCAAAATAATTAGTGTTAATTGGGGAATGTGTATATCTCAGATCAAGACATACTAGGTTCAAATCCGGTCAGACGTCACTTTTGATAAAAGGTAAGTATTACTCTGTTTTGCAAAATGATGACTTGATAATAGTTAGTTTGATGGTTGGTTTGAAATGGTATAAACCACATCAACCTACAGGTGAGGCACAGTCTTCGAAATCATATAAAATAACTTACACACGTGTTAAATTACTTTTAACATGCATACAAGGTCTATCTAAGGTATTTTATCAGCACCATGGCTCTATGTGCTTTGAACTTTAAAACACATTTTCTGTACCATTTCAAGATAGCTAAAGAGGTTTGCTTCTCATGTTGCAATCCATTGGTATGTGAGAAGTATGCTGGGAGTGTGGAGTGAAGACAAGGGATTCTCTACGCCAAGGGAGGATCTGTTCAAGGGAAAGGAGGGGTGTTAGGGGGGGTTGTAGGGGTTAGGAGAATAATATCATTGCACCACACCCTTAAGTATCTTGGACAGCAGCGTTTCCATGGTGAGCTAACACATCAGAGATATGAGAACTGAACCTCTGTGCAGTTCCTCAACTCAGTGTAACAAACTATGAGGCAAGAACACTTTATCTATCTCTGTCTCCATAGTATCCCAGCTTTCCTACCGTTACCGTTAACCCTAAACCAAGGAGTGTCCCCCACTAATGAATATAACATCTTAAATATGCATTAGCATGACTGTCACTGTACTGTAGCTTTTATGCCATGCTAAAAATCTGTTTGTATTGTAAATATCCAATTTCTAATCACTCACCCTCTCTGCCCCACTCACAACAGTAAGAGAAAGATTTAGAAGGAATTTAAAACAAGGAAAGCCTCTCATAAGTGTCCGTTAGCTTCAGCGTCTGAGAAGGTGATAAACCTGATAACAGCACATGCCTGTTTCCAGGACTAGAAACGCTGTGTAAGAACAAATGAACATGTCAGAACAAAGACTTGTGTTGAGAGTATAGGGTGGGACACAACATTGGCCGGGGTGTTGCCAGGGTTCTGTGTAAAACAATCACATTATGTCTTTCCAGAGATGCACTGAACATTTTTTAAAGCAATCCAATGTGTGAAACAAAGTAGCTGTAAGGCTGGGTGTCACCATGCCTCCATAAAGTCAAATAACTGCAATTCCCATTGGTATAGGCATACTTTGGTTACTGTTAATACACTGTTCAGTTTACCCCTCTTCCTTCAAACATAGGGGGATAGTTTTGGTTGGTTGTTACCCCCCACATAGCCACATGCATCTTACAGAATGTCTCCATGTAAGATAAAACAACCCATGTAGTTCTACACTTGTATTTATGTGCGAGGGAGATCTAAAGGTATTTTATCAGTCTCCCACTCCCTGTTGTCGATATGGCAACGTGGCAAACAAAGTGTTAGAGAGTCACAGAGCAGGGGTGAGTCACGCAGAAGCAGCTTGGATTGGAGAGAGGGAGGGGAAGGGGGCAGCAGGGTCGGGTGCGCAACGTAGGGAAGATGGGGCCAAGGTTGTGGGTGTAGTGAGGGAGGGGCGGTGGCTCGAAGGCCGAACCAAAGTTTACGGGCAGTAGACCACGGACCAAACTCACAGGACAGGACAGTCTTCATTGTCTTGACAAAAATGAAGTGATGGGTGGAAGAAATATTTACAAATATAAACTCCACAACCTTCCACAGGTTTGGACAGATATAGTATGAACTTCAATGTAATAGTGTATAATACACACCCATATTGAGATGGATGTTTGCAACTGCTTGGCCTGTTTTTAGTGAACTTTGGTATATTCAGTCTGTAGTCTGCAAAATAAACTTTATGGATATAAATTAAGACGTGTAGATTCAAATAAAGAAACATGTCCCAGCATCAAAACCTTGAAAAATAAACTGTATAACTGTGTAGAGGGGTACTGAGGCCTAGCAGGATTCAATCCAACTTGTGTGGAAATTGTCACTCAATAAGCTTTTATTCTCTTTCACACCCTCTGCTGGACACTGTGCTCTTGCACACGATCCTTTCTTATCAGCTTTCCTACATCGATGCTTCAGCACAATACACTGAGCTCAGTTTGGAATGTCACAGCAAAGGGCTCTGAATACTGAAAATATGATCTTGCAAGTTCTTTGTATTTTATATGTTTCTAAAATGTCAAATAAGTGTAAGTTGATTGTAGATAAGTGTAAATTCAGTACAAAACGCAGAAAGTGAAGGGGTTTTGAATACTTTTGGAAGCCACAGAACACAAGGAACCTGAAACAATGACAGCAGACTCAAATCATGACCCGGTGTGCAGTGCTGATTGCTAGCTTCTTTTTTTTTCTTTTTTACAAGCTGTCATTTTATTATGGGATAACAATACATTATACACATCAAAAATCGATGTGTCCAATGCACCTTTGATGAAGGTCATATTAAAGGTACAGTTTCTAAGTACAATATAACAATAATCATATTAGAATGAAAAGTATTTAAAAGACAACATTAAAATGTTCTTATTTTCTTTACAGTTGTATTTACAAAATAAATCAAAATACTTGAATGAATGAAGTGACGGACAGAGTTGTTCTCGCGAAGACAACTATAGTGATAGAGAGCTGGGTAAAAAGGTACGTCCCAATGTCATAATTTCAAAATCAGTTGCAAATATATGAAATTGAAATGTGACCAAACCACTGAACTGGATCTTCATTTAAAATCACAGGTTGTTCATTTAACAGAGTTGCTTGTTCCTTTTTCCACCAACTTATGAGGACTTATTATTGTAAAAGAACAAAGACACACATTGAATTAATCTTACAAAATAAAACATGAAATAGATTGTCCATTCCTTTATTATATTATATCATCCTTTTTCTGGCATTAAAAACTGAGCACTAAAGCAAGTTAAATGTCAACCAGAATGAACTCAAATTGAACTTCTTGTTATACATTTTCAAGATGTCCCTATAAAATTCAGAAAAACATTTTGTAAGTATCATTGAATTCCGATACATTTTCTTTTGTGTGGAATCCACAATTAACCGTTTTCAAAAACACTGTCGACACTGCCTCCAAATGCAATGGAATATTCTGTGTTCTGTGTAAATTTAAGCTTGATATTAACACCATGCTGGTTGACATGGGCCACATCATGAGCCTCGGGTCGCACCAAAAGGTTTCACAATCACATCTGACAAAAGTTCAAAAACATCACAACCAATTACGGCTTTTTAAGCCCAAAACAAACACATATCTTTTTTTTCTTTTTTTATATTGAAACTCCGGTGCTGTAGCTTTATTCTGTATAAAAATCCAAAGCTATTGCCTTTTAACAAACTTAAACGAACAAAGAAAAGAAATTGTCTCCCCCAGGACAAGCACACTGATACAGGTGCATGCTGGGTATGGTAGGCATTGTACTATGATCATTACTCATCATAATTACTCATATTAACAATAATAATGTGTAGATACTCTGTGAAATCAAATAAACAAACAGGGTGGCGTAGTCTCAACATCTCAAGGGCCTGCTGACAAAAGTAACCTAGCACCACACATCCAAGAAATAAAATGTATACTGCACTCTCTAACTAAACTAAATCTAAAAGAGAGCAGTACTGTATATCAGAACAGATAGAGCACACCATGGTGCATTTAATCAACAGATACATGTTTGTACGGAGTAGGCATCTATAGCAGTATCTTCATTTTGCCTATAGACAATATATAAAGCTACTTACATAAGTGAGTTCAAATAATAGTGGAGATGAAGAGGAGGGTGATGTACTGTGTATGTACATCCTGCTCATGTTCATAGTTCTCAGAACAGAACCAATCAATATACCGTACATGAAGCAAACACTGAGTTCAAAATAAGGACAAGAATAAAAAATAAAATTTAAATGTGATAAATAAAAATTTGCACAGACATGCAATTTAACTATACAAAAAAGAGAGAAAAAGGTAGATTTGCATTATTGCTTGACATTCTGTTATGGCTAAGTTTACTTTCTTTATTTGTGAAATAAAAATGCTCTTTAATTTATGTGCTTTGAAACTTGAGAAAGTTGTCATCAAGATAGAAGTGTAATGGAGAGGGAAACAAAAGAAAGTTAGGAGGAAAGACAGACAGACGGTCTTCTTCTATTTAACCAAGCGGTCCTGAATACAAGCCTTGTCTGGATCTCTATGTCAACAGAGGAGGGAAATGTAAGCTTCTCATACGGTATACAGGCAAGTACGCACAAACACACACAACACACACACACACACACACACACACACACACACACACACACACACACACACACACACACACACACACACACACACACACACACACACACACACACACACTGCAGTCACCTAGAGGAATAGGTGTAACTCAAAAGACCAACTATATCAGAACTTCAGAAACCTCCAGTCAAACAAAGGAGTAATATGAACATCTATTGATTTGTTACCAGCCATTATTGCTTGATATTTTCAATAACTGATGCAAGGACGTGATATTGTGCACACTATGTCTCATTCTTTGACTAATACTGTTATCTATTTGCATATCTTCTATGCAACCCTGGGTCAATTGCTATTTTATACTGTGAAATACTTTGGATCCACCTTTGGATCTTAAGTGCCTCAATTACTTTCCTAGCATTTGTTATTGATCTCTAGAAATCAACCCCAGAATGCGGCAACTTGGCACAGACTGCAGAATACACTGTATAGTATTAGTCAGTAAGTCAGCATGCAGATAAGATTAAGACACCCTTCTGGTCTTCAGTACATTGCTAGACATTGGGCCAAGCTCTTAATACTGAACTTCTTACTTACTTAAACTTCAAATTCTCCCTGAGTTACTGTGTATTTCTTTTTATTTTAATCAAATAATCCACGGTTGTGGTATCATAGTGCAAGTTTAGCTTTCTTTGAAATTTGATGAAGCCCTTTGGGATCCATTATCATTATTATTATTATTAGTGAATATACAATTTAACCTGATGTAGTTATCTGCTTTACTAAATGCATTGTGGAAAATGTGGCGGTGAAAAAGTATAATTTAATTGGTTTTGGGCCTCCAAGGTTTTGATGACTTCATACCTACAAATAAATTAGGACAATATGCTGAATCCAATACGTATTGGAACCTGTTCTTTACTGTTCTCTATTTTTTTAAAGCTACATGGGTTCTGCATATTAAGTAGACTGTTCTCAACCAAATGTAAAATGTGGAAATCAACCTAAAATGGTTTACACAGCTTAAATGTTCCCTGAGGGATAGTATCAAATTGCATGGTTGTATTGTGCAATGGAGGAATGACCTTGCTGTGCAAAAAAATACAAATATACAAAAACACAGTTCAGGCAAAGCGCAGCTACTCCAACCACTGCTTCTGTATGTTCTGGAATGTCCTCAAGCATACACACACCCATACACACACCCATACATACATACATACATACATACATACATACATACATACATACATACATACATACATACATACATACATACATACATACATACATACATACATACATACATACATACATACATACATACATACATACATACACTGCCAGTAATTTGTGTAAAACCCTGTCCTCAAAAAATAACATCAAACAATCAGCTACATGGATAAAATGTGAGCTCCTCATCTGATGAACCTTCCTTCAAACCAACACATCCATAGCACTTGGTTGCAGATAAACGCCAAGTGCTTAGAAGTTGTTGGTTTTGCCTCTTCTGAGGGTAAATCAACTTAAAAGACTTTCACCACCAGACAAGGCTTCGTTTTTTGTCACTCCTCCCTCCATTTTGTGTTTTAATCCATGAAATGACCAGTGTTATGTGAGAAACTGGGGAAACAGTAAGAGTCACCATGGCAAGCACACCACCACTTGTTTTCTATTGTTCTCTCTGGGTCTAAGGGTCCCTTTTATTTATGTTTTTTCTGTTAGAGCAAATCTGGGATTTCTTGATCCCTACCCCTACCTTATTCAAGCCTGACAGATAAACCTCCCAGAGCTGACCACAGACCAGTGCTTCGGTGCCTTTTCAAAAACTGAATATGGTGACTGTTGAGACTGTAAAGATGGAAATACACAAATGTTCCTTATATATTAAAGGGTGAGACACAAAAGGTAGAAGAAAGGATGGGTTTTATGGGGATGAATCTTAAAGAGATCGAATTGATCTGTATGGATATGAGAGAATCTGATGAGAAGAGTTAGACTCAATCGTACTGTTTTCTTGTTGACCACTAGGTGGAGCTGATGGATAGCCAATGCATGCAATGATTTGATAGATCTTGACACTTGTTCGCCAGAAACTTCAGTAGGTCTAGCAACATTTTGTATCTATGGGTGTATAGATGTATCAGGAAAATGCAGGCCTAGGCTAATTAAATTGTATTGTTGTGTTTTAGTGCAGTGTGTGCAGTGACACTGATTGAATTGGTTAGGCAATGAGAGGTAGATTTATAAAATCAAGGTAAAACATGAACAAAAATAATTTGAAAGAAAATATTAGGTGTTGATGGGAGAGTCGACATGATCGTAACAATATTGCTTGTTTAAACTTGCTAATTCACTTCATGATTCCAGCATAGAAGGACACATTTGTCTGATACATCTGTGTTTGATGTTGAACATGCAACACTTCAAAAACCCAAGTTATACACAATTCTTCATAAATTAAAGACAGGTCCAAAAGTGCCTGGTAAAATTCTGCAATAAGTGCACAACCACTATAATACAAGTTCTTCAAAATAGATTCTAAAACATTATTATTTCATTACATTGACTCATTTTGTATTTATAGTTTGTACTTATGGGCAAGATACCCTGTAGGACATAGGACATAGTTACTGAAAGGAATGGATTCCTGGTATTGAGGTTGGTGAGCTAGATTTTCTCTAATTTCCACTCTTGCGGTGAGGGGTTTCATAGCAGGTGGTCTAAAAGTGATGAGTATTGATGTAGGCCCAGATCCCTACAGAGACCCCGAGTGGACGGCTGGTCCAGGAGTAGGTATTCTGAGGGAATCTGCATCGTCTACAGCTGTGAATCAGCAACCAATAAACTGTGTTCTGTACAGACTGATGATCAAATTAAACAAAAAGAAAAGGTTTGAACTGACCCTAACCCACAACAACCAACCACACAAAATTAAGTCTTATTAATCTGTCTATAAGTGCCTTAGGCTTGGGTCACATCTTCAGACTGTAGCTTTATCTTATCACTCATTTTCTTTTCTCATGTATTGCCTAATTGGAGAGTTGGCAATTAAAAACCCAAATAGCTTGAAAAAAATCTACTAAGAAACTAACAAGAAGAACCCAGTTGGATTTTCAAGTGACATTCACTTATATTTTCTCAATCTGCAGTTATAAGCTATTAAAATCGTAAACTGAACAATACACAGATGCAAGTGGGCTAGGTTCGATCTAACAGAATATATGTACTGTGTGTGTGTGTGCGCGCGACTTGCGTCCCCTCCTCCTCTATCCTTTCCAACCTATCCAACTCATCCACCAGGATGGGGCAAAGCAAGGTAGAGGTGAAGAAAGATGAACACAACTCAAACAGATGAGTAAAAACCATCCCTCCATTTTTTTCAGCAGCGAGCCAGCTGTTCAAAAAAAGCTCTGGGTCACCATCAGTGTCTCTCTCTCTTTAAACCATGTTCTGTCCGTTAAAGTACGGTCCGGTATGGTAAAACACCACCGCGCAGCACAGCATGTGTTTCACCGGCTAGCCGTCCAGGGGCATGGCCTGTTCAAAGTCTGAGCCGAACAGCTCCTTGTATAAGGGGGGGAAGTGAGCTCGCACAATGTCCGGGTACGTCGCCTTGAACGCTGTGAGCTTCTCTGTGTGCCGGCTGCACAGGGCCCGCAAGGTGGACACTTTACATATTAACTGTGGAGAGGGATAGAGAAAAAGAGAGGAAGATAGAGAGGGAGAGGAAGAAAGATAGCGGGAGGAAGATAGAAAGACAGAGAGAGAGAGAGAGAGAGAGAGAGAGAGAGAGAGAGAGAGAGAGAGAGAGAGAGTGAGAGTGAGAAAGGGTGAGAGTGAGAAAAGTTAAAGTGACAGTGAGACAGAGAGACAATGAAAGAGGGAGGGAGGGTGAGAGAATAGAAAACAGAAAGGTCATTGGGGATTCAGATTGCAGAGCTGGCAAGCCCACATTTCCTTTTGATCAGAGAAGATGCTGGGACCAACCCACAATTTAGTTCCCAGAGTGTGTGTGTGCGTGTGTATGCATGCATGCATGCGTGCGTGTGTGTGTACAAATGGCTTTTGTTTACCTTTGTGAGTATACCGTCTTCTCTGTTGTTCTTTTGAAGGACGTGTTGAAGTGCCAATTGAATCTTCTGTTGAAGCTTCTCCACCTTGACTTTCTCTTGGAGCCATGACCGATCTACACACACAACATCAAGAAGACTGCTGTCAGCACAGCATGTCTTTCAACATGGATCTCCTTGACAGCATACACACCCTATTATTGATTGCGTGTGCGCACGTGTATGTGTGTATGCATGTGTGTTTATGCGTGCATGATGTGTGTATGCATACATGTATGTTCGTGTGTGTGTGTGTGTGTGTGGGTGTAGGTGTGAGGGTCTGTGTTCAAAATGTGTACGTGCATTACAATATCTCATGTCTACCAACGTGACTGAAACAGAATGCATGCTGGGAGACGGGCCTACCTGCCGACATCAAAACGAATGCGGAGAACAAGGCGATCTCGTGCTCGGAGAGGTGCATCGCGCACATGTTCTTGGCAAACTCAAAGACGGAGCTGATCAAATCGTCACAACCTGTCAACACAGCCACATGCAGCACAGCAGAGGAGCAGACGGGGGGGTCAGCATATCTGCTATCTTAAGAGCTCGGGTAGAAGTGACAGGGGCATGGTAGCTAGCTGTGGAGACAATGCCTGATTTAAGAGTACAGTTCAATCAGTGTAATTATGTCTCTGTGGACTTGTGGACAGAGTGAGTCAGGGAAGAGGTCATGTCTTCGTCTTTTATTAAATCAATGATGTTAAGACTTGCTGAGGTACGTACATTACAAGGCATCATGAAAGGGATAGTTACCATTTATGGGACGCGCATTTAATTTAAGATGCTTGTTGAGAAGTGCGTAGCCAGTTTAATTTGATTTGACTTGAACAAACCTTGTACTGTCTTGTCCTAGAGGCCACTCTCTCCTCATTTCTTTTTTTCTTTGAATGATGTCTGGGCTAATTAGACACACACAAACACACAAGTGCAGAACACACACCCTAAGACAGGGTCTAGTAGTATGACTCACCTAATGCTTTGAAGACATCTGGCCCTGCGTACTTCCCGTCAAAGTAGACGGTGTTGTTCTGTGAGTCGAAGGCACGGCACATTCTGACAAACACCACCTCTAATGAACCTGCCAGAGAGAAATAACACAAGTCACTATTTGTCGTTTGTTATCTGGTACGTGTGTGTGTGTGTGTGTGCTCGCACACGTGAGTGTGTGTGCTTGAAGTCAGAGTAACTGCATTTAAGTGGGTGGTGAGATGTAACATGATCCTGAATATCTGTACTTAAGCTAAATTTGTCTATTTTGACGTTTTCTGATTGTCGTTATGTGCATCCCTTACCAAGACAACTAAATCTAAGACAAACAGGTATAGTACACATCTGAGTCTAATTTCTATGACAGGGTTGGGTTCTTTGGTGCAGACTAGACAGTAAATAGCTGCAGTTTAATAAATATGCTACATAAGCCTTGAGGCTATGATCTGACTGGGACCCTCTGTGGTTAACATACTGTAGCACCGAAGCCACTACTATAGTGCTTCCTGTGTAACTAACTGGAAATAGTATACAAGAATTATACTAATATACTATATAATATACAAACTAATTTGGGATATCTACTGTATGCCATATATTCTTCTGCTGTGCTTACGACATATGACGTGTTAAAACCCTGTTCCTGCAGATACTACCCTTGTCACACCCTGTTCCTGCAGATACTACCCTTGTCACACCCTGTTCCTGCAGATACTACCTTTGTCACATCAGGATAAAGTGTTAGCGACGTGTGACAGAGTGTGTTACCTGCTTTCAGCAGCACAATCTGATCGTTCTGGCAGAGCTCCATGAAGCCGTCGATGCGCTTGGCGAACTCCACCACGTACTGAATGGCCTCCGTGATCTTGATGGCACACAGCTGCCACATGACCTCGCGGGACTGTCGTCAACAACAACAAGGACAAGATCAATGAAAGAACAACGAGATAAAGGAAGCCCTACTATACAGTTCATATCAGAGTATATTCCTGTAGCTATACAGAGTAGCCTAGCATCCAGTACCTTGCTCTGGTAGTTCTCCATCTCCTCCTGCAGGAAGGCCTGCCAGGTCATCTGCTGCAGCTCCTCTCTCAGGTACTGACACGTCTCCATGTGGGACTTGGAGATGTTCTGGGACAGGTGCTCTGTAACGCAACACAACACCCAGTATAAACATGCTGGGACACACAGCTCCCACACAGCTCCCACACAGCTCCCACACAGCTCCCACACAGCTCCCACACAGCTCTCCCACAGCTCCCACACAGCTCCCACACAGCTCCCACACAGCTCCCACACAGCTCCAACACAGCTCTCCCACAGCTCCCACACAGCTCCCACACAGCTCCCACACAGCTCCCACACAGCTCCCACACAGCTCACACACAGCTCCCACACAGCTCCCACACAGCTCCCACACAGCTCCCACACAGCTCCCACACAGCTCTCCCACACAGCTCCCACACAGCTCCCACACAGCTCCCACACAGCTCTCACACAGCTCCCACACAGCTCCCACACAGCTCCCACACAGCTCCCAATGCACATGTCTAGTGCATTAAAGCTACAACAAACAAGACAACAAAGACTGTGCTTGACATTGCTGGCCGTAGTTGATATACAGCTCTTATCAACTGCTGTTGGTAAAATAATAATACCTGATACAACAATATATTTGAATGAGACAAACAAATGTTTTAACAAAGGATATACGCATTTGCTAACGGGGAGGGGAAAAGCATACCATTGTGATAAATGATTTTGTCAAAAAAAAGAAAAGAGAAAAGATTCTGTAAAACTCTTGGGAAGCAAAAAAATTGATTTCCCCCAACGCGTGCCCCTCTGGATCCCAATTGGCCCTAATTAACAGACAACTAATTACCACACGCACGTTTTAATGAGCTCCGAAGATGAGTTTTCAACCTCCTGCTATTTTAAACCACCTTTGGTGTCTGGTTTTGCCCCCATGGTTGTGCTGCATGCCTCTCTGTTCTTCTCTCTCGACTGCACCTCTCTTAGATCGTAGCTCTCTCCCATCCCCCTCCACCCCTCTCTTATCCTCGCTACACCTCCTTTTTCCTCGCCTCATCTCTTCTCTTTCTTCCCTCTCATGCAAGCTGCTGTCCTCACCATCGTTATACCTCTTCTACCTTCATCTCAATCCCCCCCTTCCCTATCCTTCCACTAACACTCCCCCCCCCCCCCCACACACACACACAAACAAACACACACTCACCAAGCTCAGCCATGGACACGGTAGGAGAAGTCTCTCCGTTTGTGAAGGAGCAGTAAGGGAAGAAGCCGTTGGCCGAGCCGTAATCACAGATGGGCTCGGGCTTGATCCCGTTGATGTCCAGCCCCGACTGGTCCGGGGAGGGCTGGATGTCCAGGTAGAACCCGCCCACGCCTCCTCCTCCGCCCCCGCCAGAGTCGCCCTTGGACGAGCCCAGGGTAGAGCTCCCCTCGGGGGTGTGTTGCTCGTCCATGTAGCCCCCCAGCTCATCATGGAGCTCGGTGAGGCCCGTGGAGGACGTGAGGCCGTAGGGGGGGGTGAGGGGCTCGGCCTCCCCCGGCGCCTGGCTGTGGAGGTGGGGGTGGCTGGTGTGGAGGTGGGGCCCACCACTGTGGCTGTCCCTCTGCTGCTGCTGCTGCTGTTGGAGGCGGTGCTTCTGGACTTCAGCGTACAGGCTGTCGCGCTGCTTCTTGGACATGCGGCCAAACTTGACCGCTGTGGATGGAGGGGGGGGGGGGTGGATTGGTACACTGACAGTTAGTTTAAACATAATATGATCACAATGCAGCAGACCTAAAATGACTTTAAAATATATTTTCATTTCCAAAATCTGGATCGGATTGTATTAAGTTCCAAGAAATTACAGGCCAGAAAATCACCATCTGAATACTTCCTGACTCTTACAGGGTTTGCCATGATTGTGGGAACCCTCTAAGTCTACAGCACAAGTTGATCTCAGATATGAGCATGAGGTTGCATGCTCACCATCATCAGCCTGCAACCTGTTTGGACAACATCAAGGTGTGTGTCGTGAGACCGGTGTGTCATGTGTCAGGAGGCATTGTCTGTACCCCAGGGACAGGTGGACCCATACACCCTGCTGACTGCTGTTGTGCGCTTAGTCAGCACATATGTCATATAAATTAGTCATCCGGTAAGACAACTGCTCTTTTCCAAAAAGGGACGAGTACTCTAATAGCTGAGTGTGAAGGACAGGTTGCACTACAGCATGAGAGAGGTAGAGTCATGGTAGTGGTGGAAGACAGGTAAGGAGAGAGGGGATGGAGAGAGGGGCGGGGAAAACTGATAAGAAAGCCACATGAATAGATTTAGAAGTGGTAGGGCCTTTACACCTCATGTGTGTGTTTGTGTGTACAGTATGTTGCATACAGTGTGGGATGTGAGAGAGAGGAAGACAGCTGAAGGGAATTCGTAAGGCCTGGCCTGATTAGAGACTGCTGTGAGTCTCTGTGCCCTGTGAACTCCACAGCCTGTCTCTCTGTGGGTGGGCCCCTGTCACAGACCCTTCCAGAACAATCTCACACACATTCACCCACCGTAACTGAAACTACCACTTGCACAAAGTATAATAGAGGTAGAGTAAGATCTGGGATTAGTATTCAGCGAGAGTTGCTACACCACTGATGACCCACACATTGCACGGGCAGGCAAGTACTAACTATATGTCTTTTATGTGTGCTACAAATTTGCTAGGAAGAAGGCTTCACAGTCCATCTAACACTAAACTCGGGTACCTCTGTATCACACCAAAACTGCCCTCCCTCAAAACCTTCCCCAACACTCCCTTCCCTCGGGTTCCCCTATCCACCCTCTGTGCTCCTTACTCTACGTACCATCTCGGGACATGCCCACCGCTAGGCATTTCTGCAGCCGGCAGTGCTGGCAGCGGTTGCGGCTGGTGCGGTCGATGAGACAGTTCTTCTGGCGCGGGCATGAGTAGGCAGCATTACTCTGCTGACTCCTCCTGAAGAAGCCCTGGGTGGAGGGGAGAGGGGGGTGGAAGGACAGAAGAGACAGAGCAAAATCACATTTTGAATTGATTTAACATGTCTCAAAAGAAAGTGCAAACGAAAGGAAGCGGAGGAATGGAGGAGAAGCAATGGTTCAAAGGAGAAATGGTTGTTCGGAATCACCCCACACTGGGGACCCTCTCATTGAGAAACATCAAAGGAGTTCATCGCGACAATTCATTAGCTACCCCTCACTGCTCTCATAGAACTGACGACGAGATGGCAAACAGAGTTATGAAATCAGATGCACAAATAATGAATCTCGTACCAACAAAATGCTTATATCTAGAAATTCCATATGACCATATTAGGACAGAGACGCCTTACTGCACATGTATCTCTTAATAAGCTGTTCATTTGATGTTTAATCACCAGTGAAAAGCTAACAGCTGTCTCAATGACACACCCTCTAAGCAGCTATTATCGTTGACAAGCTGAATCCTTTCAACAAAATGGTGTGATTTATAGTCGAGAATCGTGTTGCTGAACCCCCTAAACATTAAATGGCTCCCTGATTCTAATTAGTGGTAATGAGTGAAATCTTTCACATTTGTTTGACTAAGGGCCTATGGTCAGACAGAGAAAACTGCTTCATTGAGGGGAGTCTTAGCATTGTAAGACAAGCAAGGCAGTGTGATGGAATGGTAAATCTAGTGCAGTGGTGGCAAACAGTGGCGTCTGAAATATCACACTCAATATAAACAGGATATTTGGTGTCAACGGTGTGAGGGTGGCGATCGACATGAAACCAGCCGCGTGTCCCCTTGTGATCCATCGAGTCACGAGAGACATGACAGAAACGCTGTCGACGCCTCATCTTTTTCGAGGCTCCCTTCAAACACAACTTTTCAGAGTCTGATGGCAAAAAGACTTCCCGTCTGTGGTGTGTGCTCACCTTGCATCCTTCGCAGGTGATCACGCCATAGTGGATCCCTGATGATTTATCTCCACAGATCTTGCAAGGGATTATTTCAATTTGAGCTGGAGAAAGAAAAAGAGAGAGAGAGAGGCAGAGAAAGAGGTGGGGAGAAATACACAGAGAGACAGAGGGAGCGAGAGTAAAGAAGACGGAGGAAGAGGGTGCGAGAAAGACAAAGAGAAGAAAAAAAGTCAGTATTTCACTTTCAATTGTCAAATCCAATCCTCTCCCAGCTCAACAGCGTGATGTGAGGCACATCTCACTTACTGTTCTTAACTCCAGAGAGAAGGGGTGAGTGAGTGGGGGACAGGGATATGCATGCACGCGTGTCTGTTCCTCCTGTACATACACATGCATGTACGAGAGGCTGCTCTGTTTGTTCAACCCTATTTATACTCTACACACAACCAACAGTGCATTGTATTTGCACAACTCTTCTCCCATTGCTTCACTAATTTGTCCTGACATGCACTTAAAAGCCTTGGGCATTTTTTTCTTACTTCTAGCTATGGACAGGTTTTCAGTGTTGTTGCATGGGGTAACCAGCAGATGACAGTGCAGAACTGTCAAAAGTCTATACTGTTTCAATGAGCGTATGGATGAGGCAATGATTAACAGTGGGTTAAGCAGCAGTCTGGGTCAATAAAGCAAATTAATGTCAAATAAACAAATGCAAAAACAGAAATTAAATTCAGACATTCTTGAACACACCCCTCCGAATGCATCCTTGTCTACAGAACATAGTTGATAAAGTCTTCCCACAGTTTTAATAGTCATTTTATTGCCCATAAATCAATAATATCTTTAATTTAAGTGTCACACTATAACAAAGTGTGATAATGATACTGGAAGATTATTATTACTCAACTTGGCACTTCACGATGAGGTTGACTTAGGATCAAAGAACTTGGCAGAGTGGCAATTTGAATGAAAGCCATTTCCCTAAGTACTTGAGATCAGAGAGTAAATGTCTATTGACATACAGAGTCTCTAAAATAAAGTGCTTGACCTTTGCTTCACCATTTCAATGGTTCACACAGTGAGTTGCCAACATCAAATACATACACACAGTTTGCATAGATACACACACACATACACAATAGGCTACATAGCCTACAGTACACTAACACACATGCAGAATAACACAAACACATACACACACATGCACAAGACTGCATCCCAGCTAGTCAGCTTCTGATGACTCTTCATGCAGGCACTCAGAGCTAGATCAAAGCACAGCGTGCAGAGACTTATCACCCACACTGATGTATGAACCAACTCAGGACAAACAATGCTGTTTTCTGTAAATATAATTATGTGTCCCTGGCCCCTTCAAGAAAATGACCCATTCTTATAGATTCCACATGCAAGAATTAAGTCAAGCATGGGAGAAAAAAGTTTATAAAAACGCAATTCTACAGCTAGGAAAGCACATAAACCAAGAACTCCTAAACATAAAAAACATTCAGAGGATAAAGGAGCACACGTTTCAATGTTCCTAAATGAAATGACAGCACACAAGCTGCTAGACGACAACAGCAGACCTAGACCGCTCCAGTTCTCTCACATGCTGACATCAGCAGAAGACAACAACAAATCAACAACTTTGGTGGGCCTTTTATCTGTTGCCGTTTTTTAAAGAGAGCAATGTTCTAATTAGTTGTACACTGCAAGCGTCATTTGCCATCGATTCAAAATGCTACTTTGACAAATAATGCAATGTTGACAAATAAAGAAGGCAGCGCAACAAAAAAAAGAATGCTGCTGTGTTGTTTACTATCTTGTCACCAGCGATTTGCAGTGGTGAGCAGATTAATGAAGTGGTAGCAGCACCTGAGGTTCTGCCAGGGTTCCGCGTGCGAGGCAAAATAATGTACATGGCATGTAGGTGTTTTGTGCAGCAGTTGAAAGATGTTTTTCGCCGTTGCTGGTGTCTTAATAGATAAGGTAAAGAAAGAACTGCCTCTCTGACGCTAACAATTGCTACTCTGGCTTCTGATGTTAAATACCATTTTGGATTTACGGTGATGCTATGGATTAAATAGTTTGTTTCTAATGTTAGTGGCCTTTGTACGGAAGATTTTGGTGTTTCTGTTCAACATTCACCCCCCCCCCCCCCATGCCATTATAAAAAGGACTGAAAGGGAGGAATGCAGTTGAGGTGACTGTCACACTAGATGGTGAATAATAAATGAAATAATGTTTGTTTAAAATACCATTTACCAATTCATAAGAATTTCAAGCTAGACAAAATACAGTAGTTATGAAGGTACCAGAAAAAGAATCAGAGTGTGAGACATACTTTATATATGTATACACACACACAACACTGTACTTCTATCATTTGTTTAAGGACTGGTTATTGTTGGCAAAACAAGATTTAGCAGGCTTCCACAAACACTGTTCACCTGAAGTAAACCCCTGTGTATCAGTAGAGAAATCTACTGCTGAAGTCTGCTGTAAGCAGAGAAAAAGAAAACAGGCGGAAGCAACAGACTGAGGTATAAAAGGAGAAAAGAAACTGCCTCCAAAGGTAGAGTGGCGGTCGGGAGAGGAGAAGACAAAAGCACTTGAGGCCTTTTGCGTTTGTCAGATACATCCTGCCTAACTCATAGCTGTTTAACAGAGGCATAAAAGATGAAGAGCCGACACAGGAGGCTTTCACAGCAGCCGCAGTTCGCTCTGAGGATATATTAAAATTGTATAGGAGTAACTTGGGATGTGTGTGTGTGAGCAGGGGAGTGCGGGTGACTGCATGCATGCACAGCCATACATGAGTGCAAAGGAGCATGTGTGTACGTGTGTGTACGTGTGTGTGCGGCTCGGGAGATTTCACCAGGATTCCAGTCAGACAGACAAATGACCCAAGGCTGCTTTTGCTTCAATTTGTGCACTTATGTGTGTGGCCATTAATATTTCACTATGTCTCCAGCAGCCATTGATGTACTCTACTGTACTGAATGCACTCCAGAATATTCCACAGACTCACCTAAAATGCTTTCTGACATTCCATGTGGGAAAGGGGGGTAGGAGCAGAACTCTCAGCCCTCCATGGACAGCTGTATACCCCCTGTGTGTGTATGTGCATGTGTGTGTACACTGTGTGTATGTACACTGTATGTGTATGTGTGGGGTGTTTGCAGGTCAGGGGTAATTAGACAGTAATATGTGTTGCTGTGCCATTTATCGACAAGCTTCCTGACTGGGAAGTGTGCTATGAGTTGAGGCTCATGAGATACACAAACCAATACACACACACACTCTATATACAGCACGTACATGCCGAAATGTACAGTATACACACAGTTGACAAAGCATAGGACTCTTGAAATAAAGATGCACTCAGAAACACATTTTTTCCAAGCATAAAAACTGCCACAAACACATGTTAATACGGATATACACTAGTGCTATGTGCACCCGAAGAAGAATAGCATAACAAAAAATAATTTGTACAAAATGAGCCGTCAACATCCACAAAATCTCACCGGTCCGCACATCTCCAACAGACTCCAACTCTCCAAGGATTCCTTCCCTCTATCCTCTTTACCTTGAAACAGAGCCAACTCTGAGGAATTATATTTCTTGAATAATTGGATTTGAATCACGTTAAAAACACATCTATAGCAGAAGACCAGAGGGCCGAGCCTTGGGAGGCCTCCTCCAGTTCAGCGGGGACTAGAGGAAACACCCTATTCTGCAAAACTACCGTTCACTCACTGCTCTAATCACCATCCCGTCCTAAGACAGGACATCCTTGGAGCACCGTTATAGGTTACCAGTGCCATGTCCTTCAGAGTGAAACCATGATGGATCTGGACTGGATCTCTGCCAGAGATCAGCACATGTGCGGTGCTGTAGGGTCAGCTGTGCAATGAGGTTTGAGTATGGTTAGGGTTGAAGGGTGAAGAGAAGGTTGGGAGCAGACAGACGGACAGGAGGTTCCGGAATGAGGCTGCTCATTCAGATGGACGTTGCAGCGGGTCAGGGAAAGCAGCAGTGGCTACATTCTGTATGGTGCTTTCCAAACACATTAGCAGACTGAAGGGCTAAGGACAGTGTCTAGGATTATTTACCCAGCATTTCCAAACAATAGGGCACAAATTATAACATGAAATCTAATTGCACATACTAAATAACAAATCATTTGAGAATCTATGAATCTTCCTTGCAGATCACAGAGAAATCTGATCATATGCCACAGCATTTTAGGGAAGCAAAACCACACACACACCCACACACACACACACACACACACACACACACAAACATCCCTTAGTGTATGGGGCTTGGCTGGCTCAGTGCAGTTTAAAATCCCATAGTCCCAAGGAAGAGGATTGACCATGTGACCCAGTGAATAGAGACCTAACAGGTTCTTCCTGGAGACCCAGTGAACCACAGCGAGCCCAGGATTATCTCCCCCAGTGAGACTGTGCTGGGGAGTGTGTTCTTTGTGTGTGTGCGTCCACGTGTCTGAGTGTGTACAGTATGCACACTTGAACACTGTGAAACTAAGCACACACAAATGCAATGTTTGGAGTTAGAATAAACCTTAAGCTGCCGTTGCCTCCTTGTTCATGGCAGACTGGGGTCAATGCCTTTCAATCCCCAAAGACACTGTCATTGAGATTGCTTGTGTGAATTATTTACTTAATGGTGGTTGAGAAATAATGGACAATGATTGGCAATGTTCAGTCTTGGACATTCACTGTACCGTACCACAGAACAATGCTAATTCCTTAAATTGGCAATACATGAGGTTCAAACCCAGTGTGAAAAGGTTCAAGACCTACTTCCTTATAAGTGAGCCCATTGTGATGTGTGCACCGCCACAAACAGGATAACGCGTGAAGTCTTATGATCTCATGAAACTGAGCAGACTGTATTGGTCTCTTCCCAACAACCAAATCACATTGGCATTCTTCGTCAATGGAGCTAGTCTTCAAAGCTTTCCTAAGGCTCTGCCTTAACTTCAAACCGCCGTAATCATTTCTACATGGAAACCATAAGAAAAAGCATGAAAGTGATTTTGGGGGGGAAGACAAATCTGATTTGGACACAAACATGTTGTTACATGAGCGAGGGCCACCCAATACTACACTTTCAGATGCTGGGTAGATAGCTGTGAAACCTGAGGTGTGCAACCTTTTACAGTCTTTCAGCAAATTGCCATTGGTCATTAGAAAGGGCGAGCCACCTTTTCCAGCATCGCTCTGTCAGAGCTGAAGCCTCTATCTTTGTCTCTCCTCTGTCTTTCAGCTAGCAGCACTACCTGACTGCGAGGAGCAGTGAGGAGGGGGCTGGGGGGGAAGACAGGCGACTGCTTTCCTGGGCAGCTTTGCCACGGAGATTTCCACTCCCTCATCGTGCAGGTGCACTTTACTTTTTCTGCACTCTGTGCAAAAGAAATCCCAGGTGCGAGAGAGCCAAACGGACTACACACAACCACTGTGTTCTTCAGAAGCCTCCCACAGAGGAACTGTGGTGGTGAGCTAGCCTGCACCGTGGGGCAAAGCTAGAATGAGGAGCGTTAGCTGACAGTCAGCCACTGCAGGGTGTGGTGAAGTGCTACACAAACCAGGGGAGCTCTTTGCTTTTTAGCTCTGAGCTGCACATATATAGCTGCAACTATACAACAGACCAGTGTATTCGTTCAAAACTGAGAACAAGAATTTGACTTTTCCCCAATGTGTATAATTATTGTCACATGGACCAATATCTTGATGGTCAGGCCATGTTTTTTTATAAAAATAAAACAAGTTTTTCTCATTATTCTATAATCTACAAACATAACGAATCAGTAAATAGTTAAAAAAACACAAAACAGATACTACTGTGTATGCATTAAGCACAATGCTGAATGGGAGCCACCACCTTCTACATGCTTACATGTTTGCGGAGTCACAGTCCAAGGGTTGCCAAGTTCAATCTCTGCTTCCTGCATTGAAAAGTTAGAGTTTCTCCTCAGCAAGACTCACTGTTTTCACAACTCAGCAACCGTTTCAACGGCTTTGTTTGACATGCTAGGATTAAGCAATGGTACACAAAGCCTCCTTGGCGTTGCGTGGGCTGGAGAGAGAGAGAGAGAGAGAGAGAGAGAGAGAGAGAGAGAGAGAGAGAGAGAGAGAGAGAGAGAGAGAGAGAGAGAGAGAGAGAGAGAGAGAGAGAGAGAGAGAGAGAAAGAAGGAGAGGGAGAGATAGAGAAAGGAAGGAATAAGGAATAGCAGAGAAAATGAGGAAGTCAAACAGACTAAGGCAGAAAAAGATATAAGGAGAGACACAAAAAGACAGAGATGAAGCGAGAAATAAAAAGAGAGAGAGTAGGGTGTGGGGGAGTGGGGAAAGGGGGTTGCCTTTAAGCTACCTCTCAATGAACCTGCTTAGTGGGAGCCTGTGAAAGAGCGGCCCGGCTCTAATCCCGGGTAAATAAAGAAGTGCCAAGATTAATGATTACATAAACATATCCCAGAAGCCCGCGGGGGGATACTGCTCTACGTTCAGACCCTCCTGTCTAAGCGTAAGGCTCTTATGGTCAGCTGACCAACTTAACCCCCAATACTGTTACAGAGTAAACACCCACACCTTCATGTTGTAGAACAGCCTTTCCCAATCCTGGTACTCGGGACCCACTACCCTGCATGTTTTAGATGTTTCCCTCTTCCAACACACCTGGTTCAAATGACTGGGTCGTTAACAGGCTTCTGCTGAGCTTGCTAACGACCCATTCAATTGAACCAGGTGTGTTGGAAGAGGGAAACACCTAAAACATGCAGGGCAGTGGATCCTGAGGACCAGGATTGGGAAGGGCTGTTTCAGGAGATGGTCAGAATGTTCCATTATAAACATCATGGCACTGTGTTTGTTTATGTGTTTGTTTTGTAATGGGGAAATTGGACATTAAGTGGAAAAGTATCACCCTGGCACAAAACCTTATAATTTGTGAAGCTGAGGAATGTGTACTAGGTTTGTAGCGGAACATAACATCACACCTGTTAATAATCAGATACAAAGCTATGTCCTATAAATAGGTTACCTCAAGCATATTCAGAAACATTACATACATCTATTAAGTTTATTATATGGTAGAAAAACATTTGTCATATAATGGCATATGATTTCAATAAATCACTTTTCACAACTCAGTGGAAATGATTACGGCACCATATGTGGAATGAGATATTATTGGGTCTATGTCATTACACTCCATGGTGGTGCACTTCAGCTAGAGCAGACAGCTAGGAAGCCAAAGAGACAGATATAGAGTTGAATGGATGTAGGGTGGGGGAGGGGAGGAAGAGACAGACCGAGAGAGACCAGAGTGGAGGCAGAGTGAACAGCGTTCAGCCCCCACTGCTCGGTCCAGACAGAAGCACTAAGAGAGGGTCTCTACAGGATAGCCCTATTGAAAACGAACAGGAAATACACATTAATTTAATGAAGGGTGGTGAAGGAAGAAACCTCTAGGACCCCTGGGGCAAATTCATTATGAGGAGATAGAGAGAGGGAGGGGAAGGAGGGATGAATAAAAGTATGGGTGAAAGAGAGAGAAAGGGAGATCAGCAACAAGAAGAGGGGGGGGGGGGATTGAAAGAGGACCCTGAAGAGGCATACAGGGAGAAAGAGAGAGAAAGAGAGAGATGGGAAAGAAAGAGAGAGAGATGGGAGAGGGTTTTTCTTGTGGGCAGTAGAGCCAGCTCAGCAAGACAAGAGGAAGCTGATAAGAGCCAGTCCATGGAACTGAGAGCTAAAAGAGAATGAGCGATAGAAAGAGTGAGAGAGGGGTAGTGTGTTAATGTATGAAGGTGAGAGTAAAAATGATCTGGTTGGAATGGGAACGCAGAAGAGAGAGGGAGTATGGAGACCCACAGCCCAACAATGTTAACCTTGGTCAGTTTGACAGGGCAAGCCTTGACACCGTGATCACAACAATACACAATGCTGTCTTTCAGTAGTTGCGTTAAAGCTGACAAAGGCCCATGGAGGGGCAGCCCTTTGAATCCAAATGACCTGCCGTTCCTAACAGAGTCCATCTAAAGAGCCATCCTCATGAAAGGTTTTCGTAGTCAACATGACACACTCTGCGTCTGAAGATAGCATCAATCATGTCTCCCCAGTACGTGAGCGTGAGGATCATACAGCAGTGAGAACTGAACCTCACAGGACCAAATGATACCTCATTTGCATGCACAATCAGAAATAAATCATTTGTTTAGAGTCCTGGTGTTATCAATCACTGATTTGGCAGAACATGCAATCACAGGCTTTACAATTATTCCCAAATAACCATCAAGCAACGTTCCCATAATCTCATCATTGTCTACTTGATCATTTTAATACTAGGCAGAACCACTGCAAGTAGAAGAAAAAAAACGACACTGGAAGTGCATGATAATCAGAACCAAATATATTTTCTCATTCCACCAGCTTATCCTCCTCCTTGTCTTCTGAATTCTCCATGTATTAAGTCGCTCCTCTTCTTCACTCCTTGTTAGCTATGTATATCCAATCTCTTGTAATTAGCTAGTGCTATCCTATGGGGTGTTAATCCCCATTGAATTATAGATTTGAACATCAAAGCCCATATTCCAATAAAGCTGGTGCTTGAAATTACAGTTAATTTGGAACCTGCAATTATTTATACGGTGAGTTCACAAACAGCTCCTATTTTCCTGTACGTTTTTTAGGAACCCCTTGGGTTTACTGTAAATAATTTCTACCAGTAACTAACATAAATTTACAATTTCAATTACAAAACATTATATGGGAGAAAAATAACATTCAAATGATATGCAAATATCTCTTTGTGTGTTAAAACTTCTATGAAGCAGTCCTTCAATATAGGGGAAAATGTTAAAAAGATGAGGCCAAGTATGTTGTTATCAACACGCGCACACACTCACACATGCATAAACACCCTTTGACCAAATATAATCCAAATAAATGTGTAGAACCATTGCCCTTGTATTAGGGTAATGTAGTATGTTATACAAGTCAACAATCATATTTCACTATTGTGTCCTGGTTTATAGAAATCAGAATACTTTGATTATTGCTGTTCAGTTAAGACCAGGAGTGCTTCACTGCACTCAAGGGTTCTCTCTGCAAATTGATACTGCAGAAAAAGATTAAACCAAAGGTGTAATAACTGCGTGAATAACTGATCTGACACTGGCCTCATAGTGAACCCGTCCCTGTTACATGAACAGCAGCCATCTGCACCTGTATTCACCTAGGCCTAGCCTATACTCTATGTATCGGATTCAAAAGACCATGATGCATTTCACCTTCCAGTGTAGCTCAGCTGTTCCTTATGACAGTTGGTTTCCGTGCTCCACACAATGTCACACTGGTGATGACCACACATGGCTCACTTGTTAACTTGTCCGTCAAGATGAGGGCGAATGTCCAAAGAGAACGCAATGAGTGACAACAAAAACATATTATAATGCAGGGCATTCCAAATAACACTAGATTCATAAGCATATAAAAAAAATGGACCCAACCAAAGGCCAGGGATCTTTTCAGAACCACGACACGCTATGCTTAGCATTCTCTTCCTTTCACCCACTCATTTCAAACAGTTACATAATATGTCCAGGCAACGCTGTTAAATAATCCATTGTCACCGTTGGACGGCAGCCACGAGCAAATCTGAATTTCATTGATGTAATCTAGCTGTTTGCTAATGGCTGCCTGTGCCTCTAACCCGGCCTGATAGTGCTGTCATTCTGAATCACCGAGGCCTCTATGAGCGACTCTGATAACACTGTGTCAATGGGCCACTAGGCAGGCAAGTCCAGAAAAGGCCTCATAGAAATGGGAAAGAGAGAAAGAGACAAGGAGATGGAGAGCGAGAGAGAGAGAGAGAGAGAGAGAGAGAGAGAGAGAGAGAGAGAGAGAGAGAGAGAGAGAGGGGGAGGGAGGGAGGGAGGGAGGGAGGGAGGGAGGGAGGGAGGGAGGGAGGGAGGGAGGGAGGGAGGGAGGGAGGGAGGGAGGGAGGGAGGGAGGGAGGGAGGGAGGGAGAGAGGGAGAGAGATGGAAAGAGGAGGGGAAGGAGGTAGGTAGAGAAAGAGAGGAAAAGGGAGTGAACAATTGAGAGTATGGTAAAGGGAGAGAGAGGGGTAGTACTAGGAAAAAAGACAAGGGGGAGACAGGGAGAGAAAGAGAAAGGTCCTAAATGCAATCAGTCTGACAGAGCTTTAGGTGGTTGTGCATGAAACAAGCCAGTTTGAGAGTATAGATACCGGGTAAACAGTTGTCCATGTGGAGACAAAAAGTCACCCCGTTCAACTCAAATCTGTGAGCCAATGTTGGGGAGTGACTGTACAGCAACAAAAGCAGATGTGGTGCTTCTTAATTATCCACTTATCTGAACAGAGGATGAATAGAGGATATCTAAATCTAAGGATATGTGAATGCATGTAAAGGCTGTGCTGTGTCGTATGATCTGGCAGCTGTTTGGGTTATTGTTTGTTTCCTATTTATTTTTTTCCTTCCTGTTTTCTTTATATCTGTTTTATATGTGTTTACCATTATAAATATTGAACAAATTTGACAAATAAAATACTTCCAAAAATTTAATAATGCTCCTCTCTGTGCAAAGCACATTTAAAAGGGTAAATTTAACACCAGGAGTGTTAACACTTTGTAATGTGCGGTATTGTGCTCCTTTCAAATATCGTTAAAACGTGAAAAAAAGTGATAGCTGCCTTGAATAACCTCAAATGATCACTGGCCCTTACACAGTGAGTCAGGTGTCCTGAGTGAAAAAAGTGACTGACCGTCATGGAGGACTTAACCTGTTACTAGTAAAACCAGTTAAGTTGCTTCATCCACTGATCTTTTAGAGATTAGTCACCTAGCTTAGCCTAGCATCCATACTGAGAGTACTTGGCTTCCATGCGTTGCTACTTATGTCAAACTTATGCCTGTAAAATAATACAGTTTGTCTAGCCAGCTAGCTTTCCTCCAACAACTACTGGTCCCAGAACAGCCATTACTACACATCCCAGGCCCCTGCTGCCTTCATAACCACTTGGTTGGTATGCAGTATGTTACTATAGATAACTGCAGTTTATGCAATCTCAACTCTGAGACAGTTCCAAGAGCCTGAGGGAGAGAGAGAGAGATCCAAAGAGGATTGGATGGTGCAAGTCAGCTGACCTGCCTCTGGAAATAAATGCGAGGCATGTTCGGCCTATTGAAATACCATGACCATGATAACTGTTCTAACTCGGTGTAAAAACGAGCTGCCAATGCTAACTGCTAACACAAATATGCTAACTGAAGGAAGAAGCGAGGGCATGACTTCCCTGGGTATTACTCAGGTGTCAGTTGGTTGAGTTTCACACAAAGCACGGAGCAAGGTTAGAAGAGTTTTGTTTTAGCACCTGAGACTTAGACTAGTATCTAGGGAGTGCGCCTATGAAGACTGGATTGAATGTACTAGTGTTTTTCATAGACCTAGGTTTGGTTATTTCGGTTGGTTTATCCTAGGAATATATTCAGTATGCAATATTTCACTGCACACTTTCACTGACATTAACCCCCCCCCCCCCCCCCCCCCCCCCCAACAAAAAAACATTTGAAAGTGTGTTTTTCCCTCCAGAATCACAATGAAATAATTCCCTAATTGGTAAATGTGTGTTTCCTATTCAATCTCAGAGACAAGATTGCAGTAGATCCCACAGACTTGACATTTTAGAATGTCAACTCTCAACAATCGCTCTTACAGGCATACCGTGCATGTCAGATGCAATGCACCTCTAGATTTAGAATCGAACAAGCTGTTGAAAACAAAAACTACTTGAGTCAACATGTCAGTCAACATGTCAATCACGTTTGCTTGTCAGAAACCCCTGCCAGTTTATCTTAACTAAAACCAACATGTTTACTACGTATCTTCACAAGACTCTTCTATCCCTTTTAAATTACATAGAAAAGGTCACAGTAGGGGACTTTCCTGCCTCTAAACCAACTGTTCCTCCCATGGAGAATCTGTCAACAAGCACACCCTGCCGTAATTGGTGACACTGACAGGATTTGCGGGGAAAAAAAACAACCACAAAAAACAGCACAAGAGAGAACCGTTGCGGTGGCGAATGCAACCCCCGTCATTGTAGGAGGCTGTGTATCGCCTTTGGAGCCTGGCACTCGGAGCCTTCCATGGCGGCAGAGACGATGTAGATGGTTATAAAATGGCTGTTTCTTATCTCCGCTCTGCATATGAAAGGCTTAAGTCTGTCTCCATGACAGATCTGAGGCTCTCGTTCTTCACCGGGGGGATTTAACAGGGGTACATGAGAGGGAGGGGAAGGGTGGGAGGGTGGGGGGGGGGGACAAAACACCACCGGATCACAAACACAAGCCTCGCTCACCACTGTCAACCCACGGTTTGATCAGCAGTTGGAGATGGTGGGGAGTGTTTCTCATTAGTGGCCTTTATGTCATCCTCTGCACACATGTACACAGGAAAAAATACAACAGATCCTGGCGCTAACAGACACACACACACACATACAGCATGTATACATATCCAGACATGACTGTACTATACACACACAACTAACAGACATGAACAACTACTGCAGTTTTCAATCCAAAACCTTTACAGTATACAGTGTATTCACTGTGAAGCTAGGCAAGACAACTATACTACCACCGTGGTTTATAACAGGAATTATTTAGTTCACCAAGGGGTCATAATATGTTCCAAAAATCCTTACATATTCTGTTAACGTTCTGTAGTCTTGAAGCACACTTCACAACCTGAGAGGAAATAGTTTTAATTACTCATCAACTGTCGTATACATTGCTGCATGAACTAAGTCTGCGATGAAACAGTTTGAAATTCAATTGATTCCTTAATCTTCACAAGCATCTGCTCTTCCATTCTCTCTTCACAGCAGAATAAAAGGGAATACTTGCCTTCCTCCAAAGTCAAAAGCTAGAGCTGTTAATATGTGTAAAAACATGGCACCATGGTACCCACTTGAATTCACAGACACACACAAACACAGTAACAAACGCAGTAAAAAGCTTGTGCGTGAGTGTGTGCGTGTGCTCACACACTCACGCACAATCTCATGGGGCTGGACCAGAACGACCCCAAGAACAAGCTCCTCATTAGCCATGTGTGGGTAAAACATCAAGCTTGGGACTCTGCAAAACTCTGTACTCCAAGATCCACGATCCACCGAGTCTGCCGACCCAGAGACATACACAGCTTCTGCCAGCCTCATCAAAGCCTGGCCGCGGCCTTAATGATGCCCTCGCTCTCCTCTCCTATTTGCTTATGTCCCTGGCCCCAGCCTCCACTAATGCCTTTCATGTACGCTACTAAGCCCAGTACCCCTCCATGCTCCTCTCTGAGAGAGAAACACACAGAGAGAGAGAGAGAGAGAGAGAGAGATACTGTAGCCTTCCTCACACCTTTAGTAGTGGCTAAGCAATCTTTTTTTATTTTGTTCTTTTATGTTCCTCGTAAGCATCTTAGAAGACAAACTGCACATTAAATGTGATGAAGCTCGTTTTCTGCTGAAAACATCGCAGTCGCATCACTCCTGATTACTGTTCTTTGGGATCACGCTCTCATTGTTTTTTCAACCGTGAGAGACTGGCATCCTGGGATAGCGTCTCCATTGTTTGGTTGAGCCTGAAAATGAGACTAATGGGAGCTTTGTGAATAGCTGACAAAACCTTGCCGTCTAAACCGTACTAAAGAGGGGGGGGGGATGAGTCAGAATGGCATTGCTATCCTCGTTTGCACTTAGAGGCTGCAGTTTATTATAAAAGTATGAGAGGAACAATTCAGCCAGGAATGTCAAGGCGTGCTTGCATGGTAGATATACTGCAACGTACATGCCTGGACATGCCCTTGGCCTGGCCAATACAGTATGTCCAGCTCACATCTCATGCATTCTCTGGTGATTGTTGTTGTCTACATGTCTGACGGAAGACTGGGCTCTATTCATTGCCGCTCTGCAGAGCAGTGAGACTCAACGTCAAAAAGACTGTCATCACAAACCTGATTACAAGTTACTGGTAACTGGAGCAGTTATGTAGCTGTTCAGGGAAATCACTGTAACATCAGAAAAGCATGCAGACACTGTACGCCCTGGTCATCCCCTGTAAGGTCTTTGGGTAGTAATTTGTGATTAATGGATCAACTTAATAGAAAGATGTCCTCTGCTGTCTCTTAACCTTTGTTTGTGAGTCTGCTTTTGTGATCCTTATTCATGGCTCACTGACTGACAAAGCTCAATGATCCAGACTTCCTTACGAAAGCCCTGAAAGTTATTACATCACAACATAAGGTGGATCAAAAAATATTGGCCCCTTGTTCAACATGCATGGTCAGCTGCTTAATGTCACTGATCATTGCAGCGTAGCTTCTAGGGTAACTTTTAGAAGCTTCAAGGCTTCATTGGCAGTTTTATGTCATACAATCAATGGAACTGTGACTAGGGGACAGGAACAGGTGGCACTAATGTTCTCTCTTACGAGGGAGAGCTTTGTATTGACTAAGACTATCAGCTAATGAAAGAAGGCAATGGCAGGTGGTCCTTGCATCCACTAGCATTTTAGTGGCAAGGTCAACAACACATTTATAGTTTCCTGGCACTGTTCCCATAGAAAGAGCAAGTTTCGGCAACTTACATAATGAACATCTTTTGCAGTTTTGGTATTTTGTTAAAAGGATGTCCAGCTCATAAAAAAATGGGCTAATGGGACAGGTTACAGTATGTCTCCAGTCATTAAAAAGCAGCTTTCTATTTCACTGCAATTGCATTGGCTGGAACTCTTTCCTATATGAAGCACTTGCACACTGTCTGATATAAAACATTTACATCGTATCATTTGGATCCACACACTTCCCTTCACAGACCTGCTCAAAGACACGGAAATCTGAATTGCTAATGATTTCGCTTTGCGGAAGACGAACCCATTGCACTTTATGGACCTGGCAGTTTCTAACGAACCAAAATAACTTCTTTAGACAGATGCCCTGTCCCAAAGATACAGATGTAGACAGATGCCCTGTCCCGCTCATTAGGCTGATTTAGGGCAGAATCTCTGTCCATCCTGGTCATCTCACCTCTGAATGAATGGATATTATACTGTACATTCCTCCCTCAAGATTTGTTTTGGACCTCAGCTTACTGGTTTTGTTGACAAGATTTTTGAAATGCAGTCGTTTTGCATATCAATAAAGTTCATGATCCCATAAATAATAGTGTTGGAGGAAAATGCAGCAATATGACTCATGTCCTAATATTGAATGCAGTAGAACAGTATATAGCCTACTGTTTATCTAAATGTGTTTATAACGTGTGTTGTTATGAAGCTTGAATAATGGCATCAAATCACACTTGCTAACTCTGTTTACTCAGAAAACGCTAAGGCTTGGGCAAACACAAATCCCTGATGTATAAATTATCCCGATGCCAACTCCAAAGAGTTTTTTCTTCTCTTGGATCAAAGAGAGACCTTGCCCTATCAATGCATTTTAGATGTGTCAAGGTTCAAAATGTAAATGTGAACCTTGGTTTGCGTCTACTTTTGCTACTAAAACAAAGATGGTGCTGTGTATAAATGCAAGTTGGCATTTTGTGGTTAGATGCCATCTACTCCATTGATCTGAGGCAAGGGAGGCTGTTTGTTAGTGTCAAGGCTTGTGTCTCAAACAATAAAATAACCCCAGAGGACAGATAGATGTAAGCTAGGCTTGGAAAAATATGGAATAGTGTGTGTGTGCTTGTGTGTGTGTTTTTGGGGCGGAGATGGGCGTGCTAGTGGGGGGTGAGAGGGGAGGGGGGGGGGCACCGAGAGCTGAGAAAGATAGATACAGATAATATAAAAAGGCGATGTTGAGTACCTGACCTATGCCTATCGGCGGCACTTCAGCCACTCTCAGTCTTGAGTAGCTTTATTAGCTGGAAGCCTCCTCACCCCAGGTCACCACCACCACGCATGCAGGCCACGGGGCCTATCAGTTGGGTCAAACAGAGAGCAATACACCCTTTCTCCTGGCCCTCCACACACACATCTTCCTAGTAAGCCCATTATCCATGACTGGAAACAGTCAGCAAGTGTCTTGGAGTGGCCTGGAGAGCTGTATTGCCTACCTAGGTCTACAAATGCACTGTACTGTTGCACCAAGCTGAGGCTTGTTCAGATAGATATCCAGTGAGAATATACTGCAGAAATGTTTAAATTATGTAAATAAAACCACATGCAGAGTGTTTAAGAGTATGCATGTGTGTGTTTATGCGCATGTGTGCATGTGTGTTGTTGTTCAATTACAGACAACTACAAGCGCAAACACACTCACACATACTTTTCATGTGCAGGTATACTATGCACAAGCACATGATGCAAAAGCAGACAAACATGCTCACTTCACACACACGCACACACTGTGCATGCATACACCGCATGTCTTTCTGGAAGCCCCCTTGTTGCTGTTGAAATGCCATGGTTAGAGTTTGAAGCAAACACAGTTCCCATCTCTTCCCACGGCACAGTTATGTTCTGCTCTAGCATCTTTCATGCTCTACAAAAACAAATAGGAGTCAAAAGCACATTATTTTATAAACACAAAGAAACATGATATTTCTTGATAGACAGTAAAACTGCACATTTCACACAGCAGTCTACAGGTATGTAGTGACTAAATGTGCATGCCAAAGTCCACCATACTGTATCTCTTTCTAAAGTCACTTTGCAACCAGCAGGGCATGATGAGGTTAGGTGACCAAAACCAAAATTAAGTCACTTTAAAGCAGTTCCTCGACATCCAGTAAACAAGTTAACCAAAACTATGTGCTTACACCAGGAAGCAGTCATTATGTGAATTACAAAGCAAATACCTCAATACATTTTTCTGCATACTGTATACATACTTGGGGTGCTGGAGTATTTAATATGCTGGTTAAGTAGAGGCTTTCAAACAGATATACTCCTCTGGTGTAATGGTCAGCTATGTGGTAAACGCTATGGAGAATAGCAAGACATGGAATATACCTCCCAGTAAGTCTGCCCCTCTCACTATATGACCTTGTTTGCACGTGTACGCTATTATATATGCAGCTGACACACACAATGACATGCACATACAAACACAAACACAGATGACATAAACACAGATTCAAAGGCCCATGAACACACACACTCACACAGTTGTTAAACATTGTAAAATAAATACAAGTCATTTATTTAATTTGAATAGTGTGCATTTATTTAATCGGAACGTGCCTATTCAAAACAAAACCACACCAAATACTGGAAATATTAAAGTAAAGATATATAAAGTAATGTTTACTTTGAATGGCGATATACCCTGATTACTCTTTTTTCATAATCAATCACTGATCATAAACATGCCATGAAGGTCATCTGGATCAGTTATAGTGCGTGGCTGAGATAGCGTCAGTATAGCTCCATGTATATTAGCGGTCCCCAGGTCACACACCTGCTGGATAAAACATACATAGAAGCCTCCATGACCACTCCTGCCTAGGGTACTACTTGCCCTGACATTTAGTTAACTAGTTTTTCAGTTTTTCAACCTTTTCTCCTTTCTTCGTTAAAATTCCACAACACATTTGTTATTCCAGATTTCACCCCAACCCCCACCTCCCGGCCCCCCTACCTCCAACCCCTCTCTCCCAATACCCTTCTTCTCTGCTCTACCCCCCCCCCCCCCCCCCACAAACACACACTCCCCCGGCATCGGCAGTGTGATGGATTTCCATGGACGGGTGGACAGAGTGTGCCAGGCCGCAGAAGCCCCACGCCCGCCTGACCCCTGGGCCCGACCTTTGGTGCCTCCTCCTGGGGCGGTCATGAGCCTGCTGTCCCCCTCCCGTGAAGGTCAGGAGGGCCCTCCACCACCCTCCTCTGCACAATCTGTCGCCTATGCCTCACACTCATTTACACCTCCATCTCCCTCTCTCTTGATCCTATCCTCCTTTGCTCCTTGTTTCAGCTTTCTCTCTGGCCTCACATCTCCCTTCTTTCTCTCCCTCTCTCTCCCAACCGTTCTTCTATCTTTCTCCATCTCCCTCACCCCCATCCTCATTCTCTACTCTATTCCACCTTGTTGTATGTTTCTATTGCTATATAGCTCTCTCTCTCTCCCTCCCTCGGTCTCTTTCTGTCAGACGCCCAATAGAGAGCAGTTGAATAATCTCCTAGCCCAAAGACAGACATAATCCTGTGACATAACATTGCCAGCTAATTGTCTCTGAAAGTATACCACAGACACTCAATCTAACCCACTGTTTCCTTAACCCACCTATGGCTCTAGAAGTGTTCAACCATAATGGTTCATGTTCAAAGGTCACAGCTTGGCGAAACAATGTTGTTTTTGCTAGTTCACCACATTACAGACTTGGAAGAACAGAACAAAACAAAAGTTTCACCAACACCAAAAACAGCAGGACAAAATGGCTAACCGTTTGTAAAGAAAGACAGGGATTTTGTAATATCACTGTCTTACTTTAAAGATGTAATGGCAGCAACCACTATACCATATCTCAACTGTACTGCAGGGCACAGTTGATTTCAGCTACTGCCTGGTTACTAGACTTTTATCATAACTACTTCAAAACAGCTAGAGAGAGAGAGAGAGAGAGGTAGAGAGAGAGAGAGAGAGAGAGAGAGAGAGAGTAACTGTCAAAGAACACAGACACCTTCCTCTGCAGTCCTCTTTCTAAACGGTTAGAGTTAGACAAAATACTAGCTTTTTTTTCTTCCTTTTCCCCCTCACACTCCTTCATTTTGCTTTTGATGTATTTTCAAAAGGCCAACTGACAATTCTCCAGGGGGCTTTGAAAAAGAGGAATATTACAAAACATTTCACTGGATGAAGGTTCATGGAGAAAACTGTCTTTTCTGTAAATAGGTCCTTCTGCTTCTCTATTTCACATCATTATAAAGGGAACCATTATATTCTATGTATAACGAAAACCCTGCTTTGCTAATTGCAATAGAAGCACATAACACAAGCCATAATCAATAAAAATAACCAACAAATAAACAGGAAAAATAAATAATATAATATTGTATACTAGGGCTAGGGATCGTCTAGCCAATTCAAATGACTTGGCATTTTTTGGGGCATATTGCTTTGCATTTCATCATAGAGTAATGAAAGATAATGATGCACCCGGGCCCCCCTGCCCCTCCTCCTCAAAGCTTAATCTGTGGAAAAAGAGTCTGGTACAAGCAAGGTGCCTGGAGGTGTTAATAGAATTGAGCTAAATCCAGTTAACCTCTACTGTCATGTGACTACTGTCCAGGGAGAAAAAAACACAACAAGGAAGCTGCACTGCAGACATGATCTAAAAGTAGTTTTGTTTGTTTGTTTGCAAGCACATCCTTCTGCTTGTGACGAGCTAATCTCTGGCAAACTCTAATCGCTGTGTCAGACAGTGTGGTTTTGAAGGATAAATTATATTTGATATCCATGGCAATCTCCAGTAGACACTGTTTCAATATATTTGAATACAAATCTGTATAATGATTGGTTTGTTATCTGCCAGTTGGTTTGGTATTAAAGCAATGTTGTCTCGCAACCTCTACATACATCTACTCTCATTTCATACTATCAGAAAATAAGTATTCAACCACATTACCACCACACGCAAACAAGCCTAGAAATCAATTTATGGGATTTTTCTGCTCCCTTACAGTTCATTAACTTAACCCCCCATTAAGTACATCCTGGTTTCTGATTAGTTTTGTGATTTGACTATGCAATGGCGGCGCTAGCAGAAGCTAGTGCAGAGCTGCCTTCCATTCCCGCCACATCCCGGTTAATAGATAATGACAGCTGCCAGCATTACTCTGCGGGAGTGGGAGGGAGAGGAGAGTGGGGTGGGGGTGGGGGGATGAACAAGGACCAGAAAGAGAGAGGGAGGGAGAGATAGATAAAGAGGAGAGAGATAGAAAGAGGGAGATGGTTGGGATGAGATGGGAGAAGGTTAGAGAGATGAATAGATGAAGAGGTAGAGAGAAACAGGTGGATAAAAGATCGAGATAGTGATGGGCAGAGAGAAGTGGGGAAAGACAGAGAGAAGTGGGCAGACTGCAGGACTTCCATGTATGCCAGAGAACGGTGGGGGCTGGGGGTGATTAAAGCTGATGTTGAAGGCATTGTAGAGGGAGCGCGTGGAGAATGATTCTGGAAGAGATGAGGGAGCAGAATGAAGGATGGGGGAATGTGGATAGAGGAGAGGAGAACAAGAAAGAGGGGGGGGGGGGTAAGCATGCTACATCTGTATCTTTGGGACGGCACTCAAACAACCTTCGTCTTCCCCACGCTGGCTCCATCTATGTTCGAGTACCAAACGACCCAACCCCCCCGCCTCCTCCCAGAAAAACTCAAATATAGGTCAGTGGACCACTAACGTCCAAATATCATTCACCACCAAAATATGAACTATGGCAGGCAGCCCCACTGACTGTCACTGGCAACCCAGACTCCCTATCGGCCTCTCTCCTTGGACAGAAAACATGCAAAGTCTCTCCGCTCATATCCTTTCATAACAGACAAGCACTCTGGAGTGGAACAACAGGATTAGAGTGGCGGAGGAAAGAGAGAGAGGGAGAGAGGGGGGCCAGAGAGAAAACAAGAGAAAGAGGGAGAGGATGAGAGAGACTGAAAGACAGTATTCTGTGTGCACAACCCCCCTAACCCACTCCTCTCTCTATCCTATTTGTTTTAGCACATCAATACCAGTACTTGACAGTTACTCCTGTTTAAGTGTTTAAGACACAAATATACGTGGTATAAAATGTCAAACACAAAATGCTTGGATGTCAAGCAGAACCCAACTGAAGCAAATGTGTACATTCTTTGTAATTCTGCTAAAATCTCACACATTTATAATTAAGTATTTAAATGTGGAATTGTATTTCATGTTCAGAATGACCATTAGTTACCATCTAAAATAATCCAACAATGTACACAAAACTTTATAGAAGATTTCACCTTCTTTCTTCCTCTCAGATAAGCCACCTCAAATCAGCCAGACCAAATGACATGCCTTAAAGACACACGTCCCCCTCCACACCTGCAGTCAAAACCACTTGTTACCATATTAAACCATTCTGTCTTTACACCCACACACACACCGACACACACACACACACACACACAAACACACCATGCAAATGCCACAAACAAATCCCCAGCTTACCTTTCATGGCTGAAATCACAAAATACATCATTAAAGTCCAAGTCCATAAAGAGCCCACACATGCAGCGCCAGCCAACGTTCTCTCTCTCTCTCTTCCTGTCTCTCTTTTACTCTTTCAGTCTCTCCCCTCTCTCTTGCTGTCTCAGCGGCAGCTGGCCAGCCCAGATCTGTCTCTGCCTGCTCGCAAGCACCGCCACATGAGAATCCATGTGACTATGACATCAGCCCAGAGCCCGCCCCTCCGGTCACTCCCCTTCTGCTCTGAGTGGCAGAGCAGCCGGCTAATGAGAGAATAGGGGGATGGGGTGGTGGGGGGGGGGGGGTGGGGGGGGGGTCTGTATCGCTCTGTCTGTGGTGTGGAAGAATAGTGTTGGAGGGAGGAGATGACAGCATTGTCACATGCATTCTGTAATATTTCAGAGTTTGCATAGAACGTCTCATGTTTGTAATACTTAAAGTGACACGTCTTATGTCAATACTTTAAGATACAACAATAGTGGTGTAGCAATATTGGTGTGAGAGCAGACTGTACTGTTTCAGTGCTTAGAACACATACAGCTGTTTGGTCTGTTCAGATGAACAGGATTCCTGGGTAGGAACAATACTTAGAGGATTCATGAATGATAACATGCCAACACAAAAACAACACACACATTCAAGGATCTACTTGACTATCTGTTTCCACAACAGTAAAGTCTGAGCCCTATCCTTCCAGGAAGAGAGTCTGCTGTTGAGCTAAATGTACGTAGATATTGCACAATCTGTCTGCTTGTTTATTTCTAGCCGTCAAAACAAGGAAGGTCATTACCCTGAAGTACATGTACCCCATATCTTGATGGAATTCAAATAAAGATCTCAGTATAAACATGTTTTTAATACAAATACTACTGTATATATGCCATGTAAATTAGAAAGAGGATGTTTTTTGGAGAAAAATAGAAAATAAACTAAATGATTAATAAAGTTAGTGTATTGAACATGTACACTTCAACTGTAAGCATACAATAGGGAACCAAAATGCTTAAAAGTTTATCGGATGTCCAGGAAAATAACTGATAAGCCAAGTTCACTGATAGTTGTGTCTCTGTCCACAAACTTACATGTCAGTCAATATCTCCTCTCCACTCCTCCCTCTCGTCTTTACCACACCACACCTCTCATCTCACCTTCTCTCCTATCCCCTCCCCTCCATTCCTCTCCTCTAATTTCCTCCTGTCCTCTCTCCAGTCACAGATTAATCCCTCAGGATGTTATTACCATAGAAGAGGAAATCTACCTCCATAGTCATTATTCACATTCTGATTGATGCCTCTCTTAATTCTGTCTCCCTCTTTCCTCTCACAACACCAGATAAATACAACCAGAACTAAAATATGAAAAGGCCTGAAAAGTATTCATCATATAGACAGAACGCAGGCAGGTAATAGTCCATGGCGAGAATTGTGAGCCCTGCAGCCTCATGGCCGAATTAACTGGGCCCTGGCAAAATACACGACGGAAACAAAACGGATCAATTTATATTCTAAGTGCCGGAGAGTAGAAGCCAGGGTGGAATGTGAGGTCCTGCTAGCCCCCAACGAAACAAGCCAATCATAAACCAATTTGGAGTCATTTGGATCCATTTCCTTGGGCCCTCTGTTCACATAAGACTTCAATAAATCACGCAGCTCTCAAACATCTTGCAGAATAGAAAGAGGGAAAATTCAGCCTCTGTTTTTGTAGAGTCAACGAGTAAGGCGTCTGTCTAATCCCGTCATGTCAACTACTGACCAGCAATTTATGGTTGTATTCAATTCTTCCTGTTTCCTAAGAACTAATAAGAAGTATGATACATTTCACCTATCCCTGTTTTATCTACTATTATTTATACTGTATGTGATACCTTGTGAAACAGAACTGGGATAAATTCACTGTAATATTAGCCAAGGGCCAAGTTTGTTTAACAAAAAAACAGGGCTGTTAAGTAGAATTCACTTAATGAATGTAAAAAGATTCATAAGATCTACCTCTCCATGTAAGCTGTCATCCATAAGTTTGTTTTTTCATATGGTTGGGTTGACGCAGTGGGCATGCCCAGTCACAGATGACCTTTTCACATGTCTCTGTGCCACGCCTGTGCCTGCCGTTATGACAAGCCCCCCTCAGAGATCACAGTGGGCAACACACAGAGCTATTTATACACACACCTAAGCAAGGTGGGAGCTACACTGAAAAAAATGATTTTTTGGGTCAGTAATTATTATAAACATTGTTGGTGTAAATTCTACATAAAAAAATGTGTTTCTCCTTTGTACTTGATAATATTGGGTTTATTTAACATTTTAAACTGATAAATGATTATGCTTCATAAGATTATGTAAAAATTAATTGTTATTTCGCAGTAAAGCGTAACTAAGCAGAAACGCATCGAAAGCCGGAAGTTTAGTTTTGGCGCGTGCTCGTCTAAGCTGCCAGAGACAGGCACCAAATCTACGAGGAGGCTCTGCTTGGATTGCCCTGGATTCATGAAGTAAGAGTTTACCATAATCGACTTTTACTATAATTTAATTGTGTTGTCAATATAATGTTAAAGTAGAATTATCTGACATAACTTGGGTTTGATTATTTTATTTAACTTAAATAGCAATGCTATAGGCCATTCGAAATGGCAGAAATGCTCAACTTTTCAAAGACCCCTAACGCTACTTGTCCTCTGACTTCAATGTTGCACAAACCTATTTGTGTGACAAATTTGAAAAGTATAAAATGTCAAGAATATAGATTTTGGTGTTGTTCGTAATGCTAGCTAGCTAGATAATTGGGGGTGGTTATCTAGCAACATGAGGCTAACTAGCTAGATGAAAAATCTTATTTGACGATTTAGCAAATGTTTTTTAAATATCTCGTTTATAAATGGTTGAAGTAGCTAGCTAGACACATACTTATGCTATATTTATACTGAGTTTAGTCAAATAAGCTGAGGTAATTTTATATGGACGTTTTGCACAGTTAACCTATGTAGCTGTGTAGCTAAAGACAGTTGCCCATACAGTGCATGCCAGTTGCACGTGTCTGCGTTTTATTGGGTGTGCTCAAGCCTTCGGTGATCACAACCGTTGTTCTCTCATATAGTTATATTTTGAGTTATTTCTACATGGCATATACTTAATCTAATGGAAGAGGGGTAAACTGGACAATGTATTAATATTGACCAAATATACTAGAATTTGAGTTATTTGACTGAGTTAAATCAGAGCAAGAATGGTCAAAGTAAGCTTAAATGAAATTGATATTTAATAACATTGCAAATTAATTCAATTAATCACAAGGCAAATATACAAAATGATTACCAAGTTACTGCATTCGCTTTTGTTTTCTGCATGTGCCACTGTGGCCTTTCTACAATGTCTTTGCATCTCAAACAGTTTAATTGGGTTTCTTGGATCAAAACTTGCAGACCATTTGATTTTTGATGTATACATATTTGTAAAATATACTGGGATTATTCAAATGTACTAATATTAATGATTTCTCCCACATATTTCCACAGACAGAATACATAATTGCTGCCAATACCAGAGACAGCATTCAAGGTATGCATATTTATATTTATTTAATGTTTAAGCTATGCCACACAGGTGTACAGAGCTTGCAACAGTATCCCCCAGTTTTAAACTAGTAGCTATTGTGCCAACATGTAGGCTCTGTTTTTTAAATAGTTATCTGTATCTTTATTTAAATTTTTTTCAGATTCTAGTAGGAACTGACATTTTTGTTGGAATGCAGACCAAATTCATCAATTGTGATGTAGTCAAGATGGTATTGCTGAGGAACTGACACAGAGACAAACAAAAAAGTAAAGCAGTAATATCATTGGACTCCTGGAATAGTTAAGAGGGAAGGACCAAAGAACAGTTTGACCAGAGGAATTAAACAGTTACTGCTAGACAAGAAATTAACACCTGTGCACATGAGATGGTCATGCAAAACATGTGAATTTACCTCATCAAAACGATTGCAATTGCTTACACATTATAGATTGAAGCATGGCCATTGGGGTCGAAGCCAGTCACTACCCTGCCTATACCTAGAATGCCCTTGTACTTTCAAGACTTGGAATGCACTTCGCACGCATTTGTCTAGGCATCACAATGAGTCCATAGAGTCAGACCACATCCAGTCTTTTACATGTTTAGTTTGTAATTCTTGCAGTTTCCACTCAGAAAAGCAATATTTTGAACACCTTGGGGGCCATTTAAGGAAGTACGAAACTGTGCAATGTGTTTTTCAAAACTGTGATCATAGTACAAACATCTATTCAACGTTTGCTTCTCATAAAAGCAGGAAACATACTCCCCACTCTCTTGAAGATTTTAAGACGACAGTCTTTAAAAAATATCAGAGTCAAAGACCTGAAGAAAGTGACTTGATTGAAAGTGAAGACAATTTTGAGCCTCTTGTTGAGGAAGATGAGGATTTAACTAATGTAATTGTTGATAAACTGGGTGGCCTCTTTCTTAAATTAGGAAGCATTTTCAATGTTTCTAACAGATGCATAGATGAAATTGTAGAGGAGTTTCAATTCATTACAAGCTCAGCATCAGGCCCAGTTATTAGAGATATTGTTCAAACAACTTTGAGAAAGCACAATTGCAATATTGATGATACTGTAGTATCAGAATTGGTGGAAAATATTTGCCATTTGAACCCTGTAAGTGCAGCTTTGGGAGCAGATGGACCTTTAAGCACATCTTACAAGAGAAGTAGCTTCTTAAAGGAACATTTTTCCATTATTGAGCCCGTTGAGTACATCCTTGATGAGAAGGAGAGAAAAACATTCCAATATGTACCAATTTTGCCAACATTGTCACAACTTTTGAGCAAAAGAGATATTCAAGAAAAGGTCATTCAGAACAGAAAAGATTGTGATGGTTCATCTGCATACAGGTCTTTTCATGATGGATCACACTTCAGAGGAAATGATTTTTTGTCCGTAGATGAGTTAAAACTTTCACTCATTCTATATATCGATGATTTTGAGGTGTGTAACCCTCTAGGGACGTCCCGTAAGAAACACAAAGTAACTGCGGTTTATTGGGTGTTGGCAGACGTTCCCTCTTTATCAAGATCTACACTGACATCCATTTATCTAGCTGTGCTTTGTAAGGCAGACGATGCGAAGAGATTTGGATACCCTAAAATACTAGAGCCATTATTAACAGATCTGAAAGGTTTGGAGGATGATGGACTTTATGTGCCCTATTTGGGAAAAGTAATCAAAGGCACTGTGTTCTGTGTAATTGCTGACAATCTTGGAGCTCATTCGATTGGGGGCTTTGTTGAAAGCTTCTCATGCTCACATTTTTGTCGCTTTTGTATTGGGGATCGTTCATTGATTCAGCAATTTGAAGTGAGATCAGGAGCCTTACCTCTAAGAACAAAGCATCAACATAACCTGCACATTCAAACAGCATTGTCTGATACTACCCAAACCCATTGCAACGGAGTGAAAAGACCATGTGCTATCTCAGACAGACTAAGCCATTTTCATGCAACATCAGGTTACCCTCCAGATGTGTTACATGATTTACTTGAGGGTATTGTACCCCTGGAACTGGCACTGTGCTTAAAAATGTTGTTAAAGAAAAAGTATTTTTCCCTTGCTGAGCTAAATAGTTCCATCAAACAGTTTCCATATAAATGGAGTGACAAAACGAACTGCCCACAAGCTGTTCCACTGAACTTTGCCCTGAAGAAAAGCATTGGAGGCAATGCACATGAAAACTGGTGCTTATTGCGGCTGCTGCCTTTTATGGTTGGAGGCAAAGTGCCTGAGGATGAGAAAGCTTGGCTGCTGTTAATGACACTGAAAGATATTGTTGAGATTGTTATGTCTCCAATCCAAACAGTTCAGAGCATAGGTTATCTTGATGGTAAGATTGGGGAGCATCGCTATAGATTCTTTGAATTGTTTCCAGAAAGAAAACTCACTCCAAAACAACATTTTCTGGAGCACTACCCTATGCTGATGACAGCTTTTGGTCCTCTTGTGGCTTTATGGACCATGAGGTTTGAAGCTAAACATAGCTTCTTTAAGAAGATCGTACAACAAACTGGGTCTTTTCGAAATATTTTGATGTCACTTGCAAAGAAGCATCAGTCTATGATTGCATGCAATCTACATGGTGCAAATATTCTGAAACCAGCTTTATGTGTTTCTAAAATGACACGAGTAGCAGTAGATGTCCTGAAAGATAACATAACAGAGTTCATGACCAGGAAGTTCCCAAATGAAGTGGCTGTAGATGTGGCAAATAAGATTGACTTTTTGGGCACTAACTATTGTGTTGGAATGATGTTGCCTTTTGGTTCAACTGGAGGACTGCCTGACTTTGCACAAATAATACAAATTATCATTGTGCGTCACAGCCTTTTCTTTGTTGTCAAGTTACAAAGTGCCTGGTACAATGAGCATATAAGAAGCTTCAAAGTAGAATCAACATCCAACTTTCAAATCCTTGAACAACACCAACTGACAGACGTCTACCCCCTGGCTGCATACAACATGGCAGGAGAACAAATGGTTTCTCTTAAACACAACATTTGCATATCATAGGTAATATAGTCTACTTCATTAATAAAAAATGTAACTTATTCTTTCATTTTATGTATTCCACAGTCCTAATGGGTTTTTAATGTTTTAAGTTGAGGCAATTGGTGTATTACTCTGTTCATGTTTTTAGTTGTAGTAGAAAGCTGTAGGCTACTGTGTGTGTTAGATTTCTCAAAGTACTGCAAAATTACTAACCTGTCCATCGTCTCTTTCCTCTCTTGTCTCTTCCCTCCCTCCTTCCCCTCCTAGCTGATGCTTGCTCAAGACAACAAGGATGTCTGCACCAACCCATTTGCGTGTAATAGTAGCGGCTCACGACATCCGCAAGTTGACTTTACCCTTTGGTATCCCTGATAAGGTTGAGGACCTTGTTTCAGTCATCAAAGAACATTTTGAACTTGAATGGAATTTTAATATTTTGTACCAAGACAAAGACTTTGATGACCAGTTCTTCACTCTGACCACAACTGCAGAGGTAAAAGACAAAGACACATTGAAAATAGTCCAAGTAGACGATTCATTTATTCTAAACTTGTCTCATGTTGATGAATCAGACATGAGCTTGACTCCAATACCATCAGATCGGTCTGTTACCTCAAGATCATTGGATCAAAACTCTGCTGATGAGAGTTGTTCAGGTAGCTCAATAGACACTTTTCTGTTGTCTTCATCACCTGCGTGCCGTGTTGACCCTTGGCCTGCTCGCTTTACAATACCAAAATTCTCCCATGATGTGGAAAGAATTCTTCAAACAGCAAACAAAACGTATCATGATGGCGGTGCACTCTTCCAAAACCCAAGTGTGAAATCTGATATCCTACAGGCTCTCGCAGAGGCAATATTCCACTATACAGCTTATCCCACCAGTCTTCAAATACTCGCTGTTGCAGAAGCTCTTGTAGAAAAATACCCATGCCTCAAGGAACCTGGATCATTTGCAGGCTTGTATGGCTGGCAACAGAGCCTCAAATACAAGATGCACAATTATCGTACCAAGTTGAGAAGCCGTGAACTCTCATGCCCTGAGCTTGAGGTTAACTCCTTAAAAAGGAAGCGACTAAGTGACAGGGCCCCTGCCAAGAACATCAAGAGACCCAAAAAAGCGGAGGTGAATTATCTGCCTCCCCATCCACTTGGGGAAAGTCAAGAAAGTCTGGAGAAGGAGAGACTTGTCCTTCTTTGCGAAGTAAAAAAGAAACATAATGAAAAGATAATCACAGAAAAAATGGCAAAAACCTTTTCAAGTCGAAGACATGAAGTTGTCAATCTCAGCCCTTGTATCCAAGATTTCATGGAGAGATGGCCCGCGTTGTTCGGTGAGGCTCAGGTAAGCAAGTTCAATTATTTGTGTTATTTAGAAAGATAATTTTGCAATAGAATTGTGACAGTTATCATTTGGAAGGTTGTTTTTCATGTTCTAACCAGGTCCCCTATCATGTCACTTAACTTTAGATAGCGGAGGAATTCCAAAGAATCACAGCCGTTCCTCTCTTGCAAACGTTTATGAGGAATCTTGACAGTTACACGCCGAGACTGCTCAACATCATGCGAGCGAAGGGAGGAGTTCCAGGGACAAAGATACGGCCAATACTGGATACCCTCAATCAGGTAATTGTTGAGTAGGCACATAATTCATAGTTTCTTCACTTAACGTAACAAGTATTGTAAGAATTTGGCCTAGTGGACCTGACAAGTGCTTCAGAAATGTTAAACTTCACCCATGCTTAACTTCTTAATTCAATGCAGCAGGGTTTCAGCAATGGAGGCAGTTAATCCACATTCTTCATTAATAAGTGTATACTGGCATTTGCATGAGGTGATTTTACATTAAAATGTTGAACCAAATATAAGGTCAAGAGACATTTAGCAAAGGTAGTTATCTAGTCTGGTTGGACATATTCCTCATTATTACTCCAGGCTAGGGTGCAAGTACAAATTCATGTCATCCACCTTTGTCTTGTCATGCACCTTTCAAATGGCAAGGTGACTGTCAACAGAGACTATCAGGTTACCGGTATATAAATAAATAGCCCCCTTGCTAGATCTACTAGCATATCCAGCATATCCATGTGTGATCATACCAAACAAATTGTTTTTTTTAACAGAGAGACTCCATCGAGAGAAGACGGGATGCAGTCATCCGCAGTCTCATAGAGTACCTTGGAGAGAGTGGTGTTGAGCTTTTCTTAGACTGCCAGGTATGTCCTTTTAAGAGCAATGAGTTTAATCAAGATTGGTTGAATAAGGGTTAAAGTTTTTCACCACAAGCCTATATTAATGTTGTTTCTTCTGTTATGTTCCAAAAGGAGGCTGACCGACATGAAAACACTCATCACATCCTGAAAGTGCTTGTTCTACATGCTGCCACTGATGAGGATCCCGTGGACGTTTCCATCATTATTGAGGGTAACGAGGTGCTGACTAAATGTGACAACACAGCAAAAGCTTGTACGCTGTTGATGGGACTGCTGTATGCACTGAATCTGGAATACCCTGCAAAGCTCAAGTATACTTTTGAGGTCTTCCAAAAACTTTTTCTTGAGCTTGATGGTATCAAGCTGTCCTCAAAAGTCCAGTCAGTGAGAACCAAATTGCTGGCTTGAATATTGGAAGGCTTTTTGGTAACCTCACCACTGAAAGACTTTCATTAGTGGTTTCACTACTTTGTATAATATTTACGTTTGTATTTACTTCTTTACTACATTTGGGGAATATTGCCATTGAGGGCCAGATGTTTTGTTTGTGCAGTGGTCTGTACAAGTCTTCTAAACTGACAGTCATTGAATTAATGTGTTTGTAAAAATTGAAACTTGTGATTTTTTGATGCAAGGTAATTGTGTATATATGTTTGATTTCCAGCAATATGCCCAAACTATCTCTAAAAAGAAATCTAGATATTTTTCCAGAATTTCTACAATCGTCTCTTATGGTTCATTTAATAAATCACGTTATTTCTTTTGTCAGTTTGAAGGCCTCACACTAATACTGAACAAGAGACTCATACATGCTAATTTTGGCTTGCAGTGAAAAGTCCTTCCTTGTTTTTCACAGGACTTAAGTTTCTTTTATTATTTTAAGTTACCACACCATATCAAGGCATGTGGACTTTTGAGCGTTTTGCTCTAACCATATTTTAAGGCATTGTAAACAATTCCCAGGTTATTGTTTAACAATTAGTCTTTAGTAGCAAATGCCAGTGTTTTATTTGTGGTTGAAATGTTTTAGGTCTTTGGTGATAGGTTTACTGGGACCATAGTCTGAAACACATTGCTGACTTAAACTGTACCAGCCCATTCTATGATTGCGATTGTGTGAGGCCTTTTTCACTATAACTTTAATAAAAAAGTTGACAAGATATATACTGTTCAATGTGAGTGATTAAAACATTGTTGATGATGTTAAATGTTATGCATCTTACAATTTATAACCAATCATTTATACTGATATAATTTAGTTAAAACATACTGATAACTGGGAGTTAATTGTTCTTTAATTAATAGATATTTATAAGTAGTTTTGTATTTGACAATCCAAGTAAAATTTACTACGTAAACTGCGAAAAGTTAAGTAAGCCTTACCTGATATACTTGGTGAATATTAATTGCTAATACTTTGTGAATATTAATTGCTAATACTGAGTACATTTTACTTAGTTTGTGTAGTGTAATTTAAACACATTACATGGTGTTAAATTTAAACACAAAAATTGTTTGCAAATTGTTGCCTCAATTTTTTTGAGTAAATCTTAAACATCATTTTTTTCAGTGTACCAACTTGATTTTTGATATTTTGATAATGGGTAATGGGGATACTTTTTTACAAATGAACAGTAGCTGACAGTGTACATTGAAAAGTACAGGGAGGGAACAGTATTCATTCACATATTAAGGCTTTGCATATTCAGTACATACAATAAAATAATTACCATATGGGCTTTAGGGTTAGGGACTTGCATGGGACAGACTCCTGTTTTAATTTGACTATAGAACATTCACCACAACAACAACCACAACAACGGTATTTAGCAGAAATTTGTCATGACATGCCCCTGGCATCCATAGCAAGCTGTTCCCTTATATGAAGAGCCAGAGCTGAGGGAGTGCGGGGCTGGGTGTGTGAGGATAGCATCTGCCTGCGCAGGCCTGCTCACAGGCTGTGCGCAGGGGCTTAGGCAGCCTCTGCGGGGGGATGCTACTGTGAACTCGAGCCATCTGAATCCTAATTAACTGGCAACCCGCCCGTCTCGGTCCCATTATCTGGCAACCCGTATCCCTCACCGCAAACCGGGTGATTAAGAGGGGGGCCTAACAGGGCCAACCCAAATAGGGCAGGTCACTCCGGGTGTAATAAGTGCAGTAATAACCAGGTATGAAGAATCGGTAATGCTGTTTGCTTATTCTTCACATAGCCAGCCTGCGCGGCACGCTAAGGATTGTCTCAGGGTGAGAAAGATGACGGCGCGGGGGGTTGGTTTGTGTTTGGCGCTGCCACTTCAAGAAGCGTTGCGTCCGCTTGCTTGAAAAGGGCAGCGGGGGTACGTGGCCTTTCGCAGGATGTTAACAAATGGACTTCATTATGGAGATGGCGCACTAGGTAGACCCCCTATGGCGTGTGATGTATAGCCCAGCATGGAAGTCACAACATGCACTACACTGCACTGCTCCAACTTTGCCAACTGGACTGAGTTACTGTGTGTGGTGAGGCACAACACAGGTTGCTGCACTCAAGCACTTCTGAAAGCAGAAGTGTACACAACACATGTTCTGTCACACACAGGTTCAGTTTGGCATCACCAAGTTTCAGGGCAATGAAAGGCAAATAAACTCAGATAGGTTTGAGACTGAGAGGTACTAACTAAATACATGATGGTGACCTTTGATGTAAGCTAGCTTCAAGCACAGTCTCCCATTTAATTTAATTACAGAGCTACAAAAATTACACATTTTATTTATGACTCCCCCCCTTAATCTCTGTTTTTGAGCAATTTTCTTTAACATCATTCAATTAAGAGTAACTATCCTGAGGTGACCATACTCAAAACAAATGTTTAAAATGCATTCCTGTGGATGGGTTTACATACATTAGAATAAGAAATAATATATGAAAGCGGTTTTCAGGCTACTTTATGTACATTTTACATCAATATATATATACCTTAAAATTAGGCACTTGAACTTGGACCCTGATGCTGATCCAAATGCTGCATCATCCCTCAGAATAGCAGGGTCATGCGTAACCATAAGGGTCTTTCACTTCAATACATATTTCATTGTGGCTTCTCATTGTAGCGCCATTAAAAAAACAACAAGCAATCTGACCACCACCAGGAACACCTTCTGTGCAAGATTGAGGGGCAACTCCAGGCTATTCCAACACATGGCTACTGCCCCCTAAACACACACACATACACACGCTCACACACACCCTCACACATGCACGCTCCCTCACACACGCACACACACGCCTCACCATAGTTGCCACATTTCCCAAAAAGACTGCCAGACGGCAAAGTGTTTTTAGCCCCAGTCTCTTCTTCCCCCTGACTTATGAGGATATGCCATGGCCATGGAGCTGTGATTCATCGCCGTGGCTGTTCGACCAGCACCGGCCCACATTTGTTAACGTAGTCCGCTGAGGAGGAGACGTGTCAGAACTTTTGTTCTGAACAAGGTAGTTAGGTCACCGGGATGTGCGTGTGTGTGTGTTGGTGTGTGTGTGTGTGCACAAGTGTGTGAAACTGAGTGCATGTGTATCAGAGTGTGAGTGTGTGTGTGTGTGTGTGTGTGTGTGTGTGTGTGCGTGTGTGCGTGTGTGTGTGTGTATGAGAGGGTCAAGCCATGGCCCACTTTAAGTCCTTCATGGGACCTCTCAATTTGCCCTGGCTCAAGGAGAACAGGATGTAGGCTAGCCTGCCCAATTTGTGAGCATCACGCTGTGAAGTTCAGGGCTTCTAGCAGGAGGCAAAACACTGTGCTTTGAAACATAGGGGAAGCTTTTATGCTACTGTGTAAGGCTTATGGAGAACAGTTATGGTACCAAGTACACCTCACGGAAACATACATAAGACCGCAACATACAGCTCAATAATATATTCATAATTCATAATATTTGGTCAAATTTGTGCTAACAAGTCTACACACTTATGCTGGGTTGTCAATGTCCTAAAGGGGAGGAAACAGAAATATACAATTTACTGAACTATTTTAAGTAACATCTCAATGAATTACTGTTTAGCTTGGTGGAATAGATCTTTCTCTAACCGGGTCTAACACAGATAGTACATGAGGGAAACTGGTCATTTAGCATTCTGCGTTTCTTGCGAATTGTGACGTGAGATCGGGGAAACTGTATTTTGAGCAGGACCCTGGTAACCCAAGATCAATTAGCAAAACAACCTCCACATTCAGATTCATTTACTTTATCACACTGATTTATTTTAATAGAACTAATCATTGAATCTAGTTTGTTATCAAGTTACTTTGTCCTAATCGTTAATTCAATCAACAAAAGCTTACAAATATTATACCTGTAATACCATATACATATTAACACAATATTATTTATATTGTGAAGTATCATCCACGTTAAAACTAGAAAACAATTTTCTGAATTTAAGACAGACATCAAGACAGACAGATGATCAATTAGTTCAGGTCACCTTCTGAAATAACATCTGTTTCCTTGCCCTCATCAGACACAAATGAAGATTCGTCTAGAACAAAGAAGCGGAGCGGAGAATCCCAGTTGACAGGTTTCTGAGTCAAAGTCTTAAAGGAAATCTATGAACCTGGGAGATTATTAGCATCTCTCCCCACTCAGCACAAGAATCCTCTAACTTGGCTGGATGCACGACCATGTGGTGGAGCCAGGCTGGGTAGGGGGGCTTAGAACTGCACAGAGGGGGCCTGCGGCTTACTACCCCTTACTACCCCCCCACCCCATGTCTGACAGATCCTCAGAGGAGACCCCCGCTCTTCCCCTGGGGCTCTACAGTCTGTGTTACACACACACACACACACACACACACATACACACATATGCAGTACAAACACATACATGTACTGTATATATTCACATAAACACACACACGCACGCACAGACACACAGGTTTTAGAACATCCCCATCGACTCTGTAGTTCTCGTCCATCCCCCACACACTGGAGGGATATTCAACATGGCAGTTCCCTTGAAGCAAAAGAGTCATACCAGAGCATCATGTAAATCTTTAGAGCAAGGTCTCTGTGGAATGTACAATTCTAAATTGTAATGTGACATTTAATATGCAGCATGTATAATTTTGAATGTACAATGTTGAATACATAATAGGTTTTTATTAGAGTACGCTGTTCATTATGTGGCAAATACAATCTCAAAGTAAATCTCAAAACAATAATGGATTGGAAGATCAAAACTGTGAGTCTCGCATTTGTTCCTAAAGTATGTTACTAAAATATGATCCTTTCATACTTAAGATACTAATAATTCCTATCAAGAATACATGTATTTTTGTAATAAACCAGCAATAGCAAAACTCCATACCTTGGTGCCAACAATGTTTTATTATTCTCAACAAAACTTTGCAAACACAAACACCTTGACTCCTTTATTGGCCTCCTTCTGTTAGACATCAGGTGAGAAATGAGCATGATCTTTCCGAGTGAGTTCTCTCTGGCACACACATTCACACACACACAAAGCTCCCCACATCATTACACTTCCCCCTACTTAATCACTCAGGACCCCCGATTTAGGCCTGGTTCTTAATGATGCTCAAGGAGCCTTCAATAGGGAGAAGAGAGGTTGCAGAAGACAGAAATCTCCCTCCCTCTATCCCCTCCATCCCCCTTCTCTCCCCTTCATCTGACTCTCCTTTCCGTCTCTCTCTGTCTTTCTTTCTCCAGCCCTCCATCCCCTCGCTACCGTTTCCTCTCCTTCCCTTCTTTTCATTTGTCTGACTTCAAGTCTCTTCCTTTTCTTCCTCTCCTCCCACTTCTACTCCCGCCCCTGCTTATCATCTCAGCGCTTCCATGTTTCCTGCTGCTGTACTGCTGAGGCATGTAAAGATACCAGCCCCACTGTCTACTTATTGTCAACACGGGGGTTTTCTGAACAGGTTAGCATTTCCACTAACTGCATCCTCTTCTGAGGATCCTCTAAGTTGGGATGTTTATGATTTTACCTTTCATTAAAATGGTATTCATTTCCTGCAAATTCTTTTCATCCACAGCCTCATACAAATACTGAAGATTAAAAGTACAGCAGAAAATCAAGGGCCAGAATTGCTCAGTTGCAGTAGAAGAGTTGGACACCCCTTCCCAGAACAAAGCACTTATTGTGGTGTAAACTCAAAACCCATGTACTGAAAACAACATCCAAAGATGTCTGGTAGCATTCACAAACTTTTAGTAAAAGAACAGAGACATGGCTTCAGTTTCACCAATTTATTTTCGGCCACCAAACAAAGCATGCTAACCTCCTGGGCCGGTCGGCCATCATCAGAGCCTAGTTTTAGAGGCCTGGGCTGCGTTTCCTGATAACGATGGATCATAGCAACGATCGAGCAAAAAACAAAACCATCGATATTTCTTACGTGCGTTTCCCAAACATGCTCGTAAGGAGTAGGCTAATCTATGCACTTTCAAGAGTTACGAATTTTCAAGAGACACTTTAGCTACGATGTCTTTAGGATCGGCCCGTAAAACTAAGATTCGTCCTACGATGGATTCTACGATCAACTTAGGCTTACGATGCTTTCGGGAAACGCACCCCTGGTCTAGAAGTGCATAGTAGAGTATAGGACCAATCTGTATGTTACCAGGCACAGTGCAATACTATCAAGCAGAAAGTATTGAATTGATTGTAGGCTGTGCATAGTTGTTACTCTGTAATAATAAGTCTGTATAATTACTAAGTAAGCACTTTGTGATGTTAACATGGAGGAACATCTCATTATTATGTCATTACATTGTGGAACAGTCTATAGGTACACACATGTACTAACAAGTATTCACATTTTAAATTAAATTAAGTCTGCCAATATACACATTAAATTAAGCAGCCTCGTTGTCTTTGGTGATATCTTCAAACACCCTCTCAGCATATTTTCCTGTCTTCATTCAAGAGAGTCTTAGAGTCTGTGAGTGTATGTGTGTGCATACTGTGTGTGTGTGTGTAATGGTCTGATTAATTGATTTATGGACAGGGCCATTCAGTGTGGTGGCACCACACACACGCGGGTGTCAGCCAGGTTAACAAAGCACACCATCCATCTCATGCGCTCTCCCCGCTCCCCGCTGAACAGCTGGGTGTCACCAGGTCATTTGTCTTGGGCACTTTTCAAGTGTCGCCTTTAATCGGGTCTTACCCAAGTCGCCTGTCATGACATGGCACATTTTGTTTTTCACAGAAGAATGTGAATGGGTTTAGACAAGCAATGTAGGAATCCCAGTGCCTACATGTGATTATATGGATATAATATCAATACTATGAGGAACCTGTCTTTAGCTTTGCCTGCTTGTGGCTTGCATGCGTGCCTTGTATTATAGACATGTTTGAGGTGCATGGAAGAGTTCCCTGTGAACTGTTGACATGTTTGTAGATGTGTGTGTAATCTATAGGTCAATATTTCAACTGCACAAGAGTTTACAAACATTCAGTCAGCCTTCGTAAACAACATCAAACGGATCTCTTTAAGTAAACGTTTAAGTAAAAGAGCATGGGCAGGGTATAAGGGAGTCAGGTGGCTTAGCGGTGAGGGAGTCGGACTAGTAATCTGAAGGTTGCCAGTTCGATTCCCGGTCATGCCAACTGACGTTGTGTCCTTGGGCAAGGCACTTCACCCTACTTGCCTCGGGGGAATGTCCCTGTACTTACTGTAAGTCGCTCTGGATAAGAGCGTCTGCTAAATGACTAAATGTAAATGTAAATGTAAATGTATAAGTATTGTTATTCACAGTACAGAAGAGCTTGTACCTGTTTATTATAGAAATAAGTGATAAATCATGAATATTCAATGAGGGATACCGTGGTGCACCGGGTAAGCCCACGCCACACATCACACTGCAGGTTAACCACGGCACAAGGTCAATTCATTACGACGTCCATCGTAAAACACCTCTCAGTCAAACTCATTCAAAGCGCATATCTGGAAGTGGACAATGACCTCCATTTCTGTCTGGCTAGATGAATGAAGCATGTCATTGCCAGATGACATCAATATATTGTAAAGGGGGGTGGGGGGGGGGGGTGGGGGGGTTGTCAGAGATGGATGGTTGTCCAGGCGGAGGAAATGGGAGTCGTGAAAGCCTAACAGAACAAGCAAGACCAACCCGAAACGTTCCATTAGCCAGGGGCTTCCACTTTTATATGAGATTCGGGTTGACGTTTGTTCAGATGAGTCCTTCCTGATCAACGGACCAGCCCAACACCCATTTCATTATGATGCAGCTCTGAATCCAGCTAGGTGATTAACATGGACCCCAATGAACTGGGGGTGGTCAAAAGAATACTGACAAGACATTTACTGTAGGTAATGCCCCCAAACAAATCATGGGCAGTCTACAGGTCTGAGCAAATGGGTTTTCTGGAATGTTTCGACAAACCTTGATAAACCACGATTGGCTTGGCTTTTTAAAAACATGTTAACATCTGAAGTCACAAGGCTTTCAAAATGTGACCAAAAACCAATAGAACAAGACCTATAATTGCATAAAAACATCTTTGTTTGCTACCTGACACACCATGAGGAGACCACTTAACATTTTTCAACATCAGCATATCACTGCCCATATACCACATGTCTCTTAGCATTAGTCTTTAGCATGATGGCCCTTCACAACAAAGACATCTCACTACTAGTGGGAGCCAAAGGGACAAGCCGGGGGCAGAGAATTGAGCTGACGCTGCCCCAGTGTCAGTCCAACATTGTGCGCACCAAGCAGTTGTCTTAAAGGCTGAGCCAAGCTAAGACACTTGCACACCACCCCAATGAGAACCATACTGTACTCAAAACCTCAAACACTGCTCAATGTAATCAATCAGCGCCTACTGCAACTACGATAAGGAATATGTGGCCGTGTGGAAGAGAGACACATACAGTAACAGGTCTGACAGTGATGTCATTACTCGTAGAATTAATGTTCATTTTAGCTTGAGCTAACAAGGTACTTATTGAACATCCCACTTGACTTCAACAAACAACTCCCCACTGCATTGGACTGAGGCAACAACACGATTAAGTACCTTCAAACAAATGTTGAGCAAATAACTATGCACAGAAGATGTTAGTGCCCCAGGCTATTTTGCTGGAGTGTGCATGCTGCCAAGTCAAATTAAACAGCAACAGGGACATATTCTTCTTCCAAATTGGCAGTGTAGGGAAATGATTCATATGTGTACAATCCTCGTAGGCTTTGAGGCTAAGTTATCCCGTCCTAATCTCACTAAGTCGATAGATTTGGAGGAGTTATTAAATATTTCGAAATGCTTCTGAGATGCTTGAACTTCGCTGGAGGCTTTGTAATTCAACTCCATGCATGATTCCCACGCAAACAAACATGCATTTAACAAACATCTTTGAGAAGTGTATACTAAGACTGACTTTCAAACCAGTAAAAGTAATCAATGTCAATTGGTTTGGACACCTGTGTCTCAAATAGTTTGGGTTAACCAGAAGGAGAAGAAAACTAGGCATGTCAAGCAACAATGCAGTCTGACCACAAATAACTTAAATATGTGGACATGCAGGACTCTTAATAAAATTCCTGCATTCAAAATGACTGTGAATTTCTTGGTAAATGAATGTAACAGATCTTTAACCATCTTCAGTCTTTAGGAATCTTTCCTTACGGAAAACTGTCAACATTCTTTCAAGGGTGATCTACTTATGGCCATCCCCGTTTCCAACACTGAACACTCGTGTTGCATCTTCTCTGCTCTCCTTCTTCACCCCATTTTGTCCTCTTGTCTGCTCTCTCTCTTTCTCTCCTTCTATGTCTTTCCCTAGTCTGTTCTCTCTCTCTTTCTCTCCTCCTATGTCTTCCCCTAGTCTGCTCTCTCTCTTTCTCTCCTCCTATGTCTTCCCCTAGTCTGCTCTCTCTCTTTCTCTCCTCCTATGTCTTCCCCTAGTCTGCCCTCTCTCTTTCTCTCCCGGTGAAGACAGCTAGCCGTTAGCAAGCCTCCACAGCATGCTCACAAATGCTAACAGCTGCCACTTATTTTCAGAAAGGGTCTCCAAAACAAACAACGAGACAAACACACACACATTGCCACCAGCTGCCGGGAGTGTGTCAAAGTTTGTGTCATCTCTTCAGCACCAGTCCTGACTGCTTGTGTAAGAGTACAGCATGTGTGATTTAAATGAGGGGCTCTTGTGGGTGTTTTAGTGAGTGACACATACATGTACTAATCAGCATTCAGTGGATGATGAATCTTGGGACTAAAACCTGTTGTTATGTCATGTAAATGTGACATGATGTAGGGTGAGTAATACAATTGCACAACCTCTCTCTCACTCTGTCTGATAAAACATTGCTTATCTTTCGTCTCAAGAGGGTTTTCACCAACCATCTATCCTCCCCAAGAGACAGCACAAAACATGTTCTTGAAGGGCTGTCCATTTCACTTTCCAAGACAGGGCTCTTCTCCTCAACTATCCAAAGGCAGATGTGCCATCGCAGACAGAAGGGTCACCATGTCATTGAACACGATGCTGCTCAACTGCTCACACCCATCCTTAACACACTTCAATACCAATCAATAGAGACCCAGGGATGATGACATGCTACTGTATAGCACAATGGTCACCTTTCTGTGAACAAAGAGGATTGAAAGGGATAAGAAAGAAAGGTCCAGAAATCCTTAAAAGAGATTATGAATTTGCAAAGAAACTATGTAACATTCACTGGAAACCATGAGAATATTCTCATGAGATTATAACTGCTGTGATACTTCAAGAAAGGTATTGTTCAACAAACTATAAACCCTTTTCTTGATACTAATGCCTTTATTTTTTCATGTTTCAGATAATCAGCCCTTTTGGAAGTTCAGCTGAAATGAAATTAATTTGTAACCTATTTAGATCACATCCATGGTCATAAGGCACACCTATTTAACAATATGCCATAATGTTGTAATAAATAACAAATATTATTGTTTGTATTCTATTAAAAAATATTTGTTTTCTTCCAGTAAAACAAAATATCACAGATGTTTACGTATGCACACGTACTGTTAGTGTGTACAAACCAATTTCAACCAATATTATCATGACTTCCACCTATCAATCAGTCTACTTTTAGCAGGCACGGAGCTAAGATTATGTAGTTAGCTAGCTAGCAACAGTATGATACAACGGTACATTGGTGTTTGCAAAAATCGCATGAAATTCCTACAAACTTTATGTCCCAACTATCCTTTACACTCGGAAGTACATCACCATATGGAAGTTAAATGTTCCTAAATGATGTTTCAGTTCAACCTTAAAGTAGACTCTGCTTGTTCAGTTCACAACAGCACTTTACTGTACCAGTAATGCCTATGGACTATAACCAAGTGTACAGTATATATTAGGTTTCTTCTTTGATCAAACATGCTTTACAGTCTAGCACACACAGATATGACCAATAGGAACACAGTGCTTGAACACTCAGTAGCTTTGCTATAAATACATAATAATCCAAAACTTACATGTATGTGTCTTCTTTGCTGATGAGACACCTATGAGGAGACAGAAACAGACAATCCGTTAATGTGACATTCAGCTCATGATCTGCATGCACTCAGTGAGGAAGACTACAGTTAGAGTATGTTGTGCAGCAGGTGTTTCAAGCCGTGGTCACTGTAATCTTGCATTGATACATGTTCCTATGGTATCTGCACCTGCAAGTGGCTATTTTAAGTACACACACAACACATCGAATAATTTCTCAATTAGTCCTAAGTTCTAATGGTCCGTCTATTGAAATCTAGATCACAGTAATAGAGAGAGAAAGTAGAATGGATAAGTAAGGCGGGGACGTTTGTCAGACTTCCAAACAGCCTCCAGACTCCATCAGGTCCTGAGGCATAAATCTGGTGGGCCGCAATGACATGCTCCACTAGTGCCTTTCTCATAGTCTCTGAGCCTGTCCAAGGTCATGGTGCATGGTGGGGGTTTAGAGAGAGAAAGGGAGCATGTGTGTGTACTGTATAAGTGTGTGTGTGTGTGTGTGTGTGTGCGTATGCACGTGTGTTAGGACCCATCTGTGGCTCTCTGTGGACCATTGCTGACAGCAGGGCTAGGGCAGAGGCTCTTACCTAGGCGAACAGGGCTCACCTTAGGATACTTCCAGGGTAATCATGCAAGCTTGCATTGCAAATGAGTATGTGTAAGCGTTGACTCTGGGCCAGCCTGTCTCTAGCTGGTCTATCTAAACTACTCCTACGGGTAGGCCTTTAATAAACCCTTGACCTCAGCTGACTACATAGATACAAACATAATTTCAGTGTAGCTTGCTTTGCTATTGAATGATTTGAACAAATCAATGGGTATACATTGGATGTAACAAAAATATCATACTTGACTTCAATAGACTCAAGTCTGCACTGACAGTGTGAAACTAAATGGCTGTCAAAGCAGTACAAATGGAATATTTACATTTTTACAGTGTCACTCTTCATTGAGCAGTTCTTCCCTTTTCAAAAACCCCAAACCCCCACACACACACCCTTCACCACTATGCAGCTCACCTCTCATGTAGAGTCAACCCCATCAACCATCTGGCACTCTGCTACACACACACACACACACACACACACACACACACACACACACACACACACACACACACATACACACAGCAGAACCACCATTCTGTCAATGTCACACCAAGATTATAGTATCTGATTCTTATCAAAATACATCCTTGTTGGGAAATCCAGCCTGTCAACTGTAATATAGTCTTCACCACACACAAACACACACACACACAGAGCCTGTTCCTAAGCTTGAGAGGAAAAACAGAGGGATGAAAAAGACTGACAAAGCGGTGAAAGGACTCACTTCCTCCTCTAGATGTCTTTCAGAATGTCCAAATTGGATGAACTGGAGTCTGGAGACCGGTTTGAAGGTTGTGGGTGAAAGGCAGGGGGGCGAGAGTGGACTGCCTTGTCGAGGCCCCTAACCCCTAAAAACAGCCTGCCAACTTCTGTCTCCATCGCCATCCAACCTCTGAGTCAGACAGGGGCCAGAGACCAGCCTGGAGGTGAGTCTATCCTTGGGAGACTGAGGAGCCGGCAGGTGTCTGGTCACGGTCAGGGCAAGGTTGTGGCACGCTGTACTGGTGAGCAATGGTTTGATCCCATGAAAGTGGGTTGGGATTTTGTTTTGCCAACAGACGTGACTATCTGTTCAGGTGTGTGGACTAAATTGATTGACTCCTATAGGAGTACTGATGGCAAAAATGGGCTACATTGAATTTCAAGTTCAGACCCAGGGAGAGTGTACAAGTAGACATGTTGACAACTGAGGACAAGAAGAGGTGATTATTTGTGGTGGTTGTGTCTTTCATGATAGCCTGTTTTGAAGGATGTCTGATCGTTGCAGAAAGAGAGATGGGGGGAAATTGAAAGAGAAGGGGGCGGGGGGGGTCTCTGTTAAACTGACAGAACAGAAGCCGTTTGGGCCAACACTGTGACTGGGCCTGTAAGTGATCATTTCAGCCTCCTTTACCCTGACAGTGTATGATTATCATAAATGGCACTGTCATCTCTGTCAAGACCATGTCACGGGCTGCGAGCATGCGTGTGTGTGAGTGTTCTTCAGCAACACTCAAAGTTACAGTCTCCTTTTCATAATGGAGCTGTCCCTTCAGAAATGCTACCATGGGTGGACCCAACCAAGATGACTTCCTAATGGAAGGCAATTCCTTAGGGGGAATCAATTCTGCTACAGCTCCTCTCAGTAAGCCAAGGTGCTCTCTTATTCACAGACTGCTGCAACTTATCCTCATTCACTGTTTATTCTGGCGTGACAGAAAAGAGAGCGTTACAGAGAGAATGGGGGGGAAGACAGAGAGTGAGAGAGATGGAAAATAGGAAGAGGTAAAAAGATGGAACGAGGGAGAGTGATCCAGTAAAGAGGCAAAGAGAGAGGCCCAGGCAGGTTGTTCTCTGGACTCAATGACAGGGTCTATTGTAGGTTGAGCTCAGGTGGTTGGAGTCTCAGACAGACTCAGATGGTTTACCGGTGGAATGGAGGGGTTTGAAAAGGTACATGTAGGCCTGCTGCAAACCAAATGGTGCCTCTCTGGAGTTGACCTTGACTAGGTACAGTATAACACTCCAATGTAGCACAGTTAGTGTTACAGGGTTGGAGGAAGTTATGGAACAAAGCTGAATCCAACAGGAACAGTAGAAAGGACTGAGAGTTACATTCTGTGTGTTTACTGTTGATTTATTTATACTATTGATAAACACCACAACAGCATGTGTATAAGTCACCAAGACACAGGCCAACATGAATGAATATAACATTACAACAATCCCATTATGTTTTCTGTCTCCTATCCAACAGCAACTTTTTTGTTTTCTCATATTTATGCAGCAACATGTTTAATTAACTTATCCAAGTAATCATCTCTATAATTATCAGTCCATGCGAGCCATTTAGGATCTTGTTGCTCTCAATTAGGTGGCAAATTGGCTGCGATTCATCTTTAAGCATCTGGGTCCATCAAGGCAGCGGAGCTCATCGCTTCTTCTCTAATCAGTAAGATGTGTGTATGTGTGCGTGTGTTATAAATTTACAGTACAAAGGGATTCATCTTATGGGCTAGAGCCACTCCCTCAGAGTACTAGTATTTCACATAGCATGGGAGTCATCTTCAAATTATATGATTTTTTTTTTATATTAGTGTGTATTGATCATAGATTTCTCAATGGAAAGGTAAAAGGTTTCATTGCAAGACATGAATCCAGCCCTAACATCCTTCTATAGTGTCCAACCCAAGTTAAGACAAAATGATTGACAAAGTCATCCAACAAAGTTGCTCCATGCTGACACAGATAGCTCAATATCGTAATTCCACATAGTGGAATATAATGATAAAAAATAATCATTCTAATTTTTGGAACACTTAAGTACTCCATGGAGAGCCTAACTCTCCCGGGGTTCTTTAAGAGCAAAATGACTTGTGAATCCCAGGTTGATGTTATTTCTGGTCGTTTTTTAATTGGTTTCCATGTGCATCTACCATTAAGAGAGCTCTACAGGTTGCTTGTAGAGTGGTTTCTTCGCAACGGAATTAGGTATAAATTGACAATTCACCTCAAATTTAGCTTTAAAGGGCAAATGTTTGAAAATATCGCAAACTTACCATAGTTCAATGTCTAACATCCCATGAAGCCTTCATTCTATCAGGGGAGTCAGGTAGCTGAGCGGTGAGAGAATCGGGTTGGTAATCCGAAGGTTGCCAGTTCGATTCCCGGTCATGCCAACTGACGTTGTGTCCTTGGGCAAGGCACTTCACCCTACTTGCCTCGGGGGAATGTCCCTGTACTTACTGTAAGTCGCTCTGGATAAGAGCGTCTGCTAAATGACTAAATGTAAATTTCAGTGTGGTTCTTTAATGGTTTGAGGAGTGATTTTTTCTAGTAACTTTTTTCTCTGCTTCACTCTTTGGTTTTGGTCTGACTTTGCCCCAAGTGAGTGTTTGGCCTTGTTTGCTTGCTAATGCAGGTTATGTGTTGAATGAAATACTGGAGCAGAGCCACATGCAGGCAGGCAGGAGCCCGGGAGCAGCACAGAGGCAGCAGACACAGGTGTGTCTCTGTGTGTGTTTTTGAAGATACTGGAAATGCCCATGGTAAAGTATGAGCTTGCTTTGTTGCAGTAATATTTCAATGGAAATCTTCCATTCGAGTTGTCTCTTTTAGATACAACTACATTTGTATGTACGGTATCAAGAGCTTGTTAGCATATAATTAGGCATGGTAAGTATACAAATATTAACAATTAACACAATATAATATACATCATTGCATGTATACAAAAATATAACATAAACAATAGTAATGTTTATGATTTTTTTGCGTGATTCAAAAACTAACACTACATATTTCACCTTTAGAGGTAAACAGCAGCACACAAGACACACCATCACCCTGGCCTCTACATAAACTAAATCCCTCCCTCTGCTATGGTCTATTAAGGCCCAGACATGGAGAAGGAAATTGAAGCTTAGTCCAAGGAGTTCTTAGACAAGGGGTTGTGGCCTGTGGTTTGACACCAGAATTTCATATGCATGGCTCTCCTAGAGAAGCCATTTCAGCATCACTCACCTAAAAGAAGGATACTCTCTCACTTTCTCTCTCTCTCTCCCTCACACACACACACATGCGCACCTCCAGGGTACATTCGCCAGGCCTTGGCTTGTTTCCAGGATAGTGGGGAGCAGAGAGCCCTTACTCAGGGTAGTGGTGGCAGTGTGTGTGCGTGTGTGCCTATAGTGTGTGTGTGTTTGTGTGCCTATAGTGTGTGTGTGTGTGTGTGTTTGTGTGTGCCCGTGTGTCTGTCAAAAAGTGTGTGTGTGTGAGGAAAGTAGACTACAGAGGGCTGGTAGGTTGCCTCGTGAGAAAAGGACCCCCTCCCTCGGTGATGTGGAGATGTTGGCCTCTCCTGAGAAGTTCCCACACAGACAGCAGTCAGCACACACAGGTGTTCCCCTAAGATAAGAGACTACCTCCACTTCAACATTCACACAAGGTTGAGAAAATGTCAGAATAACATGACAGTTGATCAAGCGCTTGACACTGTAGTGAAGTCATGTGTCACTGTTAGGTTCACAGTATGTGTGTGTGTGTGTGTGTTTTATTAAATAAACCTCACCATGAGACCTTATCATCAGCATTATATTCCATCTGATAGCACAGGAAGGTTTTAACATCCGGTCTAAAAACAAGGTTGAAAAACATTGTTTCATCTTTTGGATTAAATCTGTCTTCCTGTTCAAAACCCATGTGGGTTTGTGATCCGTGATTGTATTCACGTAGACCTATGCATCTTATCTATGTATCTATTCTTATGCACAGAAAATTGTTTACAGAGAAGATTTTAGTCTTCTCTGTAAAGTTGATCATTTGAGTGCATCTGTACCAATGCCGCCCAAATAAATGATCCTTTTGATGGACCTACCCGTTCATTATATTTAAATGGGTTGATAGGTGCAGTGGTTCTACTACTTTCGTTTTACACACCTACACGACAGAATGGTTTCTCTGAATCTAGGCCAGATTAGAATATTCATTAGTCCTGCCCTTTTCAACTCTCGGTTGAAAGAATAAAAAAGTGTTGCTAGTGAAGCTTTACGATTCAGGATAGATAACAGTTGTCAGAAGGCTTGTGTGAAAGGGAGGTTGTGGTGACAAATTACCAACAGAAAACGATGTTGACTTTACAGAAACATGATGCAACCATAAATAAATGTTAATTTTCCCTGCAATTCGGGATTCTGTTCTGTGTAAAGATAAGTAGACTTGATATTTAGACTTGCTGTACCACACTCCATGTGTTCTTTGACTGTACTATAACCTCTTACTAGTACAACTCATTTCAGGTAAAAACATTGTTATGTTAACAAATGTTAGACAACAAAAAGCTCTTTGCAGTCTAACAACATTGCAATTCCCTTATTCACCAATTAATGGTCATTCATTTAAATGGCCACTGAACAGAAAGTAGCAAATGGTTGAGCCGTAGAGCAATTACATAGCACATAACAAAAGCTCACTCAATCCAAGCCAATGAAAAGCCGTTATCTACCAAAGTAAAGTAATCTGATACACAATTTAAGGGTGCCTCATGGTAGCAAAATCCAAACCACTTCCAAGACTGTTAAAGACCTGGCCGTGCTAAGCTCACGGACAGGAAGAAGGAGATAGACCTTTCCTTTGATGCCAAGATTAATGAAATGGACAGTGCTTACTTATTTAGCTGTTCTATTGATGCCTGAGAAATGCAACCCTGTGCGGCTTTGCATGTGAATAGGTCGCATCAGAACTTGTTTCCATCAATTAAAGGTGGTTGACGAGTGGAAGAATTCAATATCCTCTTCTCTCTTAAGTGCTAAATTCAATACCCTCACACTAAATGTCAGTTTCCCTTTAAAGACGTTTGCCTATAGTGGCAAACTAAGGCGAATAAAACTGCATTTGTTTAACTATCAGTATGGCTGTCAACGTGATTGTTTTGAGTGTGTGCGCCTGTTCAAGACAGAATATGTGGCAATACATGTGTAGTAAAAACACTTGAAATGTCCCAAGCAGAAAATGGGAATGGGAGTTCTTGCGTGCTTCATGTCAAGGCTAGGACATGTCTAGGTCAGCGCTGGTGCCTGACACAAGTCGGCGCTAGTTTGGACCCGGACGTTAATAGCTCTTTCATGTCCCCTGCTGTGCGAATGAGACAAGGGCCAAATGACACAATTCAATTAACATGTGTAATGGAGGACAACACCAAAGGCTAATAGTATGAACATGAAAACGCTCTGGTAATGTCTTCAGAGTGGTCGGAGGTCGAAGTAAAACATTAATATCTAGGCTATGCTACGCTAATTGGGTGATGCTTTGGGTGATGCTAGCGAGAGAACTCTGACTTACAAGAGCCTTTTAATGGTGTGAATAATTGTGCAGCACTGTATATCGAAGGTTAGACATAGGACAAAACTTCAATTTTCCATAAACTTTTGATGAGCATGCCTATACATGAGCATGGTAGTTTGTTACTAGATCTTTGGGTTATGGATACCGTGATTCCTTCAATGGACCTGAGGTATTGGAATGATTAAGGTGCACCTCATCTTGTCTTTGAGTTAGTGGGTTCAGTGAAGTAGTGAGAACACAGAGAAATTCTTCATTTGAAACATTACGGAGTACACATGAGGAGAATACACAGTAGGAAGAGATGTATTCCATATGGGATAAGCAAATTTGATTTAAAAACTGCATTAATAGAGTATTTCTAATCTTTCTATGTAGACTTCGGTATTCGTTTTTTACAGAGAAGTTTTTAAGCGTTGACCATGTTTTACCATGAGTTAACCATGATTGTTCAGCTGGATTGATGATGCATCATTAATGATCTTGATCTACATATCCTTCAGTACGGCAAAATGCTCTGTTAGTTGCTGTATCATTTGGATGTCCACAATAAAACCACCGTTCTCTTAAACTATTTTTTCTTATACAAAAGCACTTCATCTTTGAAATCTTTTTGGACAACTTAGGCCAAGTGCAAGAAGAAAACATTTCTGCAGTTGATGCCCCTTCAAGAACAAAGAGTGAGAACTAGATAACCCGCCACTACCCTGACATCAAAGATCACACATGCAAATACTATGCATGTACCTGGGAATATTGTGTATCTCATATCATATATATCTCATCTTGCCTTTAATACTACAATATCTTAGCAAAATGCTATAAAGAACTACAATGAGATAATTGGCTAATTATTCATCCTGAAGTCCATATGGCCACTATTAGACTGTGCAAGCAGCTGTCATAAACATCTTAATTAATTTAAAAAGCCAGCAACGGGGGACTTGTGACTCTGTCGAAAGCGAGTTTTCTTTAGCCGCTCTCTGGCAGTGGAAACAGATCGGGGCTCGTACATTTTTAAACACGCCTTTCATGTTGCTCCACAGCCTGAGAAAAGCCTTTGAACAGGCAGAGCTTGTTAGCAGGAGGACCTATCAGCCTCCTACCTTGGGCTTTTTCATCCCCACAGCAAATCTTTTAATATGCGGTGATAAGAGTTTTGATCGTGTACCTGCACCAGCAGGAAAATGCGCAATCACCATTTTTTCCACTGATGGTTGCCCTGTCTCCATTGTTGTTTCCCTTACACATCAAAACCCTCTCCTGGAACTGTTTGAAATAGTGTAGCACTGTAAATGATCCTCTGTCGGTAGGTTTCAAGAGTCATGTCAGTCTTTCTCCTTTGTATTTGTATTCCATAAGAACTGATCTGTTGAAGGCAGTGGATACAGATCATGCTAAAGCTGATGAATGTCAACAAAAACAACAGCTGCTAAGAGTTCCATAAGAAGTGAGGGGGGGGGGGGTTGTGTGACAGTAAGCACTACAGAATCTATGGAAATCTGGAGGTATAAAGAGTAACAAACCAGCCATGTGTGTCAACATTCAGCAAACCAAACAACATCTTCTTACTGGAATTTTGTTGTGTTTGTGTGTATATGCATGTGCTAAGTCAAATTAATGTGTCAATAAGGAGCTATGGACATCTTGCAGAGTCAAGAGGAACCACAGAAGTTCTCTCTCTCTCTCTGTCTCTCTCTGTCTCTCTCTGTCTCTCTCTGTCTCTCTCTGTCTCTCTCTGTCTCTCTCTGTCTCTCTCTCTCTCTCTCTCTCTCTCTCTCTCTCTCTCTCTCTCTCTCTCTCTCTCTCTCTCCACTTCTTATCTGTTCTGCAATCTTCCATCACCTCCCTCCATTCTGCCACCTCCATACCTCGTCCCTTGTCTGGGTGCCAGCTTCCTTGAACTCTCTTTGGAAAAGAAATATTTAACCAGGGGCTGTCAGAACAGATTGCCTTCAGCGAAGAAGCACAGTGACACACTGACCCAGAAGAGGTGGGGGGTGCACCAAACTTTGCAGCTTTTTAAATATGTATACATGTACTGTGTGTTGTTCAACTAAAAGATTCATTGCAATTATACGAGTCAAGATCCACTAGAATAGAATGACTAATTCATTACAGATATTAGGGTAGAGATATAGATATTGAATGTGCAATAAGAGATTAGACTTCACTTTGGTTGGCATAGCGTGTAGCCGCAACTGTCTTTGATTCACCCACAAATTCTACACTCCCACGTAGGAGTTCCCCATGCAGCTTTGGAAATGCTAAGTTATGGAAACAGTATTTCCATGTTGTCAGCCCCTCAAGGAAGGGGGAGGTGGGGTTGCAGGGTGGCTGACATTGGAACTGGCTATGATTTGATCTGAACACTGTTGGTTTCGGTTTGAGTTTACACTTCTAAGTGGTTTTAGGTAGCATGAGACGCTTCTGGGTCTTGATTTCCTGTGCCAACAACAGTAAACCACAAGTAGACTTGCCACAAAATCACCTAAAGGTCCTAAACTCTAAACATGAATTTAGCCTGAAAGGATACTCACGATCTGTCATCTCCAAAGAAAATAAACCGTAAAAATTGAATTTTGAGGGAAACGAAAACATTTGAAAGAACCTCAAACCCCAACGGACAAAAGAACAATGTCACAAACCTCACTGATAAGCTGGGTCTATGCTCTTTTAGTCTGACAGAATAAATAAAGATGTCTGACTTCATCACAATGCAATCCGATGAGACCATCTACAACATTTAACTGTATCCACATCGTCATGGCAAGACGTCTGCCTCGGATGGTAGCACAGAAAGTGCAAGACTCTATCTAGTCTGTTTCTCTCACGCTCACTTTTAACCCCTTTTCCACGTCTAGCCAGTCTGCAGTCACTTCAGTTAAAAATGCATTAGATACAGACAGGGAGGCGAGGTAGAGGAGAAGACCTGAAAGTGGTAAAGGGCGTTCCTGTCTGCATCGACCGAACCGAGTTCCCCTTCCCCCCGGGCCTCTTGTACTTACATCATTTACCACTAGAGTGGGAGGAGAGGAGTTCCATGAGGATATACATGTCCATTGTGCACCTTATAGCATATACTGTATGTGAAAACAAGAGTGCAAAGACATTAAGAAGAAAAGACATGTCCAGTTATAATAGGGCATGATAAAAGAGCCCTCCAGAGGCATCAATATGATGGGGGGGGGGGGGGGGGGGGGGGTGAAAGATACGGCTCCCACTTACTTAGACAAGCTTAAAATTGACTGTTTAAAAGGAATAGGGGCATGGGACTGAATAGTGGTGTTGTGATTTATTATTTAGATCAGTCATCCGTCTACCTAAATGGGTCCAGCTTCTTCTTGTTTTTCTTGTCACTTTCCTTAAACTGGTATTTTGCCGTTTCTTAAGAATGAGAGGTTGTGTTATTTTGGCATGGTGTCTTTACATGGTGCAATGCCTATCAGTGCCCATATGACAGACCGAAGGGCTCTTGCAAATGATTCTGGGTAGCAGACATAAAAGAACATGTGCATATTTTCATGTAATTAAACCCTGGATTTAACATTTAAAGTTCAAGCGTGAAGCACAAGAAAACTAAGAATAGGTCAATGGCGATAAATATCAGGGTTTGCTTGAAACCATTACAATGAACAAGTTATTGTGTAATATTTATGTTGAGTGACTCAGGACACTCATAAGGGGAATGTTATTGTATAGAATATGTTGAGAGTCCTAATACTACTCTAGATCAATTACATGTTGATTAATTACTAAAAAATTATGATTTAACAGTATAACTATTTGCAAGTAAAGACTCTTGACCATCATGTTGTCTATATGTGCAGGTGTGGGTGCAAATTACTTATTTGAGTTTGTATGGATCTCAGCAGACTGCATACAGTATTATGTTATTCCCTGCAACACGTCAACAACCGCAAAAAAAGCTCATCCAAAAAACACAAGACAGAAAAAAGCTGTCTCACAGCACCAGCAAAGAGAACATTGATCCAGGTGTTTTGTTATTTTCTACAAGAGCAACCAGAAAGAGCCTGTGCTCATGAGTGGACAAATACCATTTGTATGTTTCACATCAAGCTGAAATTTGGAGCAATTTTACAAAATCTCTTCTAGAATAATGGAGAAATTGGAAAACAGGAGACTCAAATATGACAGAGCACAAATCTGCAAAACTGTCAATTTCCTTTTGTCCTGCTGGAACCATACTGACAGTGATGTTATTTTCATGCAGCACTGTAGGCTCCATATAGTTGCTTTAGTTGTGGAGTACCGGTACAAGCGCTGACAACAAACAAAACATTAATTTAAGGAAAATATGAAACAAACCATTTCATATCACTGAGGTCTGAGAAGTCAAAGGGCAAGGGTAGGGGGGACATTTCAGTGTGGCATTACAGAAAGAGGATTTTTGTTTTTTAAATTTATTTTGCCATTCCAGTCAGAGGAGAGACATTTATTTCCTTCAATTCTAATTGGACTCAATTTATTGCTTTTCCAAAGCTCATTTTTCAGCAGCTTGCTTGCGATCTGGGCCAAGGCAGGCCATATGTATCTGCCTCTCTCCCCTTGGCCTCAGGTGCTAATATGTGGAAAGTGACCTGAGGGATATAGGAAGCGTGCTGAGGGGAAGAGGGGGGTAGGGAGGGAGGGGGAAATCAGGCCTCAAATCGTAGAGGAGAGAAGAGTTGAGGATTTAATAGAAGACAGGAAAGAACAGACAGAGG